>NC_090293.1:12507000-12819500 GCF_037392515.1 Haliotis asinina | reverse complement strand
TGAGAAGACTGTTTGCAAACGAGCGGTACCCCTGAACCAAGGGCAGATTTATATCCAGTTGGAACCGAGTACACAAGAAGACAATTGATTATAGCGCCAACGTTTCAGAAAGTGAGTTTAGTTTTATGTAATATCCCAGCAATATCAAGGCAAGGGACACCAGAAAATGGCTTCACACACGTTATCCATGTGAGGAATCGAACCCGGGTCTTCGACGTGACGAGCCAACGCTTTAACCACAATGCTACCACCCTTCTCCTCCTCAGTTCCCCATCCCTGTATTAGGTAATAGTGATGTCATCCAGGCAATCCCTGTCGACAAAGGATTAATGGCGCCGTGTCACACTTCAGTACCAACACATTCCTTTACATTGGTGCTAGGCCACATCCTGCGTTGGTGATATTTTACAACAAAGGTACCAAACGTGTCTGTCTAAAAATATAAATGTCTGGCCAAGTTTTATTCAATTTTCCAAATTTCATTACTCAGTTACTTTGCTGAGGTAAAAGGCAAGACACTGATACTATGCGAAGGATGGTCTGTTGCGTTACTTTTGTCCATGTGTATGTATACCTCCTCAGAATACATGTAACATTACCGGGTGTGTTTGTTGTTAAAACAGGCGGATGCACAGCAAACTGACATCGGTCTGAAATAACCGGTCCTGGGTCAGTGTTTCAGTGGTCAGCTTTACGAGCAGCATCGCAATCCATGAAACGCAGTAAATAATCGCTAGTGTTTGACAAACTGGGTGAAGGAGTTAGGTTTTAGGACGCTTCCATCACTTTTACTCACCAATATTAGAACGGAATGTGCTTCACACTTGTGGGAATCGAACCTGGGTCTTCAGCATGACGTGACATGACGTGACCTGACGTGACGTGACGTGAAGCTTTAACCACAAGGTTTTAACTTCAAACAGCTCTGTTGAACCAGCGTGAAACATGAATCTGAACAATGTCCAAATAACAACTTAAAGTCATGTGAAAAGAATGGATCCGTTTCGCAATGCACACCTTTCCTCATCGCCAGCTGTGCCTCCCTGCAAACTGGGTATTTGATATCCTTTTATCTGTGTAATCGATGAAAGGTTTAATAAATTTAGTGCCCACGCTTTGCCTTAAACCATAAAACATGCTCGCTAAACACCTGGCAGTCAATTCTCTTTATCCCCAAACACATTCCTCTGCTCTCATCCATAACTGGTGAGGTATGATTTCAGCTTCTTAAAACATCACCTGTGGTAACGAAGCATTGTAGCGTGACAGGAAACAACCAACCTTTTTTCTTGAGTATCACAGCGGCATGGGTGTCTTTACCTTCAGTGTAGGCCCACATGAAGTAAAGTGACTTGTAGTCTGCTTTCCCTGACGCCCTTAAATTCGTATAATCGGTAAAATTGTGTCGTAAGCAGGTACAAGCAGGCACCCGCGCACGCAGATGGGCACACGCACTAACACTAAAACACCCGTGAAGATCCGGGTTAGATCAGATGCCCATCCTTGTCGTAAGAGGCGACTAACGGGATAGGGTGGTCAGGCTCGCGGACTTGGTTGAGACTTTTTCTTATCACTTACCGACTTAGATCGATACGCATGCTGTTGATCACTGGTTTGTCTGATCCAACTCGAATATTGCCGGATGTGGCGTAAAATAACAAAATAACCAACCATTCAACACTAACACTAACACTCATACTCTCTCTCTCACACACTAATATAATAAATACGCGAGCTCTGACGAGCTCACATGGACAGACTCAGACTCGAACTCACGAGCTTAAACATACACTAACACATGAGCAAAACAATACGTGATGTCATCAGCATCAACAGTTTCGGATTAGCACGTCAGCAGAATGGCATGACTGTGTGCAGTAGGTCGAGCCTACATGTCATTTCCATGTCCGTCATTAATCAGTCAACGTCGACTGAATCGAATCACCTGGTTACGATGTCTGTGGTGTTTTGACAACATGTACAAAATCTTTGAATATTTGCAGTTTGTAAGTCACAGTCAAAACACTTTTCAACAATTCATGCTCATTTTAAAAAAAACCCCTCAAATCGCCACTTTCTGTCCTACATCGTTAACGTCCGTTCGACGTAGGCTAGTCTCGACTCGTCAGATTGTGAACCACTTACTGAAGGGAAGACAAAACGTATGTATGCCTCAGACCTATTACCATTTCGAATTATTGTCAGGGTAAATGTTGTCGGTTTCAGAGAGAAGTGGTACAATCAGGTGAAACTGGTACGTTTGTATATTTTTGTAAGAGTGATTTTATACAACAAATATTAGTGTTTTTGTGTGCGTGAACAGAGCTGTAAATAACAATAATCTGTGCGTATGTGCATTCGTGTGTGTGCTGGTATAGTTAATAATTTATTGTGACAAAAGGCATAAGAAATCCCCTATGAACCAGTAAAATATAACACTGACATTTTTCAATTTTCACAATCTGAAATTTCCTCATTGCAGGTTTGGCATGAAGTTTGTTGAATCTGATTTTCGAAATTTATTGAATATCTCACGGTGTCAAGTTCAAACAGTATTTTGCTGGTTCCACAATTAACTTGTTGCAAAACTGCAACAAAATGTGAAACACATTTCACAATAGGTCTCAAATGTGAAATAAATTCTCTCTGAGACGGGCCCCCAGTTGCCGTGACAGAAGGTGTAAGAAATCCCCTATGAACCAGCAAAATATAACACTAAATAGTCTAAAATAGTCAATATTATGTATTGACCAAAGGGCAAGATACAAAGATTCACAATCGAGGTTTCTAGGACAATGCAACTGAATCAAACCTAAATTCATCGTTCACAAATATGATATCAACTCACCTTGGTTTTCAGTGAACCTGTAATACTAAATGTTACGCAACAAGTGGTTTTCAATGTAAGTTTAACATTAAGGAAGAGGCAGACAGATGTAGATAGGCCAAATTATGACAACTCCAGGACCACTCCGAGTGTAAGTCAGTGTGTGCATCCCGTCAACACAGCAGCCTTATATATACACAGTCGCTGAATCTTGAGCATTCCAGCAAAGTATGGAACCTTCGCGATCGGCCTTGTGTTTAGCAGTCAAAACACAATAATGCACAGAAGAGTACCTAAAGGGAGGCAACTCTAAAGCGCCATCTTAAAGGCGTGCCGCTAAAACACTATTACCTGATACGAAATTTGACCCATAATAACTATCTCTCAAAACTCTAAACATTGTGACCTAACAATACCTATCACTTATTCAATAACAACATAAACTAAAAAAAAAACAAAAACCAAAAAAAAAAAACAAACAAAACAAACAAAACCAAAAAAAACCAAAAAACCAAAAACCCTTTCGTAACAGTGGCAGTACATCTCACTAATTGGAGTGTCTTTCAGACTGAGTGTACATGTGTGCGTGCTTGTGTGCGTGTACGCGTGTACGCGTGTACGCGTGTAAGCGTGTACGCGTGTGTGAAACCTGACATTGCTGTATGTGACTCTTGGGGGCATTAGTACTAAAACAAACAATATTGCCAGCCAATACACGTACGTAAACGGGGATGCACACTAACCAGGTCCATCACCGTAGTGGACTGTGATCATTTTCCTCGGAGGAAGGACGGACGTGATATAATCTGTTATGATGTGCAACAATATTTGTGTACCCGTGAACCTCCGGGTTAGAATCTGTCATCACCAACCAACCCATGCTTATCGTAAGCGCCGACTAACCGGATCGGGTTGTCATGCTCGCTGAATTGACTTACACATGTCACCATGTCAGAGTTAACTAGATGGATGGTCTTGATGAGAAATAATAGAGTCGAAATTTGAACCAGCGAAAAGGGTTGATGTGAATTTTCGAAGACACTGTCTCAATGTTTACGAAACCTCAAAGCTCGAGACTAATCAGTCTTGACTGACAAGCTTGTATTCCAGGTGGCCTCCATTCGTCTTTACATGTGTCACCTTTTCAGCAATTGCATTACATGAAAATTCAAATCAAATTCAATTCTGGACGTGAAGAGGATGCGTGATAAAAAAACCCTCGACCATTGAAAGTTAATCTCAACGGCACAAGTATTATCAAACTAAACTCTCTGGGGATCATACAAATCTTGCAGTCACTAGATGTACCGAGTGGCTTCGCCATATTTACGAGGTACCCATTCACAGCTCGTCGACTGGGGCACATAGTCAGAGAATTTTGTCCAACATTTGATTAGAACACTAAAATTCAGTGATGACGCAAAGCTTCCCCAAACACTCTCTGTCTCCCTCCTTCCAGCCCCTCCACCCCTCCCCCTCTTTCTTCCTCTCTCTCTCCGCCGTTTACAGGGGCTGTAGTGTAGCTTGCTGATTAAAGCGATCGCTCGTCACCCCGAAGAGCCGGTTCGATTCCCCACATGGGTGCACTGTGTTATATTGATATTGCTGAAGTATTATTAAAAGCGGCGCAAATCAGTACTCACTCGTCCCGCCGTTTACACGACTTGCAAACAAAAGTTAGAACTGAATTTCTTGTTTGACGCTCTATATCTCATAAATATCTACCTGTATCTGCTTTCAAAATAGTAGTCATATTTCACTGTTTCAGGTATTTCCTGTGTAGTGTGATAAGGCCGTGGCAGCTTATACAGACATGAAATACCGTCTTTAATGCTACTATATATAGGGCAGTCGTGATGTGTAGGTCATAGAAAATCAACTGACATACAGGTACACACTGGCCTAATCCACGGGCGTGAGTGCGGTTACAAACAGGTCTATACATTACAATACAGCTACCTTTGTTGACATATGGACAGGAGATACGGTTTGCGTATTGGTGGATACTTTTTATTGTTTGTTGTTTAACGCCACATACCACGATATTCCGGCTATATGACGGTGGTCTGCATTTAATCACGTCTAATCAGACAGTCTAGTGATCAACATCATGGGCATCAGTCTACGTAACTGGGATACGATCATACGTGTCAAGCAAGTCAACTAGCCTGACCCCCCGATCCAGGTTGGACGCCTATTATGACAAACATGGGTTGGTGAAGATCAATTCTAACCTGGATCTTCAAGGGTATATTGTGAAAGCGTTCGCTCCTCGTCACGGACGTGTGAGTAGTGACATAGTGTGTGATGATTTTTCCGGTGGTCCCAGCCATCATACTACTAGAACCCGGGGTAACAATTTAGAACACTCACGTAATAAGCAAACGTTACGTCAACATGCATTTGCGTGCTTGTGTACTGAGTAACAATCCAAAGTTTTTTTTTATATCTTTTTGGCCCCTGTTCTGTTCCAAAGTTCTGTTATATCTTATCCAACCCTAATGTGCGTTTTCTTGCTGCCATTTTTTTTCTACACGAAAGTCTCATGTGCATACATATGCATATGTGTTAAGTAACTAATTCAGTTTATAGTTTGATTGCTTATATTTATTTATTATAACATTTATCATTATGGAACAAGATGTTATTCTTAGTGCACACGGAACCTAATCTCTCATAACTCCATATAGGAGTGGTTCAGCTTGTAGTGCTTTCTGGTACTTACGTATTTCATATTGAGGTGAGACTAATAAAGAACTTGTCTGTCGGTCTGTCTTACTGTGTGCACGTTTGGCTGCGCGTACCAGTCCGCAGTAATGTCAGTTTTACAATGCACCTCCCTGAGACACATTCGAGCAGTTCAACACCACCTCTGAGATAATATACTGACCCCAAACTGACCAGTCCTTGATATGTCCCTTGAATACCGAGCACCAGCCAGGTCAACAACAAGCACCATCTATTGTTGAGTTGAGTCGGGCTTTACGTCACATCGGCATTATTCCAGCCATAGAGTGGTGAAATCAATTCTGCAATCATACACAATTTAAGTTCAAATACAAATGAGTTTTAATGTGAAAACATATGTATTGATTATATTATCATTTAAAAACAATAAATGCAAACCAAATTCAAAATCGGGCAATTTGGTATTCACATTACGTAGCTAAAATTGATGGTACAGGTTAACATCCTTCCGACAGCTAACAATGATATGCCTGCTCAGGTGGGAAAACAGGTCTTTGAGATTTGTCGCTTCAAAAGTCAATTGCTGTCAAGATGCGCACGCAGTCAAGCAGTATAGCACCATCTATGAACATCTGTGACGTGGTTACATATCATATACAATGCATATGCATACATTACACTTGTGATTGAAAAAGTCAAAACACTTTACATTGCCAGTAGTGTACGTCGTCAACAACTGAGCGACAGTAGCTCCAGGTATAGATAAACCTGAATGTATTTTTATTGATTTCTTGCTTTTGCATTTTTCGCGGTTGCATGTATTATAATCTTGAGCGTTGATGTGGCTTTGGAGGATTTCGGATCTCTGTGTACCTGAAATCAGCACTTCCTTTCAAAAAAGCAGATGTGTCTTTCGCACGTGTCAACAACTTGGTGTATTGAAATATTCCTCTTTGTAAGAAAACTAATTTAGAATTTCCACGGCTTGCAAACGCTAGTCATTCGGCATTAATAATTAATCAAGTGTATCAACAGTCATTGTGTATTTTAGGACCCAATCGGTCAATGCAATTTCATTTCAGTAAACACTGATCAACACCTGCACTCCTGAAAGACACTGCCGCGCTTGATGTCACTGTAGTCACAACCGCAAGCTCTTGTACCAAACCCCACCATTCCCAACAAATCATCCTGAACACAATGCATTGTCCAGGGGTTCCTTTCACGAAGAAACGTTTTGCTAAGGTTACCCTTAACCCCCATTCTTTAACATTTCTTGAGGGTTAACTTTGTGACTTACGATCACTTTAGTTTCTTTATTATTGCACTTAGATTACCTTAGTGACTTACGATCACCTCAGTGATTTGTAAAAAGAGGCCCTTGTCGACAAAAGCCCGGTCCCAGATTATCCCACGCACACTACCCACCCACGCAACACCCGCTGACGCTCCGCCACAATGGACGAACAATAAAAGGATTTCATCATTATTACCACAAACGGAGTCGACAACCCGTAACAAAATGTTCAAGGACAGAAACTGATAGCCCAGGAGGAAAAGGTGGTACGGAATTTACTTCGAATACCGTATTTATTATTTACACGAAACTCTGTAAGAAAACAAAAGCCAAGCTGACAGATCCCGATCATATCTTCAGTGATAGATGTGACAATTTATGAAGAAAGAGGATAGCGTTGCGTTGCAATTGCTTTAAACAGTCTTACATATGTACGTGTATATTTTGACATTTTGTATTTCGTTGCTTGTGCCAAGGGTTGAGCTAACAAATTTATTCTAAAACTATTCAAAATTAGATGTGACAGCTTAGGATAAAGAAGTCTGGAGTGGTGACAACGACATGCTGAAAAAAATGTGATACTTACATACATATAAGTACATATGTTGTTTTATCGGAAGTGTAACGGTTGGTAAGCCAATCACAGCTTATGTGTATAATATTTCCAATCTCTTGCTTGTATTCCTTTATTCTCAGCTTGAAAACGATGTAGAGAGATGTATGAAGAACTCTAGTGGTTAAAGGGTGCGCTTGTCACGCTGAAGACAGGGGTTCGATTCCCCACGCGAGTACATAGTGTGAAGCCCATTTCTGATGTCTCTCACAGTGATATTCCTGGAATATTGCTAAAAGTGACGTAAACGGTTTAAAATCCACGCTCACTGAAAACGGTGTAATAATCTACACCGACACGTCTCCCTGGGGAATAAACAAGAAGTTGTTAACTATACAGTGCTATGTGTATACTTTACCAACTTATACATCTGAACAATTTACACCCTGTATCGCCGTTAGTACTACAAGCCGACTTGACAAACACCAATGAGATTTCCAACGATAATGCGAGAGCTTTGGGTTCAGGAATCTGGGCTTTTGTATGAATTGCTTCAAACGGTTTTAAATGTTTCCGTCCATACTTCAACAACTTAACCATATATTTTGCCATTAGTGCCAAAGCTGAACTGACTAACCACGATAAAATGCTCTCGGACGGATGTGCCGGTGTAGGATAGCAATGACTTCACAAACACGTTTGCAATGCTTGCAGACATAGTAACAGCTTGTACTATCCTATCGCATTTCCAACGATCGCATGGCAAAGTAACATTTTGTACAGTTCTTGAAAGTCATTAACTTTAGAGGTTAGATGAACACAAATGCATAGCAGTTTATGAATAAAAGATTATAATTCTTTATACGATGTACACCCAACCACTAGGTTACATTTTTTTTTGTAATCTATATTTTGTATTGCACTTTCTCAGTAAAGTACAGCTTCTATCACTTTTTACTTCTGAAGTTTAGAGGTTGGTGAGGCAGAAAAGGACAAACTTTCTGGACGAACAAGTCTTTTATTCAGGTGATGCTCAGCAGCGATACAAGATATTAGTCACTTGAATAAAGAAACTGTTCATCCAGCAAGTTTGTTCTTATCTCGTACTTTTGTTCGAGAATATGTACTTTACTGAGAAAGTGTATTCCAAACGAAACATGTTTCATCTTACCACTAAATCTAAGCCATCTAGATGGCATTTAGCCATGAAGTTAGTGTTTATACTCGAGATGTAACGGTGGCCCAGACAGGACATCACTTTCGCCCCTTCAGTTACGGCTGCCTCGTCTCGCGCTATTGCTTTCTCGTCACATGATTTCACATTCTCGCATTCCCGCAGCTTAAATGAAGCCGATAAAACGATGTCCCCTTTCGGCTGCCTGTAGACATTAACGCTAAGATTGGATTTAACACAGCGACAATGACAGACAATGCTCCAGAATAGCAGGACCGGAAACAGAAGACGGTTGCGGGGGTAGGCAACCCGTCCCCTTCCCTGATAAGCATTTCCCCCTAACATGTGGACTTCATGATTTATGTGCACACCCCCTACCTTCTCCATAATCCTTTGTCTGCTATGAAATAGACCCACCTGTTTTCTTGCATTATACAACATGCTGAAATCAAATCCTGAATGCGAATACCAAGGCAATGAAAACAGGTCATGTATCTACTTCTAACACACACTACACGTTAAAAGAAATGTTACCCCCATACCTTTCTGAATTACTTGAAAACTACCAAAGATGTGTTAGAAGGTTTTAGTTTACAAGAAAGCTTAACAACACAGCTTAGAACAAATCATGAACATATTTCTCAAATGTATTCGTATTTAGGTGAAATGCATCTTTCTCAGAAGACTTAAATTGTCCTGTTGTCGACCATGCCGAAATATACCAATGATGGTGATTTAGATGTCCAAAACAAATGTTAAAATAAAATTCTGCTTTGAGATAGAGACAGAAATAGAGGATTTAAAGTCATCATCTTTCAAATCTTAAGATTAGAAACAACAATGTGCACTAAAAGCAAATCATTCCTATGAGTTTAATATTTTAAAACAGTTTCTGCAAATTTGCAAAAGTGCAAATAAGTAAAACGTACGATTTTGTAAAAAAAATTACACTAAAAAATATCCTTTGTTAACCTTGTTCCATGTAAAGTAACATTTTCCCATTTTCTGTTGACACATAGCAATATCAGCCGCCACAACGTAGCAGTATTCAGCCAGTGTTTGCATCCATTTCAGGTGTAGAATGATTATATTGGGTGTTAAGAGAGACCAGAATGCATGATATCATACACCAGAAATACGTCGCTTAACAGCAGAAGAGAGTAAAAGAACCATCGGGATGGCGCGTTGTGGGTTGACTTACGAGTCTGTTGCCAAGGTATCACGGTTATAACACCATTCAGCGCTTTGTACAGAGAGACTGCATGGGGTCACCGTAGACAGAACACGAAATGGAAGTCCACGCATCATAAAGACAGCTGAGGATAGATACCTCTGTCATTAAAGAAAGTTTCTCTTGGTGTATCGCATGTGGAAATGTTTTCAGGACGTCGAATGTCCCTCAAGGTCTTCCACACGTTTATCAGTTGTTTGTTGTTTTTCACCTTATTCAGGAATACGGCGGTTGGCTGTCTGGAACCTCACAACTCCAGACACCCAACTACTTTGTAGAGTCCATACATATTACATTTCTGCACTACATCGATATGTATATATTCAGCCTCTACTATGTATAATTATGTTTATAATACTTTTGTTATCTTATCGTATTAATAAAGTGTCGACATATTTGTAAGGTGCCCCAGTCGCGTAGCGAGTGAGTTGTTTAAAGCCCGATTGAGTGAGCGAGTTGTTTAATGCCCTAGTGAGTAATGTTTGAGTCCAAGTGAGTGAGTGAGTGAGTGAGTGAGTGAATGGGTTATGTTTTAAGCACTTTTCCATTTACCTCGTGTCCTCATGATGTGGAACGGCGCTCCAAGACGTCACCGTCGACGGTGAACGCACCAGTAGGCGTTTGTTGATGACAGACCTGAAGGCAAGACAATAGCTAATCTGTTATCCGAACCCACACAACCACAGGCTCCTACACTTCTGACACGGAACATCACGTGCTTCTCTCAGACATCAATTATTTTGACGACTGTGTCCTCATGAAAACACACGACCTGAGAACTGAACTCGAGAACAATTCAGGCGACATGACATTTTAAGCCGCCAACCAACTACCACGTAATGGGTGTGGGTGTGAATAAATTAGCGAAAAATGTACACCACTCCTAGTCTTTGGCAGTGGTGCGTTATCATGCTTATGATCGTATTTTTGCTTCTAATGTGGGCTACAAAGTTGATACAACTTTTTATTTTTCTGAACCCAGTTGAAAACGAAAAACGAGTCTGTGAAAAACAGCATTTTCTTGACAACCATCGCAAATCTCTGTATATATATATTTGTGAAATACATGTAGGTATTATCAAATATATCACCACTGCCATAATATTGTACTGTCAAGGTGTCCGTTTTGTCAAGATTCTGCTGTATACTAACGATGTCCCTGGTTTCGATATAGCTGACACCTACAGTTTTTTTTATTTTATGACAAACAACACTGTGTTTATATACTGTTCATAGTTTCTAGCAGATATTTACTAGATTCTTGAGACTTTCTGAGGCATTTAGGAGTTGGCGAACATAATAAGACGAGTATATGGATGTCAACTCATCCATATACTCGTCTTATTCAGATATACACTAGTATCTGTTATATAATGAGGAGGAGTGGTGAGGAGTGTTACGCTGAATACTGAGAACAATATTCCTCAATATCTCACAGTGTCTCGCTGTATGGCGCTCATATTCCGGTCATCCGTTACAAATGAAATAAGCAGGCTAGTGGTTAATGCGTTGGCATGACACTCCGAACAGCTGGATTCCATTCCCCTCATGGGTACAATGTGTGAAACCCATATGTGGCATCCCCTGACGTTATATTGCTAGGATATTGCTAAAGCGGCGTAAAACCACACTCACTCACTCTAATTGGTTTGTCATGCGATTTAAGTGTCTCGATCGGTTAGATATTGTGTACGCAGGACTGACTAACGTTCATATGCAACCATTTTGAAAAATGTAAGAACAGCATTGAAAAAGGATCATCATCATCATTATTACTAGTTGTGCTATTATCATCAGTATTATTTATTTATGGTAACTGGTATGTATTAACCTCCACCCTTCGGGCGTGCCTTCATCCAGTTTCAATATCGAATACTTCCCAACCTGAGATAAAAGATCTTTACTGACCCAGGTGCTTCCGTGACAACTGATATATTGTTGGTCTTTTCCGGAATGTTTCGAGTGGTTACGAATTTTTCCGGAATGCCTCGAGTGGTTACGAATGTAGTCAGCGCCAAAACATCAATTTCAAATGACCTACATTTATTCCGTAGGCCATCAGATGCCAGGTCAAAGGCTATCTGCAAGACATAACACACAGTGATTCAGGTATTTCCGGAATTTGTTATTACGATCTGATATCAGCTACTTATCTAGAAGTGGTGACCATATTTATCGGTCACAATATCAATACCGTTGTTATGCCCTGCTCGGCGTTATCCAACACTGACTGGCCACTACTACATGGGGGTCTACTTTCACCAGTCTTCTGGATATTTAAGCCATGATATCGCGTTCCGAGAGTGCGTAAAACTATAAAATATCTGAAAAACAAACAATAATAATGTTTGAACACAACTGAGGTCAAATTTTAAAAAATAGATGTGGTTCCGATTACACGTCTATAAAATTTCGGACAGGCAGGCATGTAGTATTGTCATTTTGATTTTTATATTTTCTTAAGAAAATTGTTTATTCAATCACGCTTGAGGCCATCGACCTTCTCTGTCAGAATGACCAATGCATGTCCGTGCCGGGGAAAAACAATGGTATCGGAAAAGCCTCCTTTACTGCTTAAAAATGTGTCAGCACCAGAATTTACGAGTCGGTCGGGTAATCGGAACCATGCCATATTTTATGCCTAGGAGAAAGAGGGTTTTGTTGTTGCATCTCAGTTATACGAGGATGGTTTTATATTACATTTAATTTGTAAAATAACTGCCGTGACTAAAAGGACGCGTCTCATGACAATTATAAGTTCGAAGGGTAGCACTTCCAGTCGGGAATCTCCATGTTTCAAAGTTTTTACTCCGGTTTCAAATTCCTACGATCATGATAGGATGAACTTGTTGAACCGTATTTAGGCATTTACCACCTTTCCTTATAATCCTGAAAGAAGGCAAAGTAGACTTATGAGTAACCATAATCGCTGACCAAAAACGTCACCATCCCCCGCTATCCCCGAAAAGAGACGTCGGAGCACTTCTTATTATCCAAGACTTGAAGCGTTGCTAATTGCAATTAACTACGAAGTAATCAACATAAAATATTGTTTTTATCCAAGACCATTCTGAAACATACGTGATATAACACAAATTTTGTTTAATTTGGGAGACCCAAATTCTGCTGATATCGAACGACTATAGTAGTGACCATGACCTTTTAATTACTTAGGAAAAGGTTTACTTGGAGTGATCTCCCGTTGAACGTGCGTTTTTGGCGAGCTATTATTCAATGTTTCAGTTACAGTTGTCACAAAAGGCAAATTAGTCTTCTGTTCCACTTTTGATTCGGAGGGTTTGTGTTTATTTTTGCATTTGAAGTAGTGATTTAATCTACATGTGTACGTACGTCCTCCCTGGGTTTTCTTAGCGTAGCATGTACACATATTTGTTTTCCGTTTAGAGGAACAGCTGAGGGAAAGTGGTCAAGTATGCTTTAGTCATTATTTCAGATCTAATAGCAATAGCGTGGTAACACCACCGCTGCTGAGTAAATCATTTCTTTCAGTTGATAATGTCTTTGAACACATGTACATGTATACTACTACTTCAGCGACGTCATGACATCGTTTACCATATAAAGTTCGGCGTGCCGGTTACATCATGTAATGTATCGGTACCATGATGTTTTAAAATTGTTAAATAAATGCGTGTAACCTTGCACGGCGACACTGAATTTCGCGTTACTTCCCCATGTGGCGACTGGGAAATTCCAATGACGTCAATGGCAAACATCCCGCTTTTGCAATCTCCAACACTTGCGTCAAAGCAGACCCTATTCCGTGGCTCTGGTGAGAGTTACGATAGGCATTGCAGACCCAGTTTCAAGATAATGTATCTTTAACTTATGATCTAATCTTACAATCCTTGAACGTATCTTGTGATAAATCATAAGATAGGTAATCTTAAGACACAGCCATTCATTCCATTGTGACCACAATTACGTCCCACTTCCGATAAAACATTAACCATATATTAATATGTAATTATTAAATAGTAGCACGGGACGATCTTACCTGATATAATTTTCGTATATGAATTCGATGCCTGTGTCGCAACGTGATATTTTAAAACATGCCCGAGTCTCCCATTTTTGCCATTTCTATAGAATCCTACATCCAGTAGCAAACACTTTAATGGAGACGCATATCAGATACAGAAGACACGTGATCTAAAGATTGGAATTACACCATTACATTATCGACTCCCTTGGGAGAATTCAACCGTGCAGTCTAAAGGGTGATGTGTATAGTATTAGGGCTAGGACGGGTAATCCGGATACCTGAGGCAGGTGGGTAATGAGCTGCACCTAAGTACCTGTCTCAATACGTGGACCCGTAGTGATCAAGTATCTAATAGATTAAACAATATGACATGCAATTCTTTCGTGATAAAAAGGCTTTATTGTCTTTGAAGATTTAGGCATAATTTACCTTCACCTGTTTCGATTATATTAGATGGTTACGATATTGAAAATCTCGAAATTTTAGCCTCTGATCCTACACATTTGATGTCAGATTAACACGACAGATAAATTTAGACTCGTCCCAGCCCTATATAGTTGAGCAATTCAGAGGTACTTCTGCATATTGTTGCACTTGAGCATGAGCACATATTTATAATAACGCAATAACGCAATACCAAAATTCAATGTAAACGCAACTATTTTCCGTTCCTTTAGTCCATTGTGTGTCCCTGTTTCGTCTGTGTCTATATTGATCACACCAATATGTTATTCAGCTGAATTAAGATTGGCACCGTTGCCTTAATCATTCGGTTTGACAAAGAGGCAGGTACAATACAGGCCCACTTTCGCCTTGACGTCATACCCATATGGTATCACTTAACCCAGCGCGGCAAGTGATTTCCGATACATGTCCGCTGCGCTGCTATCAAGGCCAGCTGGGAGATTATGCGTAGATTTCCGCATAAACGGTAAGTGGGTCAAAATCAACCATTCACAGACCAGAGATCGAATGCGAGCAGATGATTGGCTCTCTGTTCTCAACCCACGTTTTCATGAGTCAGCTGCTTTAGTGATAGTTACATGTATCACAAATTGGCGCGTTTTGTCACAAAAGGCAATTTCGTGCAAGTAAACATAACTAGAGATATAGTATGGGGATGGGAATATGAAATAACTGAATGTGTGTTGTAGCGGTGTGGTTTTGTAGCGATATGTTGAGTGATGTGTTATGTGGAATAATGTTCTATATGCCCATGTAGTGGGTACGTGATGGTGTGTGCTGTGGACTGATGAGGTTATGTGGTGGTGTTTAGTGTGTGGTGTTGAGTGATGTGTTATGTGGAATAATGTTCTATATGCCCATGTAGTGGGTACGTGATGGTGTGTGCTGTGGACTGATGAGGTTATGTGGTGGTGTTTAGTGTGTGGTGTTGAGTGATGTGTTATGTGGAATAATGTTCTATATGCCCATGTAGTGGGTACGTGATGGTGTGTGCTGTGGACTGATGAGGTTATGTAGTGGTGTTTAGTGTGTGGTGTGGAGTGATGTGTTATCTGGAATAATGTTCTATATGCCCATGTAGTGGGTACGTGATGGTGTGTGCTGTGGACTGATGAGGTTATGTGGTGGTGTTTAGTGTGTGGTGTTGAGTGATGTGTTATGTGGAATAATGTTCTATATGCCCATGTAGTGGGTACGTGATGGTGTATGCTGTGGACTGATGAGGTTATGTAGTGGTGTTTAGTGTGTGGTGTGGAGTGATGTGTTATGTGGAATAATCTTCTACATGCCCATGTAGTGGGTACGTGATGGTGTGTGCTGTGGACTGATGAGGTTATGTGGTGGTGTTTAGTGTGTGGTGTTGAGTGATGTGTTATGTGGAATAATGTTCTATATGCCCATGTAGTGGGTACGTGATGGTGTGTGCTGTGGACTGATGAGGTTTTGTGGTGGTGTTTAGTGTGTGGTGTTGAGTGATGTGTTATGTGGTGTGTGGTGTTGAGTTATGAGTTATGTGGTGTGTCGAATTGAGTTATGTGTTATGTGGTGGTGTACATGTGTGGTGTTGAGTGATGAGTTATGTGGTGTGACGTACTGAGTGATGTGTTATGTGGTGGTGTGTGGTGTTGAGTGATGAGTAATGTGGTGTTGAGTGAGATGTTACGTGGTGGTGTTCAGTGTATGGTGTTGAGTAATGTGTTATGTGGTGTACTGTATTGAGGGATGTGTTATGTGGTGGTGTGTGGTGTTTTGTGGTGGTGTTCAGAGTGTGGTGCTATGTGGACAGTGGTGGTGAGTGATGTGTTATGAGGTAGTGTGGTGGTGTATGGTGTGTTGGGTGATGTGTTATGTGGTGGTGTGTGGTGTAGAGTGATGTGTTATGTGGTGGTGTGGTTCTATGTGGTGTTGTGCTGTTCAGTGATGTATTGAGTGATGTGTGGTGTTGAGGGATGTGTTATGAGGTGTTGTGTGGTGTTGAGGGATGTGTTTAAGGTGTTATATAGTGTTGAGTGATGTGGTATGAGGTGTTGAGTGATGCGTTGTGAGGTGTTATGTGGTGTTGAGTGAGATGTTATGAGGTGTTATGTGGTGCTGAGTGATGCGTTATGAGGTGTTGTGTGGTGTTGATTGATGCGTTATTAGGTGATATGCGGTGTTGAGTGATGTGTTATGAGGTGGATTGTGTACAGTTGTCCTGAAGTAGGAAATGTGGATATACATGGTTATACAATGAAGGGTGATGACAGATTGCTGTTCACATGGCAGCAATGTTTCAACACAGACGCGGTTAGTGTAACAACGCCAAGTGCATGGACGGGTGGACTGAGGAGAGTCAGGAGGAGCACGAGTGAATGCGTTTAATCTTACTCTGCATTCATCAACTAAGTGACAGCCTTCTGTAAATGATCAGGACTGGACCGACAATCCAGTGATCAACAGCATGAGCATCGATCTACACACCTGGAATACGATGACATGTGTCAAGGGGTGGGAGTGAGGGGGAGAGAGGTGCACGTGGGGTTGGGAGAGGGAGAGGGTATGTGACTCTTTGGGAAAGCTTTTTGCCATCCCTGGGTTTTAGTTTTTCAATCAAATGTTGGACAAATGTCGCTGACCATGTGCCCCAGTCAACGAGCTGTGAATTGGTACCTCGTATGAATGGGGAAGCCACTTGGTACATCTAGTGACTGCAAGAGTTGTTTGATTCCCAGGACACTGCGCCAGCCAAAGTCTCACAAGAACCACCTTTGTACGTTCTTTAAGATGGGAGGTAGAATAAACCGGGTGGAGAAACCGTTTGTTTAACATAACTTTGCATGTTTTGGTACATATACTGGACACAAATTGTTAGGGAAATAATTAAATTTTGAAATTATGATGATGATATATCCGTTCTTTGACACACTAATATCAATCATAAAAATACCAATATTCCTAATTTATTTTGTCCTGTATAAAATGGCTGTCACAGTGCAAGATGAAAATAATGGAACTAGTTTTACATTTCTATTATTTGGTCAAGTTTCCAGATAAATGCCTTCTGTGTACAGAACTGTTGTACACCGCGCGTCGCTATTGTCATCCACGCGAGTGTTAGTTAATCAGAGGTAGTCGTTTGGGTTGTGAAACGTACACAGCGACAAGCATCAGCTGACTCACAGCGTGATGTCATCACACAGCTCGTGACTTTCATTATAATGTCATATTCCCATGTAATTAATCTTCAAATGCAGAACGGTGACAGATTTGTATCACATGTTATGTCCTTCCTCTCCGTGCTTTAACGCTTCAGGACGATCAACTACATTACAATAACGTCATCCTTAGCGTTGCTTTAACGTCTGTATTATCTGGTTCCGCTTGAATGAAATTGGTTCAATCTGCTGATTAAATCCGAGATAACGTGCGCCATAAATTCCCTGGATGGGGAAATAAACTGATACGTCCGTGTAGTTGAGGTGAATGGTACTCAGCAAAGCGACAACTATTGATTTTCTCACACTCAAATTTGCAACACGTTGAACGTAACATGGCGGGGCGTATGGACAAGCGTGTTCAAAAACAAACGGTCATCTCTAATAATTCATAAAGACACAGAACATAAACTCTATGTCACTGAAGAAATGACGCAAAACCTGTTCCTGCATCAAAACAAAATCGCTCTAAAATAATAATTATGATTTTGTGGTTAGTTAAATTCAGTAGCATCTGAAAGAGGCGGTTTTCGAAAAATTCATTCTGGATAAAATACATACGACTTCTTAATTGGAAGTATATTATTATTACGTTACACGTCATGGAGGCGAATATAATGCGAGGAATGACTTTGTATGCGAGATTCGAAATAAACAAATCCTTGGTATATCCCAGAGAATGATATGTTTTATTGACTTGTATTTGCACAAATGTAGGCCATGGGCCCATAGTAAAATAGAAGTGATATAAATACAGACATAACTGAATATCAAACAAGGATGCATCATCAAACCCTACTTGAAGAAATGATATTGCATAAGTGTACATGTAGCATTATTTCCATACAATTACAATAAAATGAGAAGTAGTACTAGTTTAGTACTAGTATGAGTATGTGAATACAGCAATATTTCTTCTTACATGCTCATTGTCGCAAGACATCAATATGTTGAACACTGAATAGTAAGGTTTCACATAGTATTTAGTCGGTGAAAACAGATTCCACAGATCATCATATATCTGACTCATTAGCTAAATTGGAATTCATCCACGACTCATCGCACTCAAGCTATACTTGTATGGCTGTGGAATGTAAACAAGTGAGTGTAGACCAGATAATCTTAAGTATTGGGTTTCCTTCCATAATAAGCTGACAAATGACATACTGTTCAAGATGCCTTATTACTCACTCTGTCATTTCGTCTAAAGACTTCAAGCGGGCATTGAGTGCAAGCGTTGTATAAGATGTGCTTCAAAACAGCAATGCTTCCTGTCGCTGTGAGACAACTCTTTCTGGTTTACGTCTCAGCGAAGTGATTAAACTGATTTCTATCAACGAAATGTTCACGCCTTTTTCAATTCAAAGATGTGAAAATAGCATACTTTGTATGTGGCGAGCGTCTGTCATGTAAGAGGAATTGATCTAATCAACTTGACAGTCCATACCCAAATCGACCCCCTCCTCTCACTGTCCCATCAAAGGATGTGTTTGAGTAAAATGACAGAATGCTAGTTACTTAAACGTCGAGGACATATGAATCACCATCTCGGAAAATATCGGGAAAAGTAGCCAGTGTTATCTTAAATTTCACATCAAGATTCGGCGAAATCCAGGGTTTCGTCGGATATGCGGAAGCGAAGAAATGTCCGCATTATTCAATAGCGTGTCAGACACATTTTTATGTAAAATTCTATTTTGGCTCGAACCTTTCTTTTCTTTAGGTAAACTCATCAAACATATTAAAAAACAAAAGAGTCGTGTGTGATAACACTTTTATGTAGAAATATATATGGGATAATTTGGTTCCGTCAAACAGCATCGCGATCCAATCACTATGCAAATGAGATCACATGACAGGAAATAGTATAAGTCTGATACGCTCCTTGTTCCATGAGCATGTAGTATTCTTGTGTTTGGTAAAGGCTTGTCCAGTGTGTAGGTGTTTTTAGAGCCAAAAATAAATCCAACTCATTGATGCTATGATACATAGATTGTTTCACCCTCTAACTCTAACACTAATTACATGTATTGGTGTGAATCTACTTTTTAAACCTTGCACATTTTATGAGTGAGTGAGTATGGTTTTGCTCCGGTTTTAGCAATATTCAAGCATTAGTACGACAGGGCACATTTTATAATTGAAATATATCTTATAGTACAATTTTAGACCAAATAGATGCTATTAACGACAAAGAGACACATTCATAACATGCTGTTCTGTAAGCAATTATCGGATTGTTAAATGCATTTGTACTGGTCCAAGTGGTGATAGTTTTTCACATTTATAATTAGATCCCGGCTAGATTATTGTCCATCTGTGTATTTGTGATTTATCTGTTTCGTTACTTTGCGCGGCGGCTGTCGCTCTGTTTCAGCGGTTTATTACTCTAATTGGCGCACCAGTTCATTACAGAGGTGTCGTTTTGGGCACTTCTGATCCACTTCACTGATTATCTGCCCAATGTATTGTTTTAATTGATTGCGTTCACCATATTTTTTCCTCTGCTTTCCTGGTATAGGCCACATAAGATGAAATTAGAATTCGCGCTTCTGAACAGCAGATCCTTACATCAGAAATGGAGGTAACTATGTTGACTTTGGCTGGGAGTGGATAGGTGCTGTGAAATATGTCGAGTCCCGAGTAGAGTAAGTGAGAATGTCGTTTAAGCTGTTCAGGGTGTATCCAAAAGGATTAATCGAATTCGAGTCGTCGGTGTGACGGGCTAACGCTTCTAGGTCACCTCTGAGTCACTGGGTGAGTGGCTTTAGTTTTACGCCGCTTTTAGCAATGTCCAAGCAATATCACAGCGGTGGACACCAGAAATGGCCTTCGCACATTGTACCAATGTGGGAAATCGAACCCCGGGCCTTCGCTGTAACGAACGCTTTAACCATTAACGCTTTAAACATTGGTTATTAATGCATTATCCACCCTCTCCACATTTTATGCATAGAGTACAGGGCAATGAACGCTTCTTAGGCGTTGATTTCTAAGTTATATTATGAACTAGTTCACGTTTGACAACAGTTATTTCCTTGTCAAATTAAACCCCCTTAACCTCTTCCCTTACCCACTTTCGATTTCTCGTACCCGTGAAGATCCGGATAAGTAAGAGGCCATTCACGGGATCGGATGGTCAGGTTCGCTGACTGCATGTTATCGTATCCCAGTTTCGTAGACTGACGTTCGCTATGTCGATAGCTTGATTGTTTACAGACCGCCGGCTTGCAGTTGGTGAGAGGTTAAACAACAAACATGCAAAGATTCACATCCATGTACTGTCTAAGGGGACATGCACATCAAAACCCTGACAATTTGAAATGTAAATATTCTGGGTGCATTGGTTTACGGATCCAGCATAAATTTCCGAAAACACCCTTTATTATGGAATCCTAATAGGGACACTGTTGCGTTGTCGTCTCTCAAAAACAAGCAAAAAGAAGCAAGGTAACCCAAGTGCGACAACGCGACATATTTTGACCTTGAAACTTGTCGTTATGTCGTATGTCGCTTCCTGGATGAATATTTTTCAAAAAGAGACAATGCAAAACAGCGACAAATGGCCGAAATGCGCATTGTCGCGCGTTGGTTAATCTTGACTCCTTTTTGCTTGATTTTTAGAGGGCGACAACGCGACATTGCGACAACGCGACAATGTGACAAAGTCCCCTCTAAGATTCCATACCTTATACACAAACCATGACAGATTAATGAAATCATTGCATGCAATGACATGATGAAACACTAGTTTTCTCTTTCTCAACTCAGCCAACCGTTCAGTGTTTACTGTATACGATGTCGTAAAGATGGGTTTAACGTGGTTCAAGTCTATTGCGTGTATACGGACGTGACTCCGCTCTTGAAAAAGGACTTTGAAGCATACTATATTAATTTACCACAAAACAACAATAGATTCAAAGGAACACCAAAGTAAAAAGATTGAAGTCTATAAACAAGCACAGCGTGAATTTCAAATAGCAGCACTCGTGTTCAAAACACGCGGAAAAGATGGTGGAAAATTTTCTCAAATCAACATTACAGCCATTCTGTCCCCCTTGTACCATATCATTGACTCTTGATAAGTCCTGTCTGAGATCAAGATCACTAAAATGCATCTCAGCGTGGATGCTATACAAAGAAAATAGAATCACTTGTCAAT
Organism: Haliotis asinina; assembly: GCF_037392515.1. Lineage (NCBI taxonomy): Eukaryota > Metazoa > Mollusca > Gastropoda > Lepetellida > Haliotidae > Haliotis > Haliotis asinina. The sequence continues at coordinate 12,797,903 of NC_090293.1, read as the reverse complement.
CAAAGGCATGTTTTCAGAGACTAAGCGTTAGATGTATAACACGGGCGGATACAGCCTTTAGAGATAGGGGCTGCACGACTCAATTTTACCCGATTTCACGAGTTCCAATGATAATTTAATTAAAGGGTTGGGCGGGAGCTGCGCTCTTCTGCAACACTTCCCTCTACACACCTACGTACCCACGGGTTGCACCACTTTCTAATACTTTTATTCGATGCTAGTCCCTTGGAACCTTATAACCCTGGGTTTGACATGTAATATTATGTCTAATGTTGTCAAAACGGAGTGGTAAATGTTCAGACACCTATTATCACTTTGGCCTTTTCTCCCACATAATACAGACACGCCGTGATATAACTTAGATGTCGTTCAAGGCGGGGTTGGACGGTTGGGTAGTCATGTCCTTAAAGCATTCGCTTACCCACATGCCTGAGCGGTGGTTAAAACGTTCGGTCGTCGCGCCGAAGACCTGAGTTCGATTCTCCACATGAGAACAATGAGATATCGCTGGAATATTGCTAAAGGCGGCGTAAAACCATACTCACTCACTACCCACGTGCCAACAATATGTGAAGCCCATTTCTAGTGTCATGTGATATTACTGGGAAAATTACAAGCGGTGTAAAACAATGCTTACTCATTTACTCACTAACTCACAGCATCGTCAAAGTCTGTCTCTAGTGGACGTAAATGGTCGTAAATCCACCCATGTACGCAGAGCAACCGACCATCCATCAAAAACACATGTACGTATGAATATATATCATATATTAGGAATTTAAATGTTATCTCTGTGTGTTTACTATCTAAATTTCTCTAAGCGTTGATACTTATCATTCACTGATTTGTCGAAATTGTTCCCTATCGTACCGTCCTGTGCCGTTGTCTCGTTTTCACGGGACAGTGGGACTATGAGGTACTCTCAACACGCATCAGTTCGTCCGTAAATTCAACAAATAGGATTCGTAGATCGCTCCCAGATATACAACACCTAATGGAGGCAGCTGTGAGAGAGCAGATTGACCGATAACTCTGAAATGATCAATTTGAATGTACCCAATAAACAGACTAAATAAGCTATTGTGTCTCCGTATAAACACCTGTTGTTGAACATGTTAATCTGAAGCATGAAAGGTAATATTCAAAAGCTGCATCCGAGGTATCCATTTTTGAATGATCAGTTGCTCGTCGTGTGGAATCGATTAACTATGATAAGGCAAATTGATGAGGCATTACACGGTGAGATGAACATTAGTATGACGGATGTATATCAATGAACTATACGATCATGAGATTATCATTGCGCAGGAAAATGCAGTGCACATTATAGTATGGTATAGTATAGTTTATATGTTTCAAACCTATTGCGTCTACTTCTTTAAGTTGCATTTAAGCTGGTATGAAGAAGAGGAGCGCTTTAAGGGATAAATAACTTTCTATGCCAATAGATGCAATTATGAATAAATACATAACATATTAAAGAACAATAGATGCAATTATGAATAAATATATAACATATATAAAGAACAATAGATGCAATTACTGAATAATGCATGAAACATACTTTTAACCTCACACTCATTAAAATTCCAGTTATAGGGAGGCAGTGTGTAAATAATCAAGTCTGGACAGGACAATCTAGTGATTCAGATTCATGAGCACTCATTTGTTTATTTGGGATACACTGACATCCATCGGGCGTGTGATCGAGCCTAACCACCCGACTCAGTTGGTCAGTTCTAACGACAGCTCATGTGAACTGCATGGTCCAACAACGACCAAACCTAAACCGGATCTTCACGGGTCGTGCACTGTATTGAATCAATAGTGATTTTTTTAGGTTCTCGAGACCCGTGTATTGCGTTACATGTGTGATCATTGTTATAAACGGACGAGAAATATGATATCCGTTGTGTTATGAAGCATGTTCAATGAACGATTTATGATTTTTGTTTTGAAAACGTGATGGGATATTGTAGTGTCGCAGTATTGTAGGTAACATAATCCTCCACCCTCACCTCAATCCATATCAAATTGTCTAACTTAAATACTGTTTCAGATAATTTATGATACATGCTCTGTGAAATCCATTGATAACATTGTGTAAGACAAGTATGGTAGTTTAGTGGTTAAAGTGTTCCCTCATCCCGTCAGAGGTTCTATTCCCCATATGGGTACAATGTGTGAAGTCCATTTCTGGTGCCCCCCGCCGTGATATTGCTGGGACATTGCTACAAGTGAGGTAAAACTAAACTCACTCACTCAATATGACCACTACTGGATGCACGAGTGAATTTTTCCGCAACATGTACACAGGTGTTCGTACAATGCTGATATGACGAAGTCGGATGATGCGAATCTCCGAATAATACGAACAGGAACAGGAACTGTCTTTACTCGAATGTGGATAAGACAAATCCTTTTCTTCGACACATATTCGGCAAAAGTTACAGTTTATTGTTCTTGCTACTTCTTGACGAAGTCATACGACGAGGGACATACACAACTGGGCATGCTATATATGGGGTCACATCTAGATGTTAGAGTTGCACTCCTTCGTTTGGTCAGATTTAGAACTGACTGACTGAATATGGTTTTACGCCGCTTTTGGCAATATTCTAGTAATATCACGGCGGGGGACACCAGAAATGGGCTTCACATATTATGCCCATGTTGGGTATGGAACCCGACTCCTCTACTCACCGCTCGCCAGATACATGGTTACTTGTGATGGCGGGTTTGAAGCTCATATTCATTTTGACTACGTTTGTCAGATCTGTACTCTCGTCAGCTTTCACTACAATTTGAATGACTTTGAGTTCTGCTTTCGCAACAAATTGACCCAATTTGAAATTTGTGAATGTGCTGTTCAAATCCGCCTCCAACACATCTCGCCATCGCCGCTGACATATATAGATTCATGCTTCATTTTGTCAAATAAATATGTAGTGGCAAAATATCGAATTAACAACACGTTCAGTTGTTGGCCTTGTCAATGCTTGGTGAAAACGAAACTTGTTATCAGCTGTTTAAGTGTTAGTAAGTGAAAGATTTCCTCTAACACTTCAGTGTTCTGATACTCAAGTGGATAATGATACAGTTTGACATCTGATGTATTTCCGATGATATTCTTGCAGTGTGTTTTACTGACATTCATAGAGCCACTTCTCCAGACTCGATTGTTTAAAAGCCACCCTTAAATAGCAGGAATATTTCCGAATGCGATGTTATCGACGAACACGCAAACACCCATATATTGAAACGTAAAAAAACGAAATCTCATTAACTAAGCATACATGTTTATGTCTTCTCTTTAAAACGTGAACAAGAGAGTTGCGTTTCTTTAACTGTCAGTATACATACCGGTGATCCTGCCGCAACAACGCAATTGCAGATACCCGATAACAAAACTAACTGAGGCAATAAGCCATAACCCGCATGACACATACTTGCCATCATGAATCTGTCGCCATAAGGATGTGGAGGGAGGGGTAGCCCAGTGGTTAAAGCGTTCGCTCGTCACGCAGAAGACGTGTTCGAGTTCGGATTTCGGATACAATGTATGGAAACAATTTCTGGTGTTCCTCCGTCGTGATATTGCTGGAATATTGCTAAAACCGGCCTAAAAATAAAATCCCCCACTCATTCACTATCCTCATAGGTTCCCTTGGGTGACAAGGAAGATCCCTTCGATGTAACACATGCTATATTTGGGATGACTTTCTCAGCAAGTGGTCACACAAAATAGAGTAGCTTGTGCGTTATTGTGGATAATGTGTAATCCCAAATGTGACATATGTTACTATTTTGAATAGCATTTAGAAGCTGGTGTTACGAACATGGGAATGAGCTTAGGTCTATGGATATAAACTAACCACACACACACACCCCACCACCCACCTCACAGACGTAACACCCCCACCCCCAACCCCAACCCCAACCACCCCCAGCATAGAGGAGCACCCAGCCCCCGTCGTTCTTCTTGTGTTCCATATGTGTATTCCTGAATTATGTCCAACCTTGGGCAGAGCAAAACAGACCATTAAATAATACTCCATGAAAGATTACACACCTTCTACAGACGGAAACTGATGACATTTTCGAACACAACTGTCGATAAAAAGATCCGCAATCATAATGGTCTATAAAGTTGTTTTTTTTAAAATAACACCTTAGTGTGCCATAAAACTAACATCAATATTACAAATAAATATGAAAAAGGCAACAATAATTAATTAACTTGTAAGCTGTGAAAAAGAGCAGCGGTGATCTATAACATAAAACTGAGTCTTTCAGGAGACCACGGCTGAAAGGGACGATCTGTTGCATGTCGCTATGACAGATAATTGGTATCTGAAAAAGCTTTTCACAGCTTCATCCAGTGCAGGCCAAACGGGGAATATAATTTCTCACTTCACCCCACAGACACGGCAACAGGTGTTCCATGAAACGTAAAACAGATATAAACACAAGCCGACTGGTTATACAAATATACCTCACCCTTGCCACAAAAATCCGGCGACAGATGCACTCTACGGTGGCCCGCTCATGCCATATTTTAGAATGTATCGTTTGGATGTGGCGTAATGTTGGCGGTTTCTCTGTTTATTTTTGTTACCCTTTGAAGATGGAAAGTTTAATGTCATTTCGGAGCAATTGGAATTACTGGGAACAACATCTGCAGACCCATGTCTGCTTATAAACAGAGGTGAAAACCGAGAGATGAATATATAAACAAGAGAGAGGGAGAGAGAGAGAGAGAGAGAGAGAGAGTAAGGTTGTCTTGGAGAGAAGACTTGGTTATTCGGCTAACTCGAAATACTTCGAAATACTACATAGGTCACCTCGACGTCGACAGAGCAGTGTTTGTACGCCTTTAGTGTATACTGCATGTGCCCATGTGGTTAACAGAGAGCAACCGAGAGAGAGAGGGAGAGAGAGAGAGAAAGAGTAAGGTTGTCTTGGAGAGAAGACTTGGTTATTCGGCTAACTCGAAATACTTCGAAATACTACATAGGTCACCTCGACGTCGACAGAGCAGTGTTTGTACGCCTTTCGTGTATACTGCATGTGCCCATGTGGTTAACAGAGAGCAACCGAGAGAGAGAGGGAGAGAGAGAGGGAGAGAGAGGGAGAAAGAGAGAGAGAGAGAGAGAGAGAGAGAGAGTAAGGTTGTCTTGGAGAGAAGACTTGGTTATTCGGCTAACTCGAAATACTTCGAAATACTACATAGGTCACCTCGACGTCGACAGAGCAGTGTTTGTACGCCTTTCGTGTACACTGCATGTGCCCATGTGGTTAACAGAGAGCAACCGAGAGAGAGGGGGAGAGAGAGAGGGAGAGAGAGGGAGAGAGAGGGAGAGAGAGAGAGGGGGAGAGAGAGATATTTTACGCCACAGTCACCAATATTCCAGAGACCTGAGTGTAAGAGAGAACTTTTGATTTTTGTCGATGGCGGCTATCCATATCACAGACCCATTCTCAGGAGACGGCTGAGTAGGTGAAATGCTACTGTCGATTACGTCCATGATAGATGAGATACCGTGATCAATGTAATAAAACCTCTTTTCTTTATTTTTTCAAAACAGGTAATGGTAATAGTCCTCATTACAAGGAAAACCTGGCTCGAAACACAACTGTTACTGTAAGTCAATACAGGGCCCCTTGACATTAATATGTGGACTAAATCGATGTTGAAACTTAGAGATTGCTGTAGAATACAGTCTGTTCCACAATACCTGACAAAAACAGTGAGTGGCATACTAACGCAATACTAATACTTGACAGTAGAGTGTTATTGATGTTATTAAGATGTTTCGGTTGATTGCTTTTTATTGATAATATTACGGTTTTCTGCGCTAGTGTGAATACTTTTCAAAGTCATATTGAGGTTTTATGTCGCTTTTAGCTAGTGATTGATGTTGTTCAATATGACGCGAAATAGCTGATCCTCTTTGTCATTTCGCGAAATGACTGAGTTTTTAGTGATTGCACGAGATGACTGTTTTCACAATCTGACTGTAACACATACACTTCAAGTCTGAAGTGTTCTAAAACCCTAAAATCACTGTTTAATTTTAGTTTTCAGTAACTTTAAATGTCTGTGTCATCAATACATTGGACTTACTTGAATGACACTTTAAAATAAATGTTCTGTAATTACGTTTGTCTGTTTAAGAGTTCCCGTTAAGTTATTCAAAACTGTCGTTAACCCTCCTTTGAAAATACACGTACGGACGTCGCGTTGTAGACTTTGTGGTTTTATTGCAATGTTTTTTCCCGAAATTATTCAAATAAAGGAGTAGAGTCAAAGATCATTTCCTCCAAGCTCCTTAAAAGCCAAGAGATCGTATCCTGATATTTCCGACCGCAAAATATTTCCAAGTATCCTCTGACGTCACCTCCGGAAATAGATCTCGTACAGCCTCGTTTTGTTATTGGCTGGCGTTAGCGGCCAGCCTCTTGTCCCATTGTAGAATAATGGATTCTTTAAAATATTTCACAATTTCTTGAAACAGGAGCAGTTCTGCATAGAAAGTACACCCTCATTGAGAGTGTTTACGTCGCTGTAGCATGGAAACGTTCCCTAAATATGTATAAGTAATTAGATATTCGGAAATCTTTGTGAAGTTCTTCACTTAAACTGAGATATTCTGAACATGTACCTCTTAGTTCATGCTTACTCATGTTTCATATTTATTCAGTAATGATTTGAAATATTATTTCCAAAACATGAATTATGTGACCGTTCTATCATCTAGAAATATGTTGATTTTCTGAAATAAAATTGGATATACAACTTCCATTTAATTAAGCTGCTTTTTGCTTAAATTAAATGAAGCATGACCGACAAGTTTCACATATCTGTGAAAATGAGTAGTCTTGGATTTTTATTCTGCTCAGATTTATAACATTTCAAATATTGCTGGGGACATCTGATTAAAATGTATTGTCACTCGAATTTTATTAGAGCGGATTTTACGTGTTTCAGGAGTGTTGGATGCAAGGTCCTTATCGGATTTAACATTTTCTCTCAGTTATTTTGTTGTTGATAGTTAATACACTGTGTACATTTCCACAGTTCATCACCCATGTATTACGACTAATGAGGTAGGTAGGGGATGGGGCAGGGGGAGGTGAGGTGAGGGTCGAGGCGGTTGGGGTGGGATGTGTGTGTGTTACTGTTATTATAAGGAATAATAACATAAAGGCGCAAGCACACAACAGTACCAGGCACCACCAGATATATTTTTACCGAATATAGTTGATGTGCTGTGTCGACTTTAGTTTAATTATCCAAGGATTCATTTGAAAATTCCTGGGAAACACTCCCCGATATATTTAGAGACATGGTCCGCGGATAATTCTGGTACGCACTGTATATACTGTCGCCGCACTTTACCGTTATGTTATTAGAAGTATGTAAATTCGTCTTGTCGTCATGTATACCAGGAAGTGACACAGCATGAGGTGGCAGGTTTGTTTAAAACTATGTATACCAAGAAATGTTGACCAGCGTGTTTCCACGAATGCAAATGTTAGTCACGTGTCCATAATGATGCTCTCGGGCCCGAGGCCTCGGGATGAAAGACGTGTTTGGACAAATAAATCAGTCTTTGCTGGCCGTGTACACAATGGGTTGGCTGTGAGTGATAGGGATATACAGGTGGAGATATTGGCTGCGGCTTTTTGTTGATTTGGTGGTATAATCTGTCTGTCTCTCTCTCTCTCCCTCTCACTTTATAGCAGAAGTTATCTTTCTGACCATCTTAAAGCTCTCGTGTTGGTTGTGAAAACAACTAACAACTGCCTTCTAAATTTCTGTCACAATTGTGCGTTGTGTTCAAACGGAAGCAGGTTTTACTTTTTCATGGCGCGTGCAGAAAGGTGCACCGTCACTTTTCTTTTATGCATCAATGTGACAGTCCCTGCCATGAAATATGTACAATCATGTTTATAACTGTTAGTGTATGCTGGGGACCGTGCCTTCAATGGGAGGTACGGGAAAATGCATGTCAATATAACTACGGAATGCCCAACGGGGACTGTTTTTGTGTGTCTGTGTGAATGCGTGAATGCGTGTGTGTAGTTGTAGAGGTGTCTGTGGAGAAGGGGTATTTTGTATTTCATTATTATGTTTCAGTCACAGCTTCAAAAGGGAGCAATGTTTTCCAGAGTATCCACTACCGTGTAGGATTCTCTATTGACTCTTTTTTATAAACTAAAAAAAACAGGTTTGTGTTGGACTACCCTACACGTGTTGACTGCACGTGACGCTCCAGGTACGCGGACTTCTGTTGACAGGAAAGGTAACTCCTTTCGTGGGGCGGTTCCGGGGACGCCGCCGCCGCTTGAAATCCGTTCCGATTGTAATAACCGCAGGCATGGACAAGGAAGTATTTTTCCCCAGCTGTTTGGAAAGGGGATTCCCCTCGTGTTCCGTACCGCGATTCTCCAGCTGTAATGTGTTCGAGACAAAGTAGCGAGTTTATTTCGTGCACCAAGATATACTGACAGGACACAATAGGTTTTTCGACAAGTTTTTCTCACACGTGTCCGATCGGAATGGTCCTCGAGGATAATATTGTAATAATATGTTGGGTGAAATAGATATTTTCAATAAAATGAAATAAATTGATCTGGTCATATTTTTCAAATAAAAGTTCAGATTGTACTTATGTGTAACTACTGCATTTTCCAAAATCTTCTAGGTCGAGTCTATGCTTTTTAAACCTTCTGTTTATGAAATCATTGAACAGAGCTCTCGGTAGATTCTTTGTTTGACTAACACAATATCATGATATGGACCGGAGCTCAGATATTACCGTCCAGGCCAACTGTTCTCGAAATCATAAGCCCATTCGGAACGCATTGGTTAAAGTTAAGAATTCTTAGGGCTACGAACGTTTAGAGAATAAGGGCGCAGTTGAGTCATTTAATCCAATATCATACAATAGATGATTTGCTGACCGATCGAACAATCCTCTTCTGCCAGTCATTCAGAACAGTTGTTTTGCCAGATATAAATGATCATTTAATCCAATATCATACAATAGATGATTTGCTGACCGATCGAACAATCCTCTTCTGCCAGTCATTCAGAACAGTTGTTTTGCCAGATATAAATGATCATTTAATCCAATATCATACAATAGATGATTTGCTGACCGATCGAACAATCCTCTTCTGCCAGTCATTCAGAACAGTTGTTTTGCCAGATATAAATGATCATTTAATCCAATATCATACAATAGATGATTTGCTGACCGATCGAACAATCCTCTTCTGCCAGTCATTCAGAACAGTTGTTTTGCCAGATATAAATGATCATTTAATCCAATATCATACAATAGATGATTTGCTGACCGATCGAACAATCCTCTTCTGCCAGTCATTCAGAACAGTTGTTTTGCCAGATATAAATGATCATTTAATCCAATATCATACAATAGATGATTTGCTGACCGATCGAACAATCCTCTTCTGCCAGTCATTCAGAACAGTTGTTTTGCCAGATATAAATGATCATTTAATCCAATATCATACAATAGATGATTTGCTGACCGATCGAACAATCCTCTTCTGCCAGTCATTCAGAACAGTTGTTTTGCCAGATATAAATGATCATATCAGGTGCACCTTCTAGATGTGTTTGAGCTGTATATCAGTATATCTGATGGATGATGCGCTCGACCAACAATTCCGGTTAGCTGTTATTAAACCAATAATAATGATATTATTATGAATTTTTAAATGATGGGATATGTGATCTGCATGTCAGCATTTGATGGAATAGTGATCTCGCATTGTTTACTTGCTAAATTATCATTTATTCGAAAGGAACTATCGGTATACAATCAACATGGCTCAGTGTTTGGTGGATATCGCCTCATATCTTATAACAGGCCTCTCCTACCGTGAGTGAGTTTAGTTTTACGCCGCACTCAGCAACATCTCAGCTATAGGCCGTCGGTCTGTAAATAATCGAGTCTGGATCAGACAATCCAGTGATCAACAACATGACCATCGATCAGCGCAATTGGGAACCGATGTCATGTGTCAACCAAGTCAGCGAGCCTGACCACCCGATCCCATTTGTCATCTCTTACGACAAGCATGGGTTAGTGAAGATCAATCTCTAACTCGGGCTATACCGTTGTGCTTATTTGTTACTTTACGTGTGAAAGCTATCGGGTCTCCATCCAAATCATCGATTGTTTGACCAGTAAATCATCAAATTGGGACAAAGGGGTCATGTAGCACACCACGATATACATTTATCTGCAGTGAAAACCACAAATTTAAAACAGCTCTTGGTTTTGGCAAAGGACAATTCATAATCACTGTGTCACGGATCACTGGGGTTCCTAAAGAATTTCATCGTTGATATACTGCTCATAACTACAGATATACCAGCTCAGAAATAAGCCTTAGGTTTGATCTAGGTTGATAAAATCTATATTAGTGGTAGCACCTCAGTTTCTGTTGTAAAACAGTTTGTATACATTCCATGTGTGACAGTCCTCGGTTTCACACGCTGTATTTTTAGCAATTGCTTATTTAGCAAATCAAAGACGGCGGACAAAGAGATTGGGTGACGTTCTAAGTTGTTTGATTGTAATCCCTGAAGTGAGTGAGTGAGCTTGTTTTTTCGCCGCTTTGAGCAATGTTCCAGCGATATCACGGCTGGAGAAATCAGAAGTGGGCTTCGCAGATTATACCCATGTGGGGAATAGTGTGATAAAGGCTGCCTACAGTAGAGTATGGAATGGCTGGCCCGATTCACAAAGCCTTCGTACTGTTACGATCTATCGTAACGTATACACTACATCGTTGACGTATGATTGGCGCAATGCCACGAACGGTTTGCAAATCCGGGCTCCGGTTTCTATTCATTTACGGAGGAATTAATTGATATTTATTCCAAGGGTCTTTGACAATACAGACTGACGTAACAATAACAGTTAACGAACGCTAATAAGTTCATTTCGGTGCAGTTTATTCTTCGAAATCCAGCAGCAATTGTACGATAGCATACTTATATAGTATACGATATACATTCAATAGAAATGCTGGTGACAACATTCTAAGATTTCCTACATGGAGGTATACAAAATTTTAGCAGTATATCTAGGGTGGCGATTTATTCAGGGAGGCGGTAACTCCAGGTTGGTGCATCTTAGGTGGCGGAATATTCAGGGTGGCGGTGACAAAGACCAAACAATCACAAATACAGGGTATGTTGTTTATTGCTATCTAATAACATCGATACATCCAGGTGGTATATCCAGGGGCGGCATATACAGGTGTGACTGCATTGTAGCTGATGTTTCAGGTATTATACGCGTATAGACACATCGCGTCTGTTATCTGAGGAGACCATCATGCCAAAATTGTGTTATCACTAAAAAACAAGCACAACCTAGAAATCGGCAGAAATCTTGGACTCGAGAGAACGATCTTACTCTAGCATTTCTAGGGGTATGTTTCCTAGCTTTGTGACTCCGTTGAGCATCAATTATGAGTGAGTGAGTTGGTTGAAACTCCTTTTAGAAGGTATTTCGGTTGTGTCAGACGAAGATAACGTCATGTAGGAGGTTAGTGAAGTGTTTAGGTTTGTAGACTGTGGAAGAAGAAATGACGATTGAATAGGAAAATGGTTTTAACTGGAAAAAATTTTCAAATCTTGTAAGACAGCTGGATTCCCATGACATAAGTATATTTGGTCTTCATTGGGTCATAATACTTTGTTTCCTGTTCATGCTAGTGTTCGTCACTAGGTATGCCACATATCAGGCCCATTTCTATTATTAAGCTGGTATACTGCATAAAACAACATGTCATCATACATTTCATTCAGTCACCCACACACTATCTATAGATACAAGTTCATATTTTACTTATATCCGGCTAATAAATTTTCACATAATTTCTTTCAATGGAATTCTTGCTCCACAAGGCTTTCGGAATATCGGGGTTCGTACTTTCAAGGTTCCAGTGTTTGTTAGGTTTATGTTATCACATGTACTATAAACAGTGCTTGGTATTCGCAATGTCACAGCAATCTCCCAATTTATTCTTGCAGTAATGTTTACAAATGACTTCCTGTATCGTGACGGAGTGTGATATTATAGCTTACACAGCACACGTGTTGATCGCTTTTACCATGTGCTACCTACATGCACACTAACACCGCACTCAGTTACCCGAATATAAGTTTCACTGAGATCGTATGATATCAAAGCTTTGAGAAGAAAACAAAAGGTTTGAGAATAGATTTCCGAAACTTGATGATGTCAAGACGGATTCAAGGTAATTCATAAACGTCCTAGGACAATAAAAAACAATACGGCCCCTCAGCACAGGCAGAGAAAAAGTATCTCCTAGAACTGAAACGTGAGGATATGTTTGATGTTACTGAATCATATACTTGCCTCCGCAAAGGCATATCCGTATTTGGTTTGTATTAATGACTCGTAATAATGTCGGTCAATCGCCGTCAGTCATGATATTATTATTGCATGACCGCACGTAGTCCGGGAAAGTAGACAGACTGGTCTCAGTGCATGTGTACTCTTTCTGTTCAGCAAGGCGTAGGTTTGGTAAGTAAGTGAGTGGGCTTGTAACGATATTCCACTATAAGGCAAAGTGATATGATATATTGGAAAGGTTATTCGTTGGTGAGATAGGCCAGTTTACTTTGGGATGCGCCCAATTAGAAGATCATGTACCCAACATAATTTTTAATCATTTTCTCTTCTGCATATACAAGGACGTCTCATGTACCCTATCTTCTGTTGCCCTCATGTACTTCAAGTATTCAATTCCAAACACATGACGATTCTGAACAAAACCAAAACCTCGCATAACGATCCCTTCTCTTCTCCCAACAGTGACCTCTGATGTACCATTCGTGTCACGACTCCCAACAGTGACCTCTGATGTACCATTCGTGTCACGACTCCCAACAGTGACCTCTGATGTTCTATTCGTGTCACGACTCCCAACAGTGACCTCTGATGTTCTATTCGTGTCACTACTCCCAACAGTCACATCTGATGTACCATTCGTGTCACTACTCCCAACAGTGACCTCTGATGTACCATTCGTGTCACGACTCCCAACAGTGACCTCTGATGTTCTATTCGTGTCACGACTCCCAACAGTGACCTCTGATGTTCTATTCGTGTCACTACTCCCAACAGTCACATCTGATGTACCATTCGTGTCACGACTCCCAACAGTGACCCCTGATGTACCATTCGTGTCACTACTCCCAACAGTCACATCTGATGTACCATTCGTGTCACGACTCCTAACAGTGACCCCTGATGTACCATTCGTGTCACTACTCCCAACAGTGACCCCTGATGTACAATTCGTGTCACTACTCCCAAGTGACCCCTGATGTACCATTCGTGTCACTACTCCCAAGTGACCCCTGATGTACCATTCGTGTCACTACTCCCAACAGTGACATCTGATGTACCATTCGTGTCACTACTCCCAACAGTGACATCTGATGTACCATTCGTGTCACTACTCCCAACAGTGACCCCTGATGTACCATTCGTGTCACTACTCCCAACAGTGACCCCTGATGTACAATTCGTGTCACTACTCCCAACAACAGTGACCCCTGATGTACAATTCGTGTTACTACTCCCAACAGTGACCCCTGATGTACCATTCCTTTTTCTGCTCCTAACAGAGACAAGCGCATAGGTGATTTTATGAGTACTGGATTTATGTAGCTGACGAAAAAAAATACAAGTAAGCTATTTGTTCGAATTCCCAAAGCGCCATCTTTGTTTTATTGTAAACAGCTTCAGCGCCAAAATTTTGTGATTTTAACTTTTCCCCTTGTTTCACAAGCCCTTGAAGAAGTATTCTCCAAACGTCATCAAGAAAACATGTAACGTAAAATGCGCGTGCATGTGATCTGAAAGGCATGTGGCATTGATCACTATGAAGAGACAAACGTTTAATCGCATCATCCGTTTTGCCTGGAAAGGAGGAAATCATCATGCAACCAATGAATGGTGCCAATAGAAACATCGGCAAAGGCCGCATTGAAGCTGGGGAGTTCATCAGAGCACCCCATCTCACCTTTGGGGTCGTTTCCTGCAAACCAGTTCCGTCCAAGATCGCCCGAGAAGCGGCCGTCCAAGAGTTACCATCCACGCCAAGAGCAGCTACATCTAGGCTGCTTCACTGCGTCACCGGTTTGCCTTAGCCATTTGAGAAGAAGTTCAGACCAAACTGTCAGGAATTGATTGCGTGAAGTGGGAATTCGGCCAGGAAAGCCAATTTGCCCTTGTTTTGAGAGACCTCCATCGGTGCCATCACTTGGGATGATGAGACACTCCGGAACCGAAACATCAGAAACTTTAGGCAAGACTGATGCATCACGAATTCTTCTTCTCCGGAGAGGAGGGAGACAACGTTCTTAGCATCAGAGATATGAACATTTTGCCCTTATTTGCATTTGATAGATCGACAGATTCTAAGACTGTGTCATGGTGTGGGGTACGGTATCAAGAACACAAAGGTATGATTTCCTGGTGGATTGGGGGAATTTGTTTCAATAGGTATATCGACGCAGTCCTTGAATCACAAGCTTCCGATTATTTACAGAGGGAGGGAGCTGTGCCAGCACGACAAGGCTACTACACATACAGCACCCGTCATGCTATGCTACCTTGACAATTCTAACGTCAGTGTCTTCCCATAGCACACCCGATCACCAGATCTTAACCCGATAGACTTAGATACCTGCCAATGTTGGCTGTGCTGTGCTGACCTTCAAACAACAATGTGGACTCATAAGAAACACGGAAACACAACAGTTACGACTGCTCTCTCTCTCTCTCTCTCTATATATATATATATATATATATATATATGTGTGTGTGTGTGTGTGTGTACACATATGGATCTTCACCTCTTGCCATTGATAATGCATGAAATAACTGACAGCATATACTTCTAAAACTGGGTTATGTTTGTCTTCTTTTTCAGGAGTATACATAAAAAATATCGGAGACATTGGGACTATAGGTAAGCGAGTTCAACATGCAATGAGGTAATCTTTTGAAGGACGTTGCGGATCAACTTTCACTTTACTTCACTCACTCACTCGCTGCCCTTGCATTTACTTTGACTGTAAACACTATGTGAGTGAGGGGCGGTAATATGGGAATCGATTCACGTTTGGTTTGACGAACTCATGCCATTCACAAGCACAATACAGGTAGGTAAACAGAGAGTTGGGGAAACTGAGAGAGGGAGAGAGACAGAGAGAGAAAGAGAGCAAATGATGGAGGCAGAGAGGGAGAGAAAGCCAAGGTGAGTGAAAGTTATGAGACTGTTGGTGATAACGAGAGAGCGACATAGAGAAAGGGGGGAATGAGAGAGGAGAGGGAGAGAGGGGTGCAAGATATAGCTAGAGAGAGAGAAAAAAGAAAATGGGAGAGAGGAAGAAAGAGAGAGCCATCATAATCACATTCAGAACATTGTTTGTAACGTCTGTGTCTCTATCACAAACACTTGCTATCTCAAGTAGAGTTCACGAAGGACTCAACTGACGCTGATGTGCTACAAATATATAAAACCTTCATCGATTGTTTCCTGACTACTACCTGGAATTCCCCAAGCGCTTGTTTGCTCTATCGCCGCAAATATTTAGTCCCATACCGCACTTCCGGTCTGAAGAGGTCAATCGGTGCACATCTTTGACGGTTTGCTCGTTAATGTGGCTCCCACGTGGTTGAGAGCGTACAATACGGCCTTGCGCCACACTGATGTCTGTGACCTGCAGTTCAGAGTAAATTGAACAGTTTATGCGTATTCAGCGTATTTTTCGTAACGAAACTGGTTACGTCACAGGTAGTGGCTGTCGTTGGAAGCCAATTTGTTGAGTGGGTTGAAAGCGGTTTTAAACAGCAAACAGACTGAATGTACCTGCGTGAGTGGGTGATTAAGTGAGTGAGCTTGGGTAGTGAGTAGGTACTTGGTTGAGTGGTTGAGTAAGTGAGTGAGTGAGAAAGCGTGCGAACGGACTGGCGAGTAAGTGAGTGAGTGAGTGAGTGAGGTTGGGTAGTGAGTGGTTGGTTGGTTGGTTGGTTGAATGAGTGAGTGAGAGACCGAGCGTGCTGGAGAGTTAGTGGGTATGGGTAGTGAGAGGGTGTTTTTTAAGTGAATGTATGAGTGAGTGAGAAAGCGGCTGGCGAGTGAGACAGTGAATGCACGACAGCAATAATAATTACACATACTTCACTTTGAGACTTCCACCAGTGTTAAACTGGCTGTCAGTGAATTAATTTTAAACCGTGTTCAAAGTGCTACCTCACTCGTGACCTAGACACCAGTGTGGTTAGATTCTACTTGTTATTGTTGAGAGTATTTGTATACACTGCCCTCGCCTTCAAATCGGCGAGATATCTGCCCCATGCAGCCATGACGTAGGTATGCCACTCCTCTTGGCTTGATAACACTGGCATGCTTAGGCAGTTCAAATAGGTGCATTATTTTGGTTTTTTTTCTGCCATGAAAAAGGGTATCAAAACTGCTCTCAAGATTTTCATACTTACATAACTACAGGATCGTTCATTTGTGTGTAGCTGTTTCTGACTTCTGCAGGTTGAACAATGCTCACCCACTGAAATACCGTGTAGCTCTTTAACGCTTATGCCAGACTCAGATTCATTTACACTAAAACCGTTTTGATTGCGCGGTTGAAAATCCGTAATCGCGTTCAATCGTTTTCTCTTATTTTTATTTCGTTCTTTTGTGCGCGTTCGTCTGGTATCATTGTCATGCTGATATCATTGTTTCAATGTGTACAGTTTATGGCGTCCTTCAACTTTCGCAGAGTGCAAAGTCACTATACGTGTACAGACATATTGTAAACACGTGTAATCTCTGTAGACACTGTTTATGAGGCGGTGGGGTAGACTAGTAAGTACAGCGTTAGCTTGCCACGCCGAAGACCCGGGTGCGAGTCCCCACTTGAGTCCAGTACGTTAAGCAAATCTCTTGTGTCCCTCGCCGTGATATAGTTCAAACATTGCTAAAAGCGACGTAAAAATAAACCCAGTCACTGCCTCACTGCTAGCATTTATAGCATTGTAGCACATTATATCATAACGACATAGCCGTAGAATCGAACCCGGTGACTGGGGAACGATTTAACTATGCTATAAACGAGCGAGCGTTTACACTACTCTCATACATCATAACTCACTTTTTAGATGAATGGGAAACGCACTCAGACTCAAAACAAATTGCAAACAATATCCATAGGGCATTGCCGAATGTCTCTTTATTTTAAATGTGAAATATGATACCATTTTAAGACCATTTATAAGCAGTGAAAATTCAGAATGTCTCCGAGCTTCGAATTGATCCATTTTAATGCTTTCCGACAGCGTGCAACACACGCTCCCAATAATTGCAGTTTACAAATATTTATATAGTGCTCTCAAGATGGTACATGTGCTTGACTTGCTAATAATGACAATTTACAAGCCATATTATTAACGACACTGTCACATGACCTATCAACGTTTTAATCTTTCAGACTGAGCGCAAATATATGCTTGCCAATGTTCCACATGTGACAGATTGAGAACATAATCAACGAACAATGTATTCAGGCAATGAGTTTTTGTGGTGCAGAAACTGATACCCTATTTCTTCTTTTGGATGACAACCGCCTGGGAGTTAGTGGGTTATAAAGTTGAGTGAGTGAGTGAGTTTAGTTTTTCTCCGCTTTTAGCAATATTCCAGCGATATCACGGTGGGAGACACCAGAAAATAAGCTGCGCACATTGTGCCCATGTGGGGAATCGAACCCGGGACTTCGGCGTGACGAGCGAACGTTTTATCCACTATGTTACCTCCACCGCCCCGTTGTAAAGTTGGGTTGGATTGTTAGCGAGTGAGTGGATTGGGTTTTACGCCGCTTTTAGCAATATTTCAGCAATATCGATGCACAGGGACACCAGAAATGGGGTTCACACTTTGTACACGTATGGGGAATTGAAACCAAATCTTCAGTGACGAGTGATTGGTATGAAATTGGCATTAAACCTATAGTCAGCAGACGGCCATGCATCCTATTATATAACCGACATGTAACATAGAATGGATTAGCTGTGTGAAACATGTCAGCTAGGGCATGATGCTGCCAACCTTGGTTCAAACTCCATGCACACTGCATCCCAGACACATAGAATGAGGAGGCATTTACATAAGGTTACATAATATTTCAGTAATACCACAACGAGAGACTGCAAACTGACTTCAAGCATAGTACAAATTTCGGGACTCGAACGCAGACCAATGGCGTGACGAGCGAACGAATTATCCACGAGACTATCCCACTTTGACCTGCTTTTGATCATCCCATTGTGGCCATACAGGAAGGGGTGAATAGTCTCAGTCATAAATGTGTTGAGAGTTGCACGTTAAGTACGCCCTCAAAATGACAACATGCATTAGTCGCAAACTCATGCGTTGGGCGTGGAATGGGAAATTGTGGACATGATAAAGCATGACACAGTGTTCCAAGATTAGCAATAGTCCGAATTAGAAGCATTTGTTATTCTGATACTGGTACGTACTTTCGTTCATTCCATACGCCGAGATTCAGAGACTGAGGCGTTTCTTGAGAGACTTAGCTGAAGGTTTAGTCATACAGCAATGACGTTAGGCTATTTATAGGGTAAGATTACAACATTTCAGATAGCAACGTGATACTTTTATACGGACCGGGACGGGGAATTTGGGAAGTTTTACTGCTGCGGATAATGTCTGCCAGGATGAAAGAGACATATTCATTTACACATTCACAAAAAGAAAAAATAGAAAATTGTCGTTGACATTCAAATTTTAGGGAATTTTTTAGACAGTTCAAATTCAAATTCATTGTTCCTTACTCATTCACAAGTTAGGGAAACGGTAGCAGAGTGAACATGTTTAGAATTGTGCCGTACTGTTTCTAGAACTATCCCATCTATGATCACTTCTCCATTTCGTTTGGATAAATGTCCGAGACCAATTCACTATATTTTGAGTTGACGTGATCGGTGATATAAAATGATATCGTAAGAACGTGATTGTGTGACATGGCAAATGTCAACGTGAGTCATTCCACCCCACTCTTCCTGCAGGACATCGCCAAGTTCGTTACGGGTACTCAATGGTTGTTGACGGTGATGTACGTGCCGTCCAAAGAAATCAAAGGCATATTCGATGTGTGACCAGACTGAACAGAGTCATTGATCCGGGTTAGAACTGGTCTTCAGTAACCCATGTTTGTCGTACGTCGCGACTAACGGGATCTTGTGGTCAGACACGGTCAGACTTGGTTGACACATGTCATCATCTTCCAGATTACGTAGACTGATGCCTATGCTGTTCACCACGGGATTGTCTGGTCCAAACTCAGTTATTTACAGACCGCCGCCATATAGCTGGAATATTGCTGAGTTCAGCGAAAAACTAAACTTCTTTACTCCTGTCGGAGGTCCTCAGTAATATACGAGTGCTCTTGCACTGGCATCCTGAAACATACAGTGATGTTCACGACTGGCACCAAGTGCGCCTCCAGGATGCTGCCCCAGTAGTGCCGCACCATTATTGAGTCACCATTGAAACGATCGTTTGAAAAACAAAAGTCATTCCGTCTGCGCCACACTTCGTCTACGCGCCTGTCACGGAGGTCCAAACTAAACCGGATTCTTTCCCGAAAACACGTTTGCCGCAAAACGAAAGGTTCAGGGCTTCCGCTCCTGCCACAAATAACATCTTACCGTTATGTCAAGGTCCGACAAACGTCCGATAGCACTGGATGTCGGACATGCAAGGTCCAACTGTCCACGCCGTCGGAAACCTGCAGCCTCCATCTCCAATATGAGAGTCTTTTTGGCCACGGTTTCATAACACAGTCGCTCTGAAGGCTCCACTACACTATATCAGAATCACATACTCCCCGAGAGAGGACCGTATGAAACAACTCAAACGGAAAGAGGCCTGTGATTGGATGAAATAGTGGAAGATGTTTATGTGCTTTAAAAGCACATTCATCCAGGAATTAAAACTGACCACAACCAAGTATTTAGCGCATTTTCATCACCCTGACTTATGCTTATATGTGCACAGATATTTTCAAGTATTTCACGATTTGGTGCAAAATGGACGGTTGAAAAATCGCCGGACAGGTTGGACAGAACTTGTGTTGTATTGTAGGTTAAAGGCCAGACTGTACATGGAATGGCTGTTGATAGCCAGGATATATAGCAAAATATAGGGATGCTATCGACGTTTTGGGGAAATCATTTGGTGCGGTGTAACCTGATGGACCGTAATGCGTGACAGTTGTCGCCCTTTGTCAAAAAATAAACATCCCATGATATCCAGAGGTATGATCGAGATGGGTTTTTTTAAAAGCATACTAATATTTTGCACCTGATTTTATCTAAAACTTACATTTTGTTCACTGAATATGTTGTGTGTCCCGAACGGAGTATATAGGTCAATTTTGGGCCTTCACGTTTTAAAGTGAAACAAAAGTATGTGACTTTGAAATATCCTTAACACAGATTTTCTAAAAATGTGTTACACTTTCATGTGTATGACATTGAGACAGTATGCGAGGATGAATAGATGATGAGCGTGTGTGTGTGTGCGCGCGCGCGCGCGCGCGTGTGTGTGCACGCGCGCGCGCGTTTGTGTGTGGCATTTGGAGCGTATGCGAACGTATGTGAAACATAACTGTACATATATAGAACATTTGACTGTATGCGAGATCGATGTAATATTTTTGAGTGCATAGTTCATGTATACGTGTGAGCAAAACTATGGTATCTGTGTCAATGTGATACCGATCGCATCATTAACAGGTGGATGGTTTATATTTTTATACCACCAAAAAGCTGGATTTACAAGATTGATAAAATGCAAACGATGAAGTCACGGATGAACAGATGATGAAGAGAAATTAAGGGAAAATGTGTCAATTTATTCCATTCGTTTGGACAATTTTCACCTGTATGGAAATATATGACTTTTTCTGATATGCTCTGGCATCCACGGGGGCATGTATTGCTGAAAATAATACGTCCTGGGTCCAAGGCGATATATCACGCCACGAAATGAAAATAATACCGGTGTTTTATTTTTGACCAATCAGAGAGCAGCTCGTCGTTGGTGCAAGCCTATTGAGGGTGAAGGACAAACATGGTGGATTCGATCACACAATACCGCTATTTTCCCAATAATTGCAGGTAAAAGAATACCCTATTTCATTTAAGAGGTTGTAGAATGAAAGCGGAATATCTAGCGATTACGGAAAGGTTATGTTTTTTCGCCGATCGGGTGTTTTAAGTGAAATACGTACTACTAGTATTTCTTCTCCGAGAGGCGATGATTTTCGTAGACAGGTTTTTGGCCTACAAATGAAAAAGTTGTCTTTTCCCGAGTTCCAAGCGAAGTTTCTCGGTACGTTGTGCACCGATTTTGATAATTTTGGATTTATTCGAAAGGGCATTTATCTGGCTTTATTTCAGTGAGAACTGCGGCTGTATATTCTAAAATTTCCCATCCAGAATTCGCACACAGTCGGGAGTGGGGTGTTTTATATGTATGTAGAAAGCAGTGTACGCTTGTTGTGCCTGGGACGCATTATTTTCAGCAATAGCCCCTGTGTTAGCATCGGTCAGTGGTATGCTCGCAAAATGGAATATCCCCTACTTTGTAATGGGATATTTCCTTGCGTACACTAAATGACAAAAGCTGCCGTAAGGTGTAACAAACTTTCCTTTACGCGAACACCTGGTGTCATCACTGATTGTCAGTAATCCGGTAAAGTACTTTCAGAAGCTATTTGTACTCTATATTAGTTCAGTATAGAACATCCTTTGACGTTGTGGCATAATTAAAACGTAAGCCACACAACACCCTAGGACACTTAGGACAATGAGAGAAAAAATGTCGGTTAATGTTCCGTTTCGTTTCACAAGTACACATGCACGAACAATTGACTGTGAAACACACCTGTGGCCCTAAACATAATTTGGAGGGTTGTGTTTTCTGCTGTGTAACGGGTGGGAACTCTCACGGCCAATCAAACCGCAACATCATTTCCCGGTTGTGACATGAGTAAGTCTAATCAGTCAACCATGAAGGAGCGACGTGCGGTTTTGCAGGCTGATACAATAAGAGCGGTAGCCAGATTCCCATCACGCTGTGTTTCGTGTCCTTGCCGAACATCGAGATATCTCCCACTGACGTTATCGGCATAAGTAATATCACGAATTCTTGCTTCACTTCTTTCCGTGTGTGAATTTCATGTGTCATTCTACTGCATTAAAACACGCTCTGGTTTGTCCTTTGAAAATGTGGCGTTGAAAATTGAAAGGGCGTTTATTTCGTTTACAACCATAATACTTTATTGTTTCTTTGTCAGTGGAATGTTATGGGTTGTGCACAGTGGTATGTTGGTTGTGATTTTATTAACTGTTTTATTATACATTTTCAACTGCTGTTTACTTAATATTTTTTTAGAAAACGTTGAACGTAACGATCGTATTTTAGTGTAATTACTGCTCTGGTTCCTAATGAAGTCAGTTCCTTTCTGAACTATCATCTGATCATTAGAAGATAATACGATATGGAAGATAATAAGATTTGGAGGATAATATGATAATTCCTCGCGGTACCATTTCCGCTGATCAAGAGGAAGACGATTTCACCGGACCCTGTCTAAACCGACATCGCTCGGGACTGGTGAAAAATGTCGGTTTGGAGGAATGCCGGTTGAGATGGTTTTTGTTTTTAGAAACTTAGTGCAAAATTAAACTACTCACATAGACAAAACTAAACCAACTCAGTGAAATGCATGCATATATCAATTCCTTTTTATCAATAATTTTTTGGAATAGTTAATTGACAAAACTCTTAATAGTAATTAATGACGATAATCTCTTACGAAATTACAATGTCGATCTAAATAGAGTCAGTTTGAACTATAGACATGTTTTGTGACCAGAGTCGGAATTCGGAATAGAGGAATGTTGGATTAGAAGGAGTGTCTTATATGATATTATACTGGGACGAATTCGGGACCAAATAAATATTTCGACTGACATGGAATGAGGAATGAATTGGGAGGTCGGTTTAGAGGGAGTCCACTGTGTTCCCTGTCAGTGATGGTGCTTGGTGACGTATAGGGACGGAATTTGGGAACGTCCGATTAGAGGAGGCCGGTTTAGAGGGAGTCCACTGTGTTCCCTGTCAGTGATGGTGCATGATGCCATACAGGGTGGGAATTCGGGAACGTCGGAATAGAGGGAGGCCGGTTTAGAGGGAGTCCACTGTTTTACCTCTCATTGATGGTGCTTGGTGACATACAGGGACGCAATTCGGGAACAAATGCATATGTCGGTTTGCAGTGAACGTCGGATTAGAGGGAGGCCGGTTTAGAGGGAGTCCACTGTTTTACCTCTCATTGATGGTGCTTGGTGACATATAGGGACGCAATTCGGGAACAAATGCATATGTCGGTTTGCAGTGAACGTCGGAATAGAGGGAGGCCGGTTTAGAGGGAGTCCACTGTTTTACCTCTCATTGATGGTGCTTGGTGACATATAGGGACGCAATTCGGGAACAAATGCATATGTCGGTTTGCAGTGAACGTCGGAATAGAGGGAGGCCGGTTTAGAGGGAGTCCACTGTTTTACCTCTCATTGATGGTGCTTGGTGACATATAGGGACGCAATTCGGGAACAAATGCATATGTCGGTTTGCAGTGAACGTCGGAATAGAGGGAGGCCGGTTTAGAGGGAGTCCACTGTTTTACCTCTCATTGATGGTGCTTGGTGACATATAGGGACGCAATTCGGGAACAAATGCATATGTCGGTTTGCAGTGAACGTCGGATTAGAGGGAGGCCACTGTGTTCCCTCTCGGCGATGGGTATTCGCTCAGAATGGACATGTTCCACTCTCATATGGGCACGGTCCACTGATCACATGCCAGGAACATCTGTCTCCAATTTCCTACCAAATACTAACTCCGAGAGAACACATTCTGGCCACCGCTTTTTATTATGGGGACCCATGGGGACCAAATTAAAAAATCTACCCCCTGTCACGCCTGTGATAATAACTTGCAGATATGCCCACATTGTAGCATGGGATTAATGCAGCCATATAACATTGTATACACTTTGATAGCCCTACCTGATGTTACCATGTCCAGTGTTTTTGTTCAACTATTGTTGACAGAGTTGGGGCATTTAACATGGTTGAGTGAGAGTATTTGTGGAGTAAGGGAAGTAACTCCATTTTACATCTCTTGAGCCCTCAGTTACGGTCAATCAGCTTGACAAACAATTTGGAGGAAATTAAGGCTGTATTGTGATACATTTACTTCATCAAGAGGCACTAGTTTTTCTATTTGCACTGCAGCTAAATGTTATTATGTCAACTCTTTGCAGGTGACGAGGTGAAAAAGACATCGTATATTCGCCTCAGCTTCTCAATTATTCTGGGTTGCCCGCCGTTACAGTGTGGTATATGCAGATCAACAGTTAGTCAGGTAGACTGAAAAGTCAAAAATTAGGTCGAACAAAATGTTTATTCCCAAAATGTTGAAGTGAAACTCTATATTATCACGTTTTTTAAAAAGAATTACCCCACACAATACAATAATTAATAATAATTATGATAAGAAATTCTAAATAAATATATAAATGAGTGACTGGGTGAGTGGCTGGGCGAATGAATGAATGAATGAATGAATGAATGAATGAATGAATGAATGTGGCTCTATGCTCTTTTGTTCATACAATATTTGTGCTGTAACTTCCGATCCGTCATTTCTTTATTCAAGTTACTGACTGCGAAAGACTGACTTGTACTAACTAGCGCTTGAACACCCAACCTCTCCTCACAAGGAGGCAGTGTGCGTATGCGCGCAGGTTTGCGCACGTGCGTGTGTGTACTCATCAACAACATGTATTCGCGCTGGTTCAGTCTCCAACGTGACGTCCGACAAGGTAGTATTCTCTCTGCAAAACTGTTCCTTATGTACATCAATGTTCTCCTTACGAAACTTGACAAGCTGAAAAGAGGGTCCTTTGTAATGGATATACACCCAAGCAGACGGCATTTCGCTAATATGTCCTATATATCTGCTAATGTCCAGACAGTGGTGACTCTTTGTCAGGAGTATAGCTCTATAGCTAAATGGCAATTAACATTTTCTTCTCTCAAGAGTAGAATCATAATCTTCAACCCTAAAAGAAGAAAGAACTGCCACAATGAACTCTACGACAAAGCTATACCAACAGTCAAATGGAATAACTCTCGACTGCAATGATGCTGACAAGAGCAGGCGCACACCATAAAAGACTGAATTCCATCACATCCTCGATTCTAGTTAGATCAGTATGTATAACAAGAGCCACGTTCGGCTGTGAACTGTGGACGGGCATCACTAAAGATGAATCTATTACTCTAGAGCGAGTAAAATGCTTTTGCCAGAAGCTGTGTCAAGGGCTTCCCAAGGCAACCAGGACTGACATTTGCAACTCGCTCCTACGATGGTCTTCAGTAGCATACAAAAAAAGTATCACGCCTGTTTGCATACATACATTGTCCCATCAAGAAGCAGACGTTATCAACATTCTGCAAAGTATGAACTGGTGTGTTCATGAAGCAATCGATAAAGATTGTCAGGAAAACAGTTTTACATCATGAGCTCTCAGAGTGGTATTAGGGCCTCAGAACTGATCCAGACCTGAATCATTTCGGTGAAATCCACCCCATGCCACACCCCACCTGGCTATTAGCTAGAAGACGTCCGGAACAGAAGGATCAGTGCCAGTTTACGGTCTGTGTCGTCTGGAGACCAACCAGATTTGTCCATTGTCAGTGTGACCTATGCGGCGACATGTATGATGATCTCCCGGTACATGCCATGTGTACCTGTGAGGTCAAAACAGAAACGAGAGACCTTCTGTGGTGAGACCTCATCAGCGTAGGACCTGTGGACCGGAGTGTGAGTCGGCATGACAAGGAAGATCTGGACATAGTTTGCTGTCTGCTTTCCAGCCGAACCCATGTGACTGTGGCAGAGGACGATCTGTGGCTGTATATAGAGACTGGCAAGAGCTATCCTCCCTCTGGTTATCCTTCCTAATTTAACCAATTATCGCATTTCCATGGAGGAATAAAAGTGTATATATTGTATCCACGTAGCGTAGAGCGATGCTCATCCTGTCGATCACCGGATTGTCCGATCCAGACATAATTATTTACAGACAACTGCCAGTTACTGGTATATTGCTGGGTAGACCTTAAACAACAAACCAACCAACCAATCTCTTGCAGTGACTGAATGAAAATGACGAGGGTCGCTAAAGACAGTAGAAACATGTCAGCAGTAACACCTGCTTCCTTATCATCCCATGGCAATGACTTTGATAAATTTTAAGACACTGACATGGATTTAACGCCGGTTTGATCAGCGTTTTAGTTACATGAGGGTGTTTTGGCTTGATGTCGGATTAAAAGCTCGAAAGGATGCATGCTTCAGATGGCTATCATTCTTGTCAACGTGATTAACCAAAGAACTACCCCACCGTCCGATAGTGCTTGCAACACGAGTGAAACGTTGCACACTTAACTCCCAGGATTGTGTGTTCAAAGGAGGTGGACGTTCTTGGGAGTTCAGTGTGCGAAGGGACGCAACTCCGCTTCGCCTTGGTGTCGTCCCGAGTGCAGAGCTGATGCAAAGAAGCACACGTAAAATTCACATTATATCCCTTCAAGTGATAAGTTAGATCTTTAAAACACTGTTTCAAGCTTCAGTTTAATCGTTATTAACAAACATTAAGACATTGCTACTGGTTAGAGTCGTAGGAAAAGGCATAAACTTTGATTCTGTTTTTCCATTAAGAAACGTAGAGTTGGTAAGTCAATTTACATGGAAAATACGGTGATACCTTCTGCTGTGTACAACTGCTTCACAAGTTAATTCATTCATTTAACGCTTAACGACCGTTTTACCAACTTTTCTACACTTTTTCACACTACACCCAATTTGGACTGCGTTACGTCATGAGAGAAAAAAAGCCAAAACAAAACGCATTACGTTATTGTATCATGAGTCATTCAAATTACATCGGATGCAATGCGATGAGGTCCTGCACTTATTTGTGACACATCACACTGGAAGACCCATGGGAATTCCTTTGATGACGTAATATACGAGTTTCCTCACCTCGTGGCTGCAGTCAGCAGTGGCTAATCTCTATTTTGGCGTTCATATCCACATTTCCATTGATATTGGCGCATTCCAATTGATACATTTAGTGAAGAGATAAACTAGCGTCCAAAAGAAACGCCACCAAAATAATAATGAGTGTAAACTGTCAAAATAATTGTCAGTCTGATTGAAAATAGCTAAAAAAACACATCACACTAACACAACATGTCTATTTCCAACAAACACTTGCGCGTGCATTTCGTATTTTGTGGAAAAAAGACTGCACGCGTAAAAAGGAAATTGAGCACAAAGATACCATATCACATAAAGGTATAAAAGCTGGCCAGGTTTATTCTCTTACAACATGGACAGCCAGGAAAATGACTCGTTTACAACAGAGCAGATGGAGAGAACAATCGGTATGCTACGGATGCAAGGAACACGGGATGCTGAAAATCCACAGCAGCCAGACTGTCAAACATTCAGCGTGAACGTGCCATTGGCACGCTGAATAAGGGAACGTCGTCACTGATTTTGCGACGGTTATGGGATGCAGTCGACAGACTATCCATTATCTCCAGACACGTGTCCATCAAACTGGCACCACAGCTGACTGTCCCCGTCCTGGTCGACCACGTGTGACGTCACACGCAGAAGACCAACATATTGTCTTACGTCATTTTCGTAATCGGTTTGTCACTGCCACATCCACTGGGAATGTATTGTTTGGAGGTCGAGTGACTGCCCAAACTATTCGAAATCGCCTGCGCTCTGCTCGTACTTCATGCACGGTGACCATACCATGGACCAATTCTAACCCGTTTCCATCGACGCCAACGTCTTCTCTGGGCACGACGGCACCTGAGATGGACCCAGCGAGATTGGAATAGGGTTGTGTTTAGTGATGAATCAAGGTTCACATTAACATCTGCTGATGGAAGGGTTAGAGTGTGGAGAAGACGAGGACAACGCAATGCCCAGTGTTGAGTACAGGAAGTGGATCGATTTGGGGGCGATAGCGTTATGGTTTGGGGTGTTATCAACGGTCATGCTCGATCCCGACTCATTGTCATCCAGGGAAATCGTAATGCGGCAGCATACTGGGATCAGGTGCTCGATCCAGAGCTTTTGCCATTCATGGCAGCTCATGGCCCAGGTCTAACTTTCCAACAGGATAACGCCAGACCTCATACGGCCAATTTAAGGACAAATTTCCTAAGGAACGCTGGCATCAGTATCATGAGATCTCCCGACCTCAACCCCATAGAGCATGTGTGGGATGTGTTACCCAGGTGGTTCCGTCAAGTATAAGGAACCCTCCACAGAACTTGCAGGACCTTGGTGCCATGTTGGTACACATAGGGCGGCGCATTCCCCAAGCTGTGTTCTGACGCATCATCCAATCAACGAGGAGACGTTGTACCGCAGTTGAGAACGCCCATGGAGGACACACCCGATACTGACATGATTTCATTAAGTTGTGACTCACAGTTTTTGATCATGGATACTGTAGTCGCATTTCCGGTGGAACCGATTCCATTACAAACATGATCTGTATGCTATAGCATCTTTAATGACAAGAGCATTGAATACAATCGTTATTTTAAGCCCATTTTCCAAAATGTTAAAATGATTGACTTTGAAGCGAGTGTCAAGTTTTTGTTTTTGCAGAGTTTTTTTACACATGATTTGACACTTTGACATGAAAGGAAACCTCACAAAGATGACTTTATTTTAGGAGAC
The DNA here is from genome assembly GCF_037392515.1 of Haliotis asinina. Classification (NCBI taxonomy): domain Eukaryota; kingdom Metazoa; phylum Mollusca; class Gastropoda; order Lepetellida; family Haliotidae; genus Haliotis; species Haliotis asinina. Next base: position 12,768,884 of record NC_090293.1, on the reverse strand, counting down.
AATGGCTACCCCTGCAGATTCCCTACCTCAACCCACAAGGAAGACAGCGACAACATTACAACGATTCCCTGTAAGCTACATGGGTCACTATTCAGAGGACGTTTGGTCGGTGGAAGGAAGGGCTTGGTGTTCTCCACTCTGAGGTACAAAGTGCAGATTCCCACAAGGAAGACAGCGACAACGTTACAACGATTCCCTGTAAGCTACATGGGTCACTATTCAGAGGACGTTTGGTCGGTGGAAGGAAGGGCTTGATGTTCTCCACTCTGAGGTACAACGTGCAGATTCCCACACGGAAGACAGCGACAACGTTACAACGATTCCCTGTAAGCTTGATGTTCTCCACTCTGAGGTACAAGATGCATTATTGATATTCTAGCACGTAGTGGCTATTATGTTATGACTTACTGCCACCATGAAGAAAATCAATTTCAGATGTAAAGCTATATTTTTTAACAATGACAATAGCGTAATGTGATATTTTGAAATTAACATATCTACTTTGAACTGAACTGGGGCAACAAGTGACTGTGTCAAACAGTAAAGCGTTTGACTGAATAGGACTGGTGCGTTAACAATATTCATAATGTTTGGTAAACGAGTAATTAACAAACATTGTACCATGACTTCAGTAAATACTGGATTGTGATTGTTAATCAAAGTCATTCAGAGGTATACAATCACGTTATATACCTCTGATTTTCCAACACATGTATTTGTATAAAAGTTAAATAACGCAGTTATGGTAGAATGCGTAGAGTGAGGTTTTGAATAAAAAATTTAGAGCTATTATAATTTTGTTATACACCTCTGATTTTCCAACACACTACTTTTATCTCCCAATTGCAGCTGATAACAACGTCCGCTTAGTTGGTAGGTGTAACACTTGCTGCTCATAACAACACATTCCAGAATCATGGTTCCAGGCACCAGTATGAGCTGACAATTCTCTTGGAGTTTATACATACCTGGTTCAAGGTACTGATCTCTTCAATAGTGATATATAATATTTTGTGGTAACTATTACAAGCGACTATAACTTGTAAAGTACAACTATCGAGACAAAATAATCCATTTATTTCAGTCAATATGGAGATTTTTAACATCACGTCATCAGTCATTGAACGTAAAGGTAACGAACGTAATCAATTAATACCAACATATTTGAACTCTTTATGGGTGTGTATCTTCGTATGTCTATAAATGAAACAAACTAGTGTCTACTCCAGCTTCATTGATTCCGCCTCTGGCTTAAGTAACAGGGCATTTGTAATTGTCCTAAAAGCCCACTTTCAGTTGCTGTGGTTAATAACGTATTGACATGGTATGAGTGAGTGAGTTTTAGTTTTACGCCCCACTCGGCAATATTCCGGCCATATGGCACGTCCTGCGTGACTGTGCGGAATACTCCATCACAAGGGATACCTGTTTTAAATCACGAACTATGAAGGATCTTTTAAACAATATAAGCTCTTATTTAATTATTGGATTTTTAAAAGAATTGGATTTGTTGACTGATTTGTAAATAGATTAACATTTTATGGTTGAAACTTTAAAGTCATAACTCAGATTGTTACTGGCAGCACCCTCAATGGAGGTTGAAGAATTATTGTCAGTTTTAATACGTGGCTAAACTTGCATACAATCGCCAATAGCCGAAGGGATGGTGTAAATCCAACTGGAGTCTATGCAGGTAGCTAAGGTACTGTCCCCATGGCCCCTACTATGGTGATCTACCTTCAGTTGTTGGTGATCAATAGCCAATTTTTACGTGGCATTGTCTAACATAGTTTTCTGCTTTTAAAAATATATTCTAGCTAGTTTTAACTCTTTTTGTGATACTCTAGTATTTTAACAGTCCGTCGATGACTGGTTCTTTAATTACTTGTATTTTTTGTGTGCATCTACAACATTTCTCGTCACTGTATGACTGCAATATTGCCGATGTGAAGTTAAATTTTAACTCACTCATTCACCCAGATATAACACCTGAACTAGTGTATAAATGTTTGAACATTCACGGGAGCTACAAAGATCACTTATCAGAGTTAGTAAATTGAATAAACAGAGAAAGATGAAACGTGGAAAGTATCTGCAGATACTGTTGAACACCACATTTGAACTGCCCTATGAAAGATGTAGAAAACAGCCCCAGACAGTAATAACTAGTACTAACTAGCTCCGAAAGACAGAAGCAAGAACGTGATCAGTTGAAAGTCGAACGCAGGCATCTGAAGCGCAAAGTCTCCCTGCTTATAGAAAGCTGTGAAGGAAAGTAGAAACTGAAGTAGAAAGTCAAAACATGTACAAAAGGGGATATAAAACTTGAAAAAGAAATGGTTAAATGTCAAGTTGACAAGGCAGAGGAAACAAGGTTCCTAAAGTCACCCCAGTCCAATTTCGGAGCAAAGGTAGCTCAACTCAGAATTATATATTGTATTGAAACCACAAATGCTGGTCTTGAGTCACAGATTGTAACCTTGAAGAAGGAGAGAACAACTTTGGAACTTGAAATGAAGAAAACATCTGACCAACTACTAGATTTATTGAAGAGGATTGAACAGTTGGAATCAAACTGTGGTTATATTGAGCAGTCTATTGGAGATCTGCAAAGTGATTATCTTGACATGTATGATACACACATCAGAATGTTAAAACCTGAAACCTGAACTCTGTGTATATAAGTTATGTTCTACTTCTCTTCGATCAAACGAACATACAATATTTATTTATGTACAACAAAATACTTCGCATGGGTAATGCCTACTGCAGCTCACAGGCGAGCAGGTTTATTAACACTGAGTATACAAAGAGCCGACAGAGTATTAAAATACCATCTCGTCTGCACCTTCAACCTGTACCTGAAAAACAAGCAAATTCAACACCAGATAAAACTGCTTACACATATATGAAGTATACTACAGACGTTGCTGCAATACTAGCTTCATTATATTACTATTATTAATATATTATTATCATTACTGTTATTATTCATTTGTTTGTGTTTAAATGCAAGACAAAACTAAAATACATATGTCCAATTCCTTACATCCTCAATTTCGGATCAGGTCCCATCTCCAGGCCGCTCCATGTCATGTAAGATCACATCAGGTCAGCCCTCTCCTCCTTACATCCGAACCTCAGTACCTCACTGCTAATACAGATCGCAACACTGCGTACATGAACCATCCGGCTTGTAATCCAGAATTATCCATACGGATTGAAGGTTCAATACTGAAATCTTCATAACTTCAACAAGTTCCAATACACTCGATTTAAGAAGCTGCTCGCCGTGTTGTGCGTGTTGTGCGAAGACCTCAAATGACTCAACTCATGCTCAATCTCACCACGTCACCTTCGTCACGTGGCTCCAGCACAAATCGCACGTGCAAAACACCTTCGCTGCAGTAGGCAAGTCTACCGTATTTAACCCAAAATAAATTCATTTATGTTCTAATTCTCTTCGATCAAACGAACATAAAATATTTATTTATGTACAACAAATTACTTCGCATGGGTAATGCCTACCGCAGCTCGAAATTAAAAGACAGGGCAAAGAAGTGAGAACTATATATTACAGTCCAGGAAATCATAAGCCTAACATAGAAGTCACGTTCAGTAACTCTTTTATGTCATCTTTAACATATCCATCTTTAGCCGTGTCTGAAACCCAGCGGCCATGTCTCTTAAACAATCGATCAGGTACACCTGCATTCGCAGCAGCTGTTGCTCCTCCAGCACGAAAACTGTGCAAACCAAAACTGTTCACATCTATTCCTATTTCATGACATTTTTCCCTGAAAAGTTCTCTTGTTCTCGTGTAAGAGATTGGCTTATTACCTCTGAGAACATATTTCCTTTGCTTTTTACAATAACTCACTTGTCTGAAAATAAACTCATGCGAATCTTCTTTAATATTTGCTAATGAAATATCACGGTAAAGCATTTTGACTGGGCAGAGTTTGGAACCAGATGCTGCAACTACAATAAATCTACCATCTCTGTACACAGACGTCTTACTCTTTTCTATGAAAATACGAACATATCCTTCATGAAAAGAAATATCAGACCGCCTAATAGAGGAAACTTCAGAAAATCTGAAAAAGCCAGCATATGAAAGAATGGACATTGTCAGAAACCTTAAATCTACAAGCGAACAATCCTCTCTGCCAAATCTAACAACTAACTTTTCCAAAATAGCAACATCTATAGGCTCTTTCTTCTTGAGAGGGTCACTGTAACATCTTGCTGCTTCTGTAATATTCTTAATCAGGTCATGTTGACATAGATCTGGTAAACCCGCTACTCTGTGTGCCCATCTTATACCGTAAACTGCATTCAAAATAATAGGAGACCTTTTACCCGACTGAATCAATGACGTAAGGTACAAACCTACATGAAAAGAGTTTGCAGGCAAAACAGTTATTTCTTTAAACCCTGAGGCCCATTTTTCCCACCATGTAAAAGCTCTTCTGTATTTTACCACTGTAGCATCTGCTTTAGATTTTAAAACTATTCCAGGCTTTTTTGTAGATAAGTCAACTAAATCCTCGTGCACCAGATCATCCTTGTATCGCCATATACCAACGGAAAATATACCTGAAAAGATATATAATCAGTTGTCAAACCTGAGAGCAACAACCATGAACCCAGTGAAACTGTTGAATATAGTCTGGTTGCTCCCTTCTGAAACAGCGTTGCTGCCACTTAACTGAATCATGTCTGTAATGGATTTTCTGGGTTGCCCTTCCAGGAATAACAACGGCCAGTATGGAGCGGAAGGCCTCATTGGCACCACCAATGTGGTAGAAGCATTGCATGCTAAGATGAAATGTACAGTTTTACACACCAAATACACAGGAGGAACTACCCAATTGTTCTCCCCATACCACTGCTGAGTAAATGCATCAACTGCCTCTGTATCTGGTACCCATGACCTGGAATTAAACCTTTTTAACTTGGTGTTCAAATGGTTTGCAAAACGATCTACAAAATGTGGCCCCTATCTTCCATCTAAAAAATTAAAAACGTCATCTGTAACTCTCCAGTCATCCGAACCTTCAAATCTACTCAGAGCATCGGCCTTTTCATTTTCTGATCTGGGAATCCAGCTGAACTTTAACCTTATGTTGTACCGATTGGCTATAACAAAGATGGAGGTGGCAACTTGTTGTAGATGTTGTTTAGAACTACCACATGAAGCTACATGACAACATGGTTTGCTGTCTGTGAACCACTTTACAGTTTTGCCCATTAGAACCCTGGTAAACGCAAAGAGAACTAATTCTATGGCCTTCAATTCTCTCCACTTGGAACTACAAAGTTTCTCTTGAGAGTCCCTGACATATTGAAACACGTGATCAGAATCCGCAACATAACCACCACAACCTACATCACTTGCATCTGAAAACACCGACAGCATAGGTTTGATAACCTTAGACAACGCTCTTGGTTTTAGACTACGCACGTTGTCTCTCCAAAACAGCAATTCATACACACAATGAGAATTATTTAACCTAAGAAATCTATCCCAGGAAGAAGAAGCCTTTTTGACCTCGGAATACATATGCCTTGTGAAAAGTCTACAAACATCACCCAAAACGGGAGTAAGAGCTATGACTTTACCTGCTAAAGCAGCTAAACTCCTTGCTGTGAACCTGGGCAAAACAGATGTGAATGCCGAAAAACTAGACACTATATCTTCTGTTTTCTTGACAGGAATAGAAGGAACACTAGAATCTAAATTCCATGTGAATCCAAGCCACTCTAACTCTGTAACAGGATGCCATACTGACTTCTTAATATTAACAACAAAACCTGATTGTTCTAGAGTGTCTCTAACAATGTCCAAATGGCTAGAGCACAAATCCTTGGATCTAGCATAACCGAAGCCATCGTCAAGGTACACAACAATATGAATAGATTGCCTTCGCCAATATGTAACTAGTGGACGAATACACTTCGTAGAGATGTAAGGTGCAGATGTTAACCCAAAGGGCAAAACTGTGAAACAATAGTACCTAATAATGCCATTAGCATTCCAAGCAAAACCCAAGTACTGTTGTTGACTAGAATGTATGTCAGTGTGATGATAACCAGATTTTAAATCAAACTTAAACATGAAACCTGTATCTTGCACAAAATCCAAGGCTGTTTTATAGCCCTCAAAAACAATCTTTCTTTTGTAAACAAACTGATTCACAAACCTAAGGTCAAGGATAAGCCTCTTCTTGCCTGAACGCTGTATGGCTACTGAAAGAGGATTAACAACTAAAGGAGGTCTATCAAGGTCGACAATACAAGAGTTTCTTAAAAGTTCCTGAATAGCCTCGACAACAAAAGTACCGTTCCTCACAGCGGATTGGTTATTTTCAGAAAAAGATGGAGGAGGACTGTCAATGAAAGGAATGACATACCCATCTGCTATAGTATCGATCACAAACTGTGGAGCTCCAATTTTAACCCAAAAGGAAACACGTTTCCTTAAACTACCTCTCACAACACACAAAGATTCGGATTCAAACTCATAAGACCTTAGCTGAATAAACTCAGAAGCGAGGTCATTACCCCCTAAGCCCGCAGAACTATCAATGTCACAAACTGGAGAACAGGTAACATCACTCTGTTGTGTCTTGGTTTTCTTGACTGATGGCATCTGAACGTCGGAACTGCAACTTTCCACAGCAACTCGTCCTGAAGTGACATCTTTACTTCTTGACAACTGCAACTTGGTTGGACTGGACTGAATCGGAGCTGGCTGACTGGGCTGCACGTAGTGAAGCTGCCGCTGGACAGGCGACCCTCCAGTGGCCGAACCCGCCACAGAAATAACACTGTTGGTTGGGAGCTGGACCTCGTTTGACCATGGAACGAAATGGCTGGCTCTGACCTGTTGTAGTTTCCCTAGAAGTATCAACCATGCTAGCAGAAGACACAGTAGCACTGGTTGCAACATAGTTGGGTCTCCCTCTGGTCCGGAATGAGGACGCACGTCTTTTGCGCAGGGCTTTGTTCTCAGCCTTTTCGAATCTACGTTCTTCCTCGGATCCAGAGGCAATATCATCTCCCTCTAGTTCTGCCCCAACAGCCCAACCAGATGGTGACCTATCCGCTAAACGGATATGCTTATTGCTCCTAGAAATGTCTGAGGAAAGATCTTGGAGAATCCCCACACAATCAGAATACCTACTACTCTTAATATATCTGAAAGCAGTGTCAGTCTTGTCCAAACAACCAGCATTAAATTTATACTGAAGTTGGTTGCCTTTAAACCAAAAACTTGGAATTTCTGAATCTCTACGAGCCCTTTTGAACGCTGCGAATGATCTTTCTTCACTCTCTTCAATAATGTCATGTAATCTTAAATAATTGAAAAGTTTCATAACCTTCTATGGATTCCTTCTGCTGAGTCGTCTTGGATGCATCAGAGTCTTCCGACTGGTGTGAAGGTGAAACCGAACGCTGATTCATAGCAGAGTGTAGATTTAAGAAGCTGCTCGCCGTGTTGTGCGAAGACCTCGAATGACTCAACTCATGCTCAATCTCACCACGTCACCTTCGTCACGTGGCTCCAGCACAAATCTCACGTGCAAAACACCTTCGCTGCAGTAGGCAAGCTCTACCGTATTTAATCCAAAATAAATTCATTTGTTTGATTATAAGGTGGCATTTGATAACGTGGGTGCAGTTATTAAATCTGTGATATCATTATGTGGAAAAACAGACATTGATCGATTCTCAAAGGCGTCTACTCTGAGAAATTGGAATACAAGGCGACTGGGATTGTCACAAATACAGGCAGCAGAAACGATAACTCTATATACTGAAGAAACTACAGGCGTAGAGACAAGTGTGGTGGATATCACGTGAGTAATGAAGAAGGAAATAATATGTGGGCTCTGGGGCTCAGTAATATGGCAAACAAGTCAAGTAAAGCAACACCAGATACTTTCAAAATGGTGTTCTCGGATATCGATAGGAGCTTGGAGAAAAGTTCAAAGGAATCAGAAGGTGACCATCAACATACTGGACATCAAATTCTCTCAAAGATCAGATGCACAATGTCTGATCAAGCTGTAACAGAGAAGCACTTTGATGATTTGTTGACTCAGCATAGATCTGAAATACTTCCTGAAGTCACAGCTAACTGACCGTGGAACAGAAGGGTGCTACTGCTAAAATGTACAATTTCTTTTGTGGACTACATCTACTTGTAAATCTAACAGAGCTGACCAATACTACCCTGAAGAAATTCGAGTCCAGTTTAGACTTGACAGATACAGGAACTGCTAGTTTTCCTGAAACCACAAAACCACAACGTTAACAGGACAGTTCTCTATGTTAGGACAGCCTCCAAACCTACTTTGGAGATAATCACTTTTGAAAGTTTGGTCATTCATGAAAAGTATCAGTGAGACATTTTATATACAACTATTTACAGCTATTTTGTGTTCATTTGTGTTTCGTCTGGTGTACAAAAAAGAAGCAGTATGTTTCATTAATGTTTTTACGTGATCGAAGATACCTACTGTAAACATTTTGTTTTGGTTATCACGTTCTTGCCCAAAGGAGTTTGTTATACGCTCACTCAAAGACCGATGTTTGTTTTTCTTTTAACTCACATCAGCTTCATAATAATGAAGAAATAGACGACTCTGTCATTTTTATGTGGTAAAGCATAACTTTATTCACAATCAGAAAACACATCACCAGAGGGTGACTGTCACTCTTTGGACATCTTCATGTGCACACAAATACACATTTATTTGTTTTCACTGGTGACGCAATTGTGGCCTTATATTCAGTTTTCACAGAACAAGCTAGTAACTATAAACCACTACTGCTGTCTTCTCTTCATTTAGGACAATGATTAATGCACAATCGGGTTGATTTCTTACGTTTAGTAGACTTGAAATATCATTCAACTAAGAAAATTGAACAATCTAAAGAATGGAAAAAAATCAATTTCAACTTCAATATCTTGCTTACATCAATGAAAGTTATTCAGAATGAGACTCCATTTTTTTTAACATATTCAATAGCTGCATAGTCAGTTTCACTGTCAGACTCCGCCCTTCCCTGAATCTTGAGGCTTGTGTAAAAGCCATGATGAATAGGTGGGACATAGGGAAGAAGTGACCACACATCATCCATTTTCTGTTTATCCAGTGCCCTTGGACCTCTGTACTTGTGGACTAGCTGTGCATTGGCAATTTGTTTCTCCGCCTACCACGTTTGTTAACGCTTACCACATCCCATACATCAGTGTTGAAAGAAGAACTAGTTTCTATCAAGCCAAAGTCTTCACCCGACTTCATTCGAAATCGGATAACAATCTTGAAGTTGACTGGGGTTCCATCCACATTCTTGGTACTCAATGTGAAGTACTCTCTCAGATCGCTCAGTTGGAAGAAGTCATTCCTTGACGTCTCAAAAATCTGGAGCTTCTTTGAAGATTGTGTTATGAGCTCCCTCCAATGCCCAGGCGTGAAAACATACTGTGTCCTGTGTCGTACATGATTTTCAATCCCTGTCAGATGGCAGCATGCTATGTCCACTTAGAGGAAAGTGATGTTTTACTTTCTCAAATCTGAATGTTCCAGTTTTTGTTCTGGCCTGCACAGTTATCTGAAATAACTACAAGTGTGTCACCTTGGATGTCATTGCTCTCTATGTATTTCTTCAAGCAGCTCCCAATCTCCTCCGATCCACGGCAATCTACAGACTCATCCCACACGTAACAGAACCCCTTGTCTGAACTGCAGTCATGGATGTTCAAGTTGTATGTCCATAACTTGCGTTTGTAAAAGGCAGGACCAGTCGACAGTTTTGGTGTAGACAAAGCTTGTTGAAGGTCAAAAGTGATCACGTGGTATCCATATGCGAGTGATGCTCTAGCGTCCTTGGACTGGAGTATGATATTTTCCTGGCCAGCTTCTGTTTTCCTGTGATGTAGCTTTAGTTTCTTCTCCAATGTTGCAGCCTTAACATCATCTTGCTCTAGCCTTGCCTCAGTAATGGTGATATGTATTTCATCACAGGTTTTACACGTGTCACTCTTTGGAGTCTTGAAACCAATGTTGAAGTCCTCAACGAAAAGTGGTTGATACTTGTCACTGGATACAGGCCGGCAGCTTTTCCTGACACAATACACATCTCTATAGTTTCCACGTAGCCAAACAGATACGGATTTTGTTTGTCCAAGTCTCCCAGATTCCAAAAGCCATCAAATACAAATTTTATCCTTTCCTGTCCTTTCCAGTTTCTCAAAACATCTTTAGCGGCAACTACACTGTGGACTTATTATTTTAGCGTTGATGCTCGCACCTGTTGTAGAGGTATATGCTTGGCCTTTGTCTCTTTTCTCTTTGGTTAGGTCCCTCTTTCGTCCGTTTCGTTTTCGTTTCCTCGAGGTCTTCTGGGTATTAGTTTTCTCATGGTCCTTGAAATTAAGAAAAGTAACAGATTTGCATATCACAATCAACAAAACACTCTTGGATGACTTTCACATCATCTGCAGAAATGCCCGACTTCAAACTTACCATAATTGACAATAGGGGAGAGTATGATGTTGCCATGACGTTTTCAATTTGTTCCACTGTACAGGGAATGCCTGCAGCATCCAAATGTATGAGGCCAGGTGGAATTACTCTGCAAATGTTATCTGAACTTGCCTTTGTAAATCTGACAAGATCTTTGCACCCATTCAGCATCAGTATCCTCAAACCGGGCATATGTCTTAGAAACACCAACGATCTGATAGGAATGTCACACAGATGCAAGGTGTGTAGCTGTTTTGATTCCAGCAGTTTGGACGTTAGAATGTCACTCACACAATTTTGAGGAAACAGAAACTGAGAATATGCTATGTTAAAGTATTTGAATTCCTGAGAATGCTGAAAAGTCGTCAAAGTTGCTCCAGACTGTGCAGTTATGGTTGACAATGTTGTACAATGATTTACAACGACTGACTGAATTAATTCTTTTACTATCAGAAATCTAAGAATTTGGACTAGAAGTGCCTCTGGAAGATCGGGAAGATGAACCTATGAGGAAGAGAAGCACTTATTACAAAATGGGGAGAGCTCGAGTGTTAAGCCTTAAACATGACGCGTGTCGGTTTAACATAACAACCCTCAAAACATGGCAGTTTATTTGCACCAAAAATATAATAACCTCAACTTTGTTATATATCTCAGCTCCAGTGCTATCTAGAGCATACAGACTTTTAAGTAATGTGTTTCTACGAGCACGTACATGTTTTGGCATAATAGAAGAATTGACATGAAAGGCTTTCCAAATAGGATGATTGTGGAATAGCAAAATTCATGAAATAATCCTTTTGGCAAGAACATAATCCACTCAAAATAATAAAATAGTGAAAACTTAAAGATTTTTAACGCTTACATGTCCAGAAATGTCAGAATCTGAACCTTGAGAACTTTCTTCGTAGTTGGGACCATTGGTGCTGTCATCATGTTCACTCTGGGCGGAGATTTCTCCCAAAACATCTTCATCAGATAACATGTGTCCTGCCATGATTTTGTGACTTGTCATGGTCTTGCCAAAAGGGCACTACATGACTGCCTTATTACAAAAAATGGGCATGATGCTACTCTGTGCCTTGTAAATTTAAGGGAGATAATTCATACTATATGGTAATACTGGACCTTGGAAACCACTAAATATAATGTGTGGGTTGTCACTATCTTACCCCGACCCAGTGAGGCATCAACTGATAGCTCGGCATTCCTAGCTGGGAAGCACGTACCTTTTCCAGATCATGTGAAACTTGACCGAGTCCTTGAATATCTGCTGTCTGACGTTGATACCATTTGTCAGCAGATGTTACAGTTCTTGTTCTCAGCATGGATAACATGTATTGAAAAGGCTGTGACCATGAGAAAGTCAGTGTAGAGATGAGAACTCTCACTCAATCCACGATGAAGCACAACAAGGTCCCCGAAAGTATATTTGGGTTACTTGATCACATGCTCACTGTTCGGGCATATGCAACTACGCTCTACACCATGTATGTGAAAAATAGGACATTTGAATGGACTGACACCTAGCAAAAACATGAGCGCAATGAGTTGTTAAAGAATTGTCACACACTGACAAGGTAAATCAAGAAAGGAGTTCACGCTTCGTCGTGAGGACATCACAGAAGCAAGAAAAAACTCAGAAAAGAATTGCAACTACAGGGAAACGGGCAAAGGGAACTGCAGGAAAAGGAGAAACTGACTAGTGATCATGACATTATCTATTACGGTCTCTCGCAGTAGTGGGTGAGCTAATATTTAACGTCACATCGGCAATATTTCAGCCATATCGTGACGGGAACATAACATTAAAATGGAATATATGAGTATTATGAAAACCTGTCGACGAAAGATAGTAAAACAACTAGAACATCACAGAAAAGAATGTAAAACAAGCAGCAATGCCTAAAACAATCTATGAGGACAATACAATATAAAGCTGGGCTATAGATTGCTAACAAGTGAAGGTAGATCACCATACTAGGGACCATGCCGTCAGCAATTTGGGAAATCTAGCCAGACAATAAAAAAACACTTATTCTACGATTAAAACCTGGAAATTTAGAATTTACTTTCAATGTTTGTGGACTTACATACCCTCTCAGGAGAACAATAATTTTACAATACTTCAACCCCCTTTGAGGGTACAGCCACTAACAATTCAAGTCACAAATCTAAATTACCAATAATTAAAATACATCTATTTACACAACATGCTATTCAAAATTCAACCAAAATATCACTTTCTCTTAAAAACCTATAATTAAATGAGAATTAACGCCGGTAAAAAGATCCCTCATTGTTTTAACTGTAAAATACTTATCCCTTGTGATGGAGAATTCAACACAGTCAAGCAGAATATGCTTGACTGTGACTCCCTCATCACAAGGGATACAAAATGGAGGATCCTCACCTTGTAACAGGTACGCATGAGTATATCATGTGTGGCCAATACGACATCGTCGTAAAATAACTTCTTCAAGTCTGGACTAACAACCCAAGTGGGTATAACCAATATAGGGTTTTATCTCATGTAATTTATTGATACCCACTTGGGTGTCCCACTTCTTTTGCATCAGATCACGGATGTAAGATCTAATGATGGCTTTGTAATCACTATAAGGAATAAGAAGTGGTGTCACAGATTTGTTGAGCGCTACTTTAGCAGCAATGTCAGCCACTGTGTTACCAGAGATTCCTGCATGGCTGGGTAACCAACAGAAGACGATGTCGTATTGGCCAGTAGCAAGATCATTATACAATTCCATAATTCTATTAAAAGTGGATGTTTACAAGAAATATTTTTAATAGCCTGAAGGCAAGAAAGAGAGTCGGAATAGATTAAATATTGTTTACGTTTAGGGTGTCTTTGAATATATTTAATATGGCGTTAGCTTCTGCTGTAAAAATAGAACTATTATCTGGTAATCTAGAAGATATTGTTCTGGATCCAATGACAGTGGCACAAGCCACTGCGCCACCATCCTTGGACCCATCTGTAAATAAGGATTTATAATTGCTATATTTATGTTTCAATTGATTATGTTCTTGTTTATACTGTAATTCATTCGTTTCTGATTTTTTAAATGTAGTTAATGTTAGGTCAACCTGTGGCCTAACCAACTGCCAAGGAGAAGAAAGAAGACGGCAGGGAGCTATGTTTTCAAGCTGAATAGCGGCTGAAGTAAGAAAGGGTTTAATTCTGTGCCCTAGGGGTGGAACAAGAGAAGATTTCCTATCGTACAAATCGTCATAAAGTGGACTGAACACACAGTTATATGCAGGGTTAGATTCATTAGAGTGTAATTTAGTAATGTATTGTAAGGATAATTTAATACGACGTTGTGTAAGAGATGGTTCATCGGCCTCAGGTGAAGTTCTGAAGGACCCAAGACAAAGTCTTAGGCCTTGGTGATAGACAGGATCTAATAGTTTCAGGTTGCTTTTGCAGGCTCCACCATATACGATGGAGCCATAATCAAGTTTTGAGCGAACGAGTGATCTATATAAGTGAAGGAGGGTAGTCTCATCCCCTCCACAGTCTGAATTAGAAACAACCTTTGATAAATCGAGTGCCTTCAAGCATTTGGCTTTTAGGGATTTAATATGTGACAAAAAGGTCAAATGTGAATAAAAAATAAGGCCCAAGAACTTAGCCTCCTTGACAGCTTTGATAGGGGTGCCACTTAGAAATAGTTCTGGGTCTTTATGAGGTTTATATTTACGGCAGACGTGTACACAATTGGTTTTTGATTTAGAAAATTTGAAGCCGTTTTCAAGACACCATTTATCTATTTTGTTTAAACCCTGCTGCAGTTGCCGTTCAATAGTATGCATCTTTTTCCCACGACAAGCAATGTTAAAATCATCCACAAATAAGGATCCATCAATTGCATTGTTTAAAACTTTTGATTAACTATTTATCTTTATACTAAAAAGGGTTACTGACAAAATACTGACTTGTGGAACACCCTGATCCTGATTGTAATGATCAGACAGGGTAGAACCCACGCGGACTTGAAATTGTCTGTTATTTACAAAGTTGGCTATGAATCCAGGCAAACGACCTCGCAAACCGAAATCATGTAAATCCCTTAAAATGCCGTATTGCCAGGTTGTGTCATATGCCTTCTCAAGATCAAAGAAGATAGACACAGCGTGTTGTTTATTAATCAGCGCGTTTTTCACAAATGATTCCAAACGCACTAAGTGATCGACAGTACTGTTTTTACGGAAACCACATTGTATATCTGTGACAAGGTTATTATATATAATTAGTTTCCAAGTACCAAACAAGTCGATTATTTATCATGCGTTCAATGGTCTGGCAAACACAGCTAGTTAGTGAAATAGGTCGGTAATTGGACGGATCCGTATGATCAGGTCCAGATTTAGGTATTGGTACTACTATGGCGTCACGCCATGAGGGAGGAAAGTTACCCGATGTCCAAATATCATCAAAAATATTTAGCAGAGTTTCTAGGCAGGATTCTGGTAAATGCTTCAGGAATTGATAATGTATGTTATCAGCTCCTGTAGCAGTATCATGAGCTTGATCAAGAGCAGTATGGAGCTCATGAATAGAAAAAGTTTCATTATAATCTTCCCCATTATCTGAGTTGAAATTAATAGTTTTCTTTTCTTGTTGTTTTTGATACTGCTGGAATTGGTTTTGACGCATTAGTTTTGATGGTTTCGTTGTTTCTCCTAGTTGAAAAGCGCTTGACGTAGATTACACCTTCATTTCAGATCCTATATCAAGGTCCGACATATCATCAAACAATCGATCTCGAACCCTAACGATACCTTTGCTTGTGTTCAGGGTTTTGTGAGCAGACACCGTGACCGGAATGCCCACAAAAGATTTGATGTTCATCAGGTTGGTGGATTGTTGTTTTTAACTACATTCAAGTGACAGCGCACCCGAACGTAAGCGTCTGATGTTTTTCACATCTCCAGCAATACCTTGAATACCCTTGGAGACAGCAAAGGGGTTAAGCTTTAACGGTGTTTTGTTATCACAATCACAACGAAACGCGGCCAATACTCAATCAGTGCAGACGGTCTGTGGTCAGTATCATCAGGGTCAGTTGCAGTGTTTTTGGATGGAATTTCATAAGCCATGGTTAGTTTAATTGGGGTCATCATCCGATCTCTCCACCCACCACGGAGTATCACAAGGACAATGCTAAAGCAAGCGGGCCTCCAGCTTGCAGCACCAAGGATACCCGGATGATATACTCCAGTAGAAGAATTATAAGAAATTCATCTACCAGATTGGCCCTTGAGCCATCGCCTTCTGGCATAAGACTCTAGGCAAAGTTCATATGATCATAATTCACAATACTAAAAGTTACAGATTAACAAGACCAAACTTCAAAACAATTCCAAATTCCCGATTTGAGCAATGACACATACGTAGTCTATGCACAGGGCTTGGCATGACCAGCCGATTGGTTGAATCGTGCCAGTTCAACCACCCGTCTAGGTGAAGTAAGGGCCAAAGTGGTGTGTTGGGCAAATGAAACAACCCAAAATCAACCCCAATCAGTTTCACACGGAAAGGATAGGGATTATTGTCCTTAAAACAGTTTTCTTTTGAATCTGAAGACTTGAGGAAAATATATTTCTCCATCACATCTTTCAACTGACTTTCTTCCACGTAAGAATCAAACGTACTTGGCCATCCTAACCATCGTTTCAGGATTTTTTCCACCTGCCACTCAATGTCCTCACCTTTGTTTACTTTTTGAAGTTCTTCAGTATAAAATGTTCCTTTAATTGGTTGATCATAAAAGTGTCTAATTCTATACAAAGGTATTTCTTGCCTTTTTTAGCGATGAGCTATTTTGAACAATTCTTGAGTCCAGCGTAAATCAACTTCTTTACTGAATGCTCTCCCCAGATATGGAATGTGAACAATATCTCCAACCTTATATTTGGATTTCTCCACTACATACTTGGATTTACTCTTGAGTTGTTTCCTCAAAGGTTCGACATATAGGTGTTGCCACACTTTCAATTCGTTGCTTTTACTGACTTGGGCTGGTGATAAATCTGGCAGAGAGGAATGTAAAGTATGATTGTAATTCTGTACCAGTAGCGGTAATACAGAAAGGTATTCTTTGGTGTTGTTGTGAGTCATATAACGCGTGATGAGCGACTTTAAAGTTCTGTTGAATCTTCCACATAATTGCTTTTAATGTTTTCATTACGTGTGATGATGTGGGCGATGTTTTCCTTTTTCAAAAAAATGATTCGAATTCTCCACGAAACTGAGATCCTGCATCAGTACGAACTTTCTTTTGTCGTCTTAATTTGAGTATTTCTTTGAAAGATTTCACCACTGTAAGTGGTCTCTTATTCTCCAAAAGCGCGACAAAAGCATAGCGTGAAAGAATGTCTACAACTACCAACAGATATCTGACACCCTCATTCCATTTCATGTACCTTGTCATATCTGCTAAATCTGCACCATACATTTCATTCATTGCATTAACTCTTCCTTTCATCCTTTTAAATTTGTGTCTGACTGGTTTGTGGAAACTGTAAGCATCTTGCTCATTCACAAACCGTTTCACCTTCCTCAACCTGATATTGTGTTGCTTGTTTGTCTTCAATTCATCGTGCAGATGGTCCATAGAAAGCACCTGGTTTTTGTGGGTTGAAATAATACTTTTCTAATGCTTTGTCCTGCTTTAAATGACTGGTCTTCGTTCGAGAGCTCATGATGAATTGCAGAAAGTTGACATACACTCAAATATATACAACAAAAGGAAATGAACAAAATTTTATTTCCCCAAAGCACATTCTATACATAACAGTTGAACATAGCAATGGTCATACACAACAAGATAAGCACCAATGATAGTCATCTCAGTCGTATCTCTTCTGTTGGAATGCAACAATTCATACTGAGAGGATATGTCCGTGAAAGTCTTGAGATATCATGTCATCCACCATCCCCACTGGATCATGATAACACATACAGTTCATCAGATCCATACAACACACATGACACTGAACTTGACCACTATGACAACTCATATATCGTAACATATTATTATGTCGACATACACTACAATTCTTTTGAAGAGGAGTCAGTTTGTGTTCCTCATAAGGATCATCCTCTACTGCATTTAACTCTTGTTGCTCAATATCTTCCATGGGCTGATTTTAATTCTGCTACCAGTCGTTTAGGGTAGATTCAATGGGTTGACAGTCAGCTACAAGGGTGTATGGCAAGTTGACTTCACTGGAGACATCTAAGTTAACTTTAGTTGGCGGTGTAATAGGTTCTATATCAAGTGATGGTAGAGTTGATCCATTACCCTACCAACAAAAAGAAAGGGAAAAGATATGAGTATAAAAACAAAATTGATGTTACAAATTAAATAGGTAGAACACAGTCTCATGTAACACAAATATTCACTTCCTTTGCTTTCCTTGGCATCATGTCCGTATGCATGGTTTTGTACAACACACTCGATCTCATCATAATTTCATGCAGATAAACTTGACTATCCAGAATATCCTTCACTTTCAGGAATATATCGTCAAATCTCTCCACTGAGGAGAGAGCAACATGTTTCACATCCACACTTTTCTGCGTGATGGTGAATATGTAAGAGATGGACGATTTTCAACACCTTCCTGCACTAAGCTACTACTGATGAAACTCATTTGAAATAGCTAAATCGTTTGAGGTGTATGTCAAAATTGTATAGAATGATTTGTCTGATTGGATGCTGAGTAATACACATTTAGTTTGATTGGATAAGAGATAAAGAATGATAGGAATTTGCTTCAAGTGATTTAAATAGATGCATATTTAAAAAGCTATGTCATTATTCCGTTACAAACAATTCTTTGATAATCTTTTAAATATATTAAGATAAGAATTTGGAATTGTATAGAATCTTTTCAATTTAATATTGTATAGCAGGAATGTGTATTGTGTAAATGTCACCACTATGGAATGTGAGTTAACGAACCTGTATGCATCCTATGGAATGTCATTCATAATGTAATGAACCTATATTCTTTAAGGTTGAGACTGTAGGAATGTCTTTTGACTTCAGTTTTGTATAGAAGGAATGTATGATGACATTCCTGAACCATTCACACATTGTTTCAGGTTGATCCTGTAGGAATGTCTTCTGGTCCTTTAGGAATGTCTCTGATCCTTTAGGAATTTCTTTTGTTTGATGCTGGAATGTAACTCATAGTTGTGGAATGTTATTGTGTTTGGCTAGGAATGCTGTTGTTTGTGTATGACTGGGTACTTTCCTACTACTACTACTCCTGTGCCACCAGACTCTACCAGTCGGGAGTGGATGAGCAGTTAATTGCAAGTCGGACCGGCCTCAGAAGTAATGCTATCCGGGCCTTCAAGAAAACCACTGAGTCTCGGCGACTTCACAATCAAGGTATCACATAGTATCAGAGTGTATCAACAGATGCTGGTGCTTCCGCATCGGTAAAGTTCGAGATAAATATCAACTGACTTTAAACGATATCGATCAGGCAGTAAAGTTTCTGGCATTTGAATATTTCATAACATTAAATGTAAACAGAACTGTCAGAGCACTAGTTCTGGTTACGATATTGCACACGTGACTAGAGGTAGACGTTGATACAATCTGCAGTCGTTATTGGATTCGTACTGGTCAGAAAGTATACGTAGTTCCTGACGTTGTCTAACTGAAATTGGTAGTTAGAACACGGTATTCAACAAAGTAACTATAAATAACTATAAGATTTATTACGCATCGTCTGAAATACGTAGCGGGATTTTATCTGAACAAAAAACAATTACACGAGTATAATTATCCGATTTTTTACTTTTTCAAAACTTGCAGCCCAAAACACCGCGAACCGCGATTTCGTAGTGTCAAATTGGCGGCATTTACGATGAAACCTATTTAGAAAGGTTATTTTAAGCACTTTAATTTTGATATAATAGTGGATGGTATCAAGAAACCGTGAATTTCCCAAAAAGTTCAGAAGTATAGTTGTGTGCGTGGTATATTTAGAATTTTATTGGACTTCACAGTGCAGGACGAAGAGGAAGGACACATGACACATGGCGGGATTAAAGGATCAACAGTTTAGTGACGATTTACCTTCGGGGTAAATATGTTCTCTCAGTTATTTTAATTACATCTGTGATTAAACGTAAACCATATGGGGCAATATGAAGTTTAGATCAGTACATCCAGATGAAGCTGACTAGTCAAGCGACATTCCACGATTGCATTGTGGGAATGTAAACATTGCGAACATTTCCGTGTCGCTGTTAAATTGCGGGTTGAACTGAGACATTTTCTTTGTCGGAAAACATAAATGCAATGTTTCCACCAGTGATGTAAGTCACGCAACTATAAACCAAGAAACGGGATGCAACGAAGTAGTTTACTGTAGCAGGATGTATGGGACGATGAAACTGACGTGCGTCGTGACGTCGGTTTGATTACATTAGCATAAGCGTTTAATTACGAGGGGGCTGACTGCAATGACGCATAACATTGTCTGTTCAGGTATCGCTGGCCCCCAAACTTCTTAGAAAGACCAATCTTATATCTGGACTGTTGCTCATTTCGGCGTTAACAACCAACAAAACTAACAAAAACAACCTCGACAATACGAAACGTAGCTGAGGGCGTTATATGCTTGCCACCATTAAAATAAGAAAATGATACAGCATACATGCAGCAACCACGTTCAACGGATATCGATTCAGTGCATCTTGGCTTTCGTAAACCTGTCGTCTGCTGCAGATAGTACAACATTTAAACCTAATTGATTTTAAAATTTAATCGTCAGTTTCTAAGCTTTCTCTTAGAATTCCAGTCGCTACAGATTTCCAGTTTGCTTACAGTTTCAAGTTTTAGAAATCGATACAGATAAACATTAAAAACCATAATGTGCCCTATATTTTAGCGTGTGTATGTAAGTCAGACGTGAAACTCAGATGATAAGCCATAAAGTGAGTGAGTTTCACATGTACGTCCACTGACTATTTATGACTATAAATCAATATTCTAGAAACAATAGTTGATCACGACACTGGATTTATATACTAGTATGTGTGATATGGCTGAAATATTGCCGATGTGACGTTAAATATTAACTCCCTCACTCACTACTAGTATATGCCTAAATCCCAAGTCCCTATGTGCATAGCCGTGAGAATTCGAAGTATAGTGTTGCAGCTGAGTTTAAAACGTGTTTTGCCATTTGGGTATAGATATATTCAAAGTTCTTACTGCTGTGAAGAGGTGAGCTAATAACACCTGAAATCTTCTGTCTACCTTTATGAATATGTGTTGTTGTTGTTTGTTTAGAGGTCACAACAGCTTTCAAGAGTCTTCAATCACAATGCCTCCCCAGTCCAGTATAGTAAATGTCTAGGTTTCACAGTTCAATATTCATGGGGAAAACACGTACATACCACAAGTATTCTGTCATGTTTTCCGTGCGCAGCGAATACATACAATGCCAGTGGGCACCCCAATGGCACTTCGGATAACTAAGATTTGTACAATGTTAGCTCAGTTAGTGTAACATATGTCCCGACAGGAGATTACTTCAAAGCTCACTGGCAAAGTTACAATTCCAATCAATTGTCACCCTGTACGTGCAAACGGTGGCGCCATGTCAAGCGAACAGGACTGAAAGTTCCTGGCCACGTTAAACGGCCTAACATGTTTGTCAGCCGCATACATAGGCCAGTTAAGCTATTTCAGTTGTCGGTCGGTACAACCACTTCATTAACTACATGTACTCAGATCTAGTAAGGATACGGATTTCATTAACCCCACGTGCACAGCTCAACCGATAACCCCGAGCAGGCATAACATGCCACCTTGGATTTACAGGAATACTTTGTATAGCGAAATTTGAGCGCATGGAGTGAGTGAGTGAGTTAATATTTAACGCCGCATCGGCAATATCTGGCACCCGTGAACGGCCTCCTCCTCGTGGTACTGGGTAATGCTAAGTGCTCGCCAACCCCCCGTGTGGATCCGGGGGCATATCTGGTCCATCAACCCGTTTGCCGTGGGTTGCGGCCCTGTGTCGGTGGAGGACGGGAGTCTGGGGGTTGAGGGCACTGTTCCCTTTGCTCAACACACCCCTTCAACCCTTACTTCACCTAGACGGGATGTTGAATGGGCCCGGTTCCACCAATCGGCTGGTCATGCCAATCCCTGTGCATAGATTAAAGATTTATTTGTCATTGCACAAGTATGATTTGGAACTGATTTTGATTGATTTTGGTCTTGGCTTTAATATCTAAAACTTGTTTGATGTTGAATTATGTTGCTTTGAACTTTGCCTAGAGTCTTATGCCAGAAGGCGATGGCTCATGGGCAATTCTGGTAGACTAATTATTTATAATTCTTCTACTGGAGTATATCATCCGGGTATCCTTGGTGCTGCAAGCTGGAGGCCCGCTTGCTTTAGCATTGTCCTTGTGATACTCCCTGGTGGGTGCGGAGCTCGGATGATGAACCATATGACACCAATCATGGCTTATGAAATACCCCACCCCCCCACCCCCCCCCCCCAAAAAAAAAAAAACAAACCCCCAAAAAAACAAAACAAAAAAAACAAACAAACAAAAAAACAAAAAACAAACAAGAAATAGTCCACTTTAAATTGATCCTGTCGATATTGACCACAGACAGTCTCTATCGATTGAGTACTGGTCACGTTTTCTTGTTGTTGAGACTCCTGACAAAACACCATTAAAGCTGAACCCTTTCGCAGTATCTAACGGTATTCAAGGTATTGCAGGAGATGTTAAGAACATTAGACGCTCACGTTCGGGTGCCTTACTCATTGAGTGCAGCAAGAAACAACAACCAACCAACTTGATGAGTATTGAATCTTTTGTGGGTATTTCGGTCACGGTCTCTGCTCACAAGACCTTGAACACGAGTAAAGGTATCACCAGACATCGGGATATATTGTTTGCTGACATGACCGAACTTGATATAGCATGTGAAATGAAAGATCAAGGTGTGCTGTATGTGAAGCGCTTTTCAACCCGAAAAAACAATGAAACATTCCAAACAAATACCTATCTGTTTTCTTTTTCATCGCCAAATGCATGTTCCTGCAATATCCAAGTTGAAACCTACATCCCCAACCCACTCAGGTGTTTTAAATGCCAGAAATATGGACACGGTGTAAATACCTGCACATTGTCTGTTGTGTGTGCTCACTGCGGTGAGAAGACACACACAACAGAAGATTGTGACAGTCATTTTAAAAAATGCACCAACTGCTAAGGCGACCATTCTTCTTCTCTGAAACAGTGTCCAATCTGGAAAGAGCAAATGGCAATAAACAGACTAAAGTTTACCCAAAACATCTCTTTTTCTGAGGCAAAAAAACTGGTGAAGAGATCTGACCTTACAGAAAGTTATGCTACAGAAGCAAAATCATCATCTGAATCCAGCTCTAAAATAACAAAATCATCCACACGATGCCAAACTACCTTCACTTGAATCAGTTCCGACTCCCCACAGGTTTTATACCCTACTCTATCATCCCAGACTGAGGAATCACTTCCTACTACATCCAAGTCCTGTGATCATAAGTCATCTTCACAGTCACGCTCTGAGTCTCATTCAACAGCTGATAGACAACAAATTGTTAAAACTAAACCCAAACCTAAGTCTGATGTTTCAAAACAACAAAGTGGCAAAGCTCCTAAAGGGACACACACAAAAAATTCAGTTGTTCAACAAATATGGATCTCTTGAAGACTTGGACGTATCTGAAAACGTCCATTCTATTGCACATAGCTTGTCGCCCTCAAAAAAAGTGCGGGGTAGATCCCCAATAAATCCCCCCAAAAGATAGTTTATTGCAATAATATTGTACAGTGGAACTGCAGAGGACTGAGGACTAATTTACATGAATTACAGCTATTAGTCCAAGATTTTACATCTTCAGCGCTATGTCTCCAAGAGACATATTTAAAACAAACAGATACATTTGACCTTCGCCATCTTAATGCATATCATTGTTTTTCACCTTCGGGTGATAGGGCCACTGCCGGATCATCCATTCTAGTCAGTCAAAACGTTATTCAAAGCCCTGTTCCACTTATTACTAATATGCAGGCTATTGCTGTGAGAATTACTTTACATGTAGCGTTTACGCTGTGCTCTCTTTAAATTTCGCCGTCTTCGACGTTTGCCAAAACTGATCTTCAAGCTCTATATGACCAACTCCCGAAGCCCTGTATTATAATGGGAGATTAAAATGGGCACAACCCACTCTGTGGTAGTGTAACTGCAAACACTAAAGGTAAATTGTTGGAGGACTTTTGTTCTGATAATGATTTATGTATTTATGATGATGGTTCCAACACATACTTACACCCTGGTACAGGGACCTATTCTGCTCTTGACTTGTCATTGACAAATTCAGGACTACTAAATGAATTCGAATGGTCAGTCCACGATGACCTCTGTGGAAGTGACCATTTTCCCACTATATTAAAATCTGTAGCTTCATCTGATGTTCCTCCATCATCAAGGTGGAATTTTAAAAAGGCTAACTGGGCCTTATATTAAACACTGTGTGCGGAGCAAACTTAAACCTGAACGTTTTATTGACGTTCCAGATGCTATTAAATGTTTTTCCGAGGAACTGAATTCCATAGCTGATAAATGTATACCAAATTCCCCTGCAGTTCCACATATTAGAAAACCATGGTTCAGCGATGAATGCAAACAAGCTAGGAAGGCAAGGAAAAAAGCAGAACATTATTTCCGTCACCATCATATGGTGCATAATTTAAATAAATTTAACATTTTAAATGCAAAAGAGCGGCGTACTTTTAAAGAGAACAAACGCCAATCTTGGCAAAATTATGTATCCAACATAAATTCTAGGACACCCATGTCGAAGGTATGGAACATGGTCCAGAAAATTAAAGGTAAAGGTACTACGTCTACTGTCCATCATCTTAAACATGGAGATCAATTACTTACTGATAAATCAGATATTGCGAATAAACTGGGCGAAACTCTCGCTAAACATTCTTCCTCTTCTAATTACGTACCTAAATTTCAGCACTATCAAAAACAACAAGAAAAGAAAACTATTAATTTCAATTCTGATATTGGGGAAGAATATAATGAAACGTTTTCTATTCACGAACTCCATACTGCTCTTGATCAAGCTCATGACTCTTCCACAGGAGCTGATAACATACACTGACCCAAAAAAGAAACGCATAGCTGAAATCTCATTTTTAAAGTAGATTTTTTTCGGAAAATATGGAATGGAATGACAATTAATGTAAATATTAAGTGTTTTTATAGTCAATACAACCAAAACAGACAAACAAACACAACCTCTGGTGATTATTCGCCACACCACAGCACCTTGAAAACGCTTTGTATAATCTGCACGTGGGAAAATCTGAAAGCATTATGCACGTGTAAATGCAGGATCTCAATCTTGATTATGATGGCTATAAAAGGGGACAGGTCCTGTTGCGATTCATTCTTCGAATTTCTTTCTATGCGACGCGAAAAATGCCAAGGTTAAATGAAGAAAACAGAAATAGAGCCATTGGACGTCTGGAAGCTGGGGAAAGTCAGTCATCAGTTGCCAGACGTCTGAATGTGAGGCAGAGCACGATTTCCCGTCTCTGGCAACGATACACGCAACACAACTCGACCAGAGACCGTCCAAGGAGTGGGAGACCAAGGGTGACAACTCCAGCACAAGACCGCTACATCCGGGTGCTTCATCTGCGTAATCGGGCCGTCACTGCTACGTATACCGCTGATCACGTTCCTGGGCTGCGTAGAGTCTCTTCACAAACCATCAGGAATCGCCTAAGAGAGCATGGAATTCGACCTATGCGACCTCATGCAGGACCTGTTCTGCATCCCCATCACCGTCGTGCACGTCTTCAGTGGTGCAGGAACGTTCGGGCATGGAACCTCTTGAATTGGAGGAGGATCTGGTTCAGCGATGAGTCACGTTTTCTGCTGTACAGACATGATGGAAGGATGCGTGTTTACAGACGTCGAAATGAGAGATATGCTCGACAGTGCGTTCGTGAGGTCAACAGACACGGTGGTGGAGGTGTAATGATGTGGGGAGGCATATCTATGAACGGCACGACACAGTTGGTGCATGTGCAAGGGAATCTCAATGCTGTACGCTACCGGGATGAAATTCTGAACCGTCATGTTGTTCCTACAATTGACGCTAGAAGGGAAATTTTCCAGCACGACAATGCAAGACCGCACACAGCACGCATTACCACGGATTTCCTTGCCAACAACAACATTACAGTTCTTCCATGGCCCTCAAAATCGCCGGATTTGAACCCAATTGAACATTTATGGGACCAATTGGGTAAACGGTTACGACGTCGACAGCCGCAGCCACAGACACGTCTACAGTTGGTGAATGCGTTGCGAGATGAGTGGAGAAGAATCCCACAAAGGCGGATACGACGTCTTATACAGTCAATGCCCAGGCGATGCAGAGCAGTGATTGATGCCCGTGGTGGTCACACCAGATACTGACTTTCTCACTATGCCATGGAAAATAGAGACGCTTAATACCACTGTGAATGATTGTATATGTCTTGACACACATTTGTTAATACCCGTGTGAATTATCATTGCTCAAGTTCCATTACTTTTTGTGCAATTTAAGTTAATAAATCATCTCGCATAACATTGGATTTTCACCTATGCGTTTCTTTTTTGGGCCAGTGTACATTATCAACTCCTGAAGCACTTACCAGAATCCTGTTTAAAGACGCTCTTATCAATTTTTTACGATATTTGGACTTCCGGGAAATTTCCTTCTTCATGGCGTGATGCTATAGTAGTACCAATACCTAAACCTGGACGTGATCATACGGACCCATCCAATTATCGTCCGATTTCACTAACTAGCTGTGTTTGCAAGACCATGGAATGCATGATAAATAATCGACTTGTTTGGTACTTGGAAACAAATAACCTTATCTCAGATATACAATGTGGTTTCCGTAAAAACAGAAGTACTGTCGATCACTTAGTGCGTTTAGAATCATCTGTGAAAAATGGGCTAATTAATAAGCAACACGCTGTGTCTATCTTTTTTTATCTTGAAAAAGCACATGGCACAACCTGGAAGTATGGCATTTTAAAAGATTTACATGATTTCGGTTTGCGAGATCGTTTACCTGAATTCATAGCCAACTTTTAAAATAACAAACAATTTCAAGTTCGTTTGGGTTCTACCATGTCTGATCATTACAATCAGGATCAGGGTGTTCCATTTAATACATGGATCGTTATTTGTGGATAATTTTACTATTTCTTGTCGTGGTAAAATATGCATACTTTTGAACGGCAACTACAACTGTGTTTAAACAAAATAGATAAATGGTGTCTTGGAAACGGCTTTAAATTTTCGAAATCAAAAACCAATTGTGTATACTTCTGCCGCAAATAGAAGGCCCATAAAGACCCAACACTATTTCTAAGTGGCACCCCAATCAAAGTGGTCAAGGTGGCCAAGTTCTTGGGACTTATTTTCGATTGACATCTGACCTTTTTACTGCATATTAAATCCCTTAAATCTAAATGCCTGAGGGCATTCGATTTATTAAAGGTTGTCTCAAATTCTAAATGGGGATGTGATCAAGCTAACCCTCTCCGCCTGTATCGATCACTGGTCCGCTCCAAACTTGATTATGGCTCCATCGCCTATAAGGGAGCTTTTAACAGCAACCTAAAGCTGTTCACCCCCAAGGTCTAAGACTTTGTCTAGGGTCCTTTAGACCCTCTCCTGTTAACAGTCTCTACGCCAAAGCAGATGAACCATCTCTTACACAACGTCGAATAAAATTAACTTTACAATATATCACAAAATTATACTCTAACGAATCTAACCCCGCTCATATCTGTGTTTTCAATCCTCAGTATGAGGATTTGTATAACAACAAGTCGCCTCCTGTTCCGCCTCTTGGGCTCAGAATAAAGCCATTTATTGCTGCTGCTGTCATTGAGCTGGATCATATAGATCCCTCCCGTCCTTTTTCTTCTCCTTCTTGGCAATTGGTCCTCAAAATTAAGGTGTTTCTTTTCCTGTAACTTCTGGTATCTCTGAAATTCAGGAACATAATTTTCTGATGAAGAATTTTTGGCAAGCGTTTCGCCAAGTTTATTGGCAATTTGAGATGTGTCAGTAATCAAACTATCACCATCTTTAAGATGGTAAACAGCAGATTTCGAACCCTTGCCGTTTATTCTCTGAACCATGTTCCATACCTTGGACACTGGTGTGCGTGAATTAATCCTGGAGACATAGTTCCTCCAGGACAGCTGTTTGTTTTGTTTGAACGAACGACGCGC
The DNA here is from genome assembly GCF_037392515.1 of Haliotis asinina. Taxonomy (NCBI): domain Eukaryota; kingdom Metazoa; phylum Mollusca; class Gastropoda; order Lepetellida; family Haliotidae; genus Haliotis; species Haliotis asinina. The sequence goes on along the minus strand of NC_090293.1, from coordinate 12,740,950 downwards.
CTTCGCATTTAGTACTTTAAACTTAGTTAAGTTATGGACATTTGGATGATTTCGTAAATAATTCTCTGCTCTTTACCTCGCTTTTCTAGCCTGTTTACAGTCTGTATTAAATCACGCCTTCCGTACATGTGGATTTGTAGAGGATTGTGGTATACACACTGCAGCTATCTCATTTAAAACGTCAGAAAAACGCTGAATTTTATCACGCGTATGACTGAAATATGAAGGTTGGAGTTTAGATGAGCACAATGTTTTAAATAAGGACCAATCTGCCTTAGAAAAATTCCATCTTGTGTAAGATGGAGCTTCAGATGGGGATATTTCTGATAAAATAGTTGGAAAGTGGTCACTTCCACAGAGGTCATTGTGGACTGTCCAATCAAATTCATGAAGTAGATTAGAGTCTGCAAGAGACAAATCCAGAGAAGAGTAGGTACCGGTTGCAGGATGCAGATATGTATTTGAGTCATCATTGTATATACAGAGTTCATTATTGGATATAAAATCTTCCAGTATTTTACCTTTACTGCTAGTATTTGTACCACCCCCGATTGGGTTGTGGCCATTCAAATCACCCATTATAAAGCACGGTTTGGGTAAACAGAGGGTACACGCTTCAGCATGGCTGATATTTTGAGAATGTTTTATTCTATTGACTTCCATTTCCCTCTTCCATATCGGACAATCTTTTGATGAGGAGGAATGCTTTCCTGAACAGTTGACACATTTTTTAAAGTTATTTGTACAGTCCTCTGTAACATGAGATTGCTCCCCACAATGAGCACAAGTAATACGGTTGGAGCAAGAATTTATCCCATGACCAAATTTCTGGCATTTAAAGCACCTCATTGGATTTGGTATATACATTTCAACTGGAAGATTGCAATACCCAGCTTTGATTGACTTTGGTGCCGTTGGAGAGACAAATGACAATAAATATGTGTTTGTGATAACTACTTCAGAATTTTGACGCCTCGTAAAACGTTTCATGTGCGTGACACCTTGATCTTTCAGTTCAACCATGATGTCAAGCTCCGTCATGTCCTCTAATAGATTATCTCGATCCCTGACAATGCCTTTACTTGAATTGAGTGTACGATGGGTTGACACTAAAACAGGGCATCCGGACAGCGTAAGAATTAACAACAGGTTGGTTGCTTGTTTTCGTTTACTACATTCTATGAGTAACGACGCAGATCTCAGTCTCCTGATATTTTTCACGTCTCCTGCAATACCATACACTGCTTTGGAAACAGGAAACGGATTGAGTTGAATTGGTTTCATATCCACAGATTCTATCACTAGAAATCTCGGCCAATAGTGTACCTGTTTCAATGGTCGATAACTGTCATTTGTGCTTTGGTCATTATCAAGCTGACATTTTTTTCTCAGGGGTGTTTTAGGTTCCATGTTAATGTATATAAGATTCATCATCCCATCTCCCCACCCATCACCGAGTATCATAAAGACAATGCTATCTACAAGTGGATCTCAGACCTGCAGCACCAAGGATACTGGGATGATATACTCAAGCACAAGGATTAAACAAGTAATCAGTCTACCAGATTGGCCCATGAGCCATCGCCTTCTGGCACCAACATCTAGGCAAATTTTATCAAATTTGAAAATTCATATATCATACAATATATACTTAAAACCAATTATGTCAACATTGTGTCCAAGTCAAATAGGTATTGAGCAACGAAATTTAGTGCTCAGGGCTCGGCATGACCAGCCGATTGGTTGAACAGGGCCCATTCAACCTCACGTCTAGGTGAAGTAAGTGTCGAAGGGGTGTGTTGAGCAAAGGGAACACGATTACAGGCCCCCAGTGTCCTCAACCCCCAGACTCCCGTCCTCCACCGACACAGGGCCGCAACCCACGGCAAACGGGTTGGTGGACCATATATGCCCCCGGGTTCACAACGGGGGTGTTGGCGAGCTCTGGGCGTTACCAAGCACCCACCACGAGGAGGTGGCTCGCCACGGGTGCCCCTCCGTTCTGCATCCCTTGTGATGAAATAATCACGGTCAGGCATATCTTGCTTGACTGTGTCGAATATTCCATCACAAGGGATAAATATTTCAAATCACGAACTATGAAGGATCTTTTTAGTACCATAATATCTCGTTTAATTCTAGCATTTTAAAAAGACTTAGATTTAATAGCAGACCTGTAAATAGATAAATATTTTATGATCGGAAGTTTAAATCCTCGAGGGGGGTTGAAGTACTGTAAAGTTATTGTCCTCCTGAGAGGATACGTGAGTCCACAGACTTTCAAAGTAAATTCAAACTCTCCGTTATTTTAATCACAGTATATATGTCCTTTTAAATGTACGGACATGTGCCTAAATTGCTAATGACTCAGGGTCTGGTGTAAATCCAGTTAGGGTCCATGCAGATAGCAATAGTAATGTAAGTCCCCATGGTTCCTAGTGTTGTGATCTACCTTCAGTTGCTGGCAATCTATAGCCCATTTTTATATTGTATTGTCCACTATAGTTAAACTGTTTTAGATTCAATTACTAGTCTTAAATGGATATCTGTGATATATATTAGTGGTTTTACTGTTCTTTGTCAACAGGGTTTTAGTTTCTTATATTTGTTCATTCTACAATGTCATTGTTACTTGTTCTCGTCACGATATGGCTGCAATATTGCCGATGTGACGATAACTATTAACTCACTCACTCACTCACTAACGAATTACATTATAAACAGGAATAAAATCAGTTAAAAAGTAAATATAGCAATTACAAATCCTTATTTACAGATGGGTCCAAGGATATCGCCTAGACTGCCAGATAGCAGCTCTATTTTTACAGCTAAAGCAAACGCCATATTAACGACTCTTTAATATATTCAAAGACATCCTAAACGTAAATAATATATAACCTATTCAGACTCTCTTTCTTCTATTATATTTATCATGTAAACATCCACTTTTAACAGAAATTATTGAACTGAGTAATGATCTTGCGACTGGCCAATACGACATCGTCTTCTGTTGGTTACCCACCCATTTTGGAATCTCTGGTAACACTTTGGCTGACCTTGCTGTTAAGGCAGCACTCAACACATCTGTGGTACCACTTCTTATTCCATACACTGATTATAGAGCTACCATTAGAGCTTATATCCGTGATCTGATGCAGAAGACGTGGGACACGCAAGTGGGCATTGATACATTACATGCAATAAAACCTTATGTTGGTTATACCTACTTGGGTTGTCAGTCTAGATGTGAAGAGGTCATCATGGGCATGTCGTATTAGCCATACGAGATATACTCATGAATGCCTACTGAAAGGTGAAGCCTTGTGATGAAAGAATCACGGTCAAGCATGTCCTGCTTGACTGTGTTGAATATTCCATCACAAGAGATCAGTATTTTATATCATGAACTATGAAGGATCGTTTTACCAATACCAGTTAGTAGATAAATATTTTATAATTGGAAGTTTGAATGAGTATATTAGATTGTTCGTGGCTGTATCCTCGAGGGGCATTAAAGTACTGCAACATTATTGCCCTCATGAAAGGGTAGGTAAGTCCCCAAACATTTCCAACTACATTTAGACATTTCACCTATTTAATCGTAGAATATGTGTATTTTTATTTAGGGCTAGATGTGTATAAATTCCCCACCAACAAAACAACGAGCAAGCAAACAAAAACGGAAACCAAAAACAACAAACAAAAAGCAAATAAAAAAAACAAACGAGAGAGAAAAAAATAAACAAAAACAACAATACATTTTAAACAGGACGAAAAAATCGAATTGTCCTGAAGGACACCCGTACCTGAACATTTTCCACATATTGTTCATTAAAATCTGAACGAAGGATTGCAGAATATGTTTGTAAGGTTCATGAATAGTTCATAACCTATACATTACGGATTTTCACGGGAGAACAAGGAAACAAGAATTCTGACGTATCGATTCCTGAAGTCACTTCTGTCTGTAGCATAACTGACTAGTTGAGGAAAGGAGGTGAACCTGTGTTGTGCACGAGAACAAATGGATGCAAATCCAATATTTGTAGCTGTCATCATGCTACACTTTTCGTTAGGTCTGACATCAAAGGGACAGTTTGATGAAACACAGGATATGGTTTTCCCTGCATCTGTGTTCCAGACATTTCTCAGAACGACCCAACAGCAGTGTCGCCGACTCTGTGTGTACTCGTCGAGATGTCTCTCAGTCTACTGGACAACATCCACCAGGGAGTGTCAACTCAGTGCAATGAAGGGGGGTCGAGAAAGTTTGCAAGTGTCTGACAATCACATGTGTCTACCAGTCCAACAGATGGCACAGCAGGTACGTGTGTGTATATGTATTTTATTTGTGACTTCTGTAGTGGTGGTGGTGGTGTGTGTTTGTGTGCGCGCGCGTGTGTGTGATATGTTACAATTGCAAATTAGGTCATTGTTTTATTGTATTTTTGTGAGGATTTAGATGAAAGTTTAGACCAGAGTGAATTTGTCCCGTAACAGACTGTATTTTTACGTATATTTTGGCGGTCAGAGACAAAGAAAACGATTAAAATTGTAAGTTTCTTAGATAGTGAACTAAATTTTGAAACTGAACTCATTATGTTTTTATCATCTACTAGTTCCTCTTAGTGCAGAGCACTCTTACACATTTAAACGAAACATATGATCACGTCACCTTTGATAAAAAGTCGATCAGTTGAAACGTACCATTTCACCATGTGTGCAGAGGCATTCGTTTCATGTTCGTTTTGGGACAATTAACTCAGGGTTTCGTCAGATAAGATCACCACACAAAATGACTGTATTTCCCAAACTGACTAACGTTAGGAAATATACGTTTAATCCGGCGGCCATATGAACAACGTTTGAAATCAACGTATCATGTGGTTGTCAGATTTTCACACCTTTAAAGGGGTGCATTTACGTGCATTTCACCGGTGTGTAAATCAGGCCATTGTTTTCAGGTGTTTTGGCAGTACGTGTAACGTATGTAAATGGTGTGACTGAAGGAGATGCATTTAATACCTTGGAAATATCTTACGGCCAAGGTTAGGTTTGTAATATATTTCGTTCCCGACTAAATGGTTGGTGATAGGTAAACAGAGTGTTATTAGATAGGCACTACTTTCACATGTATTCAATGTTTCTGTAACATATCTGTCACAGCAGGTTCGTTAGCGAGTCCGACCAGTGTACTTAGATAACTAAAAACACATAGTTAAAGGTTACATGCAACCAAAAAATGAAACATAATTAAAACACATATATCACTTATTCATGACATATAATATACATTGCTGCTTTTAAAAAAACCATATAAACAAAATTATAAGCGTACAATCGCGATTCAAAAGTGCAATATTTTGTACTTGGGCTTACTTTCCCCGAAACGAAGCCCTCGGGAGACCGAACCCAATCATAGCGGGTGGATATGCACTCAAGTGTAACGACGGCTTCCGACTGACTGTTTCATTTGCTGATATGCTGAGGGTTCATTGTGTGTTCGGAAAGATGATCTGTTTGATCGGCATTTTAGAAGTATAGCCAGTCACAAGAAAGTAAGATTCTTTATGGATAACAACTTCTTTTTGTGTACTTGATGCGTCGTTTCAGTATGGATTCATATACTGTTGTCAAACAAAATCATATACACTAAAAGAAGTCGTTATCCATGAAGAATGTATATAGAGATGTTGGGTTTGGAAAATACATGTTCTCTGAATTTGCGCTCGGTCCAATCAAAAATCATGTCAGTAGAGATGGTAAACTACTGCGTGGCTGGAATCTGTCATTCGTCCAAGTACAAAGCAGGATTTAAAACTCCTGCACCAGTTTCCGTTAGATCCAGTCATCCGGAAAAGATGAACGTAGTATGTTTGCAACCCACAGACATAAAAACATGTCATGTGTAACACACGTACCTAATTACATAATGTGGCAGACACGGGACTCGGGAGTCATAAATCAACTTATTTTTTGTATGTCGTATAGTCTGATAGGTGTTAAGTTCAAATTGCACGTGGTCAATGATTGAAGCTTTGTATTGCATGTTGTCTTTAGCAGACAGACAGGCAGACATATAGGCGTGAATAAACCAGACACTGAGCTTTCTGTGTGACAGAGACTGTTTACCACAATCAACAATTTTTTTTACGTAACGAGTAGATTATTTACTTGTTTGTGTACGCAACCAAGATTAGACTACTGCTCACGACCTCAGACGCTGGGCATGCATACTGTTTCAAGCACCGCGAACCTATTCACTGTGCATGCGTTATGGACGCAGCGCAGCAAAGCTGTTGAAACCAGGGGGGAATTTAGTGAAACGTTTGAACTCCGATTTCGCGGGCTGTTTTCCATCGCGTTTTTGTCAACTTTATAGGTTGAATTGGCATTCTTGATGATTTGTTTCGGTAAGTGCTTACCGAAATGTACCAGAATCTTCAAAGTTGTTTTTTACGTTGCATGTGGCCTTTAAGTGATACCACAACTGAGCACAACTATTAGCGTGTATCTTTCTTGACACATCCAAGATTTCTGTTTAATAAAGGGTCTGTGAGACAAAGCTATATGTATATGTATGAGCATGTATGTGTATGTGTGCATGCATGTGTGTTAGAGGGAGATTAATTTTTAGGACACAAAATCTGCAGAAAGCTCACAGAGTTGGTATGATATTTTGATTATGATCAATGTTCCTTGAAATATTCCCACTTACGGTAAAGTTTTGGTCTTAGTACACCTTTGACTCTGACATTATTTACTATAGTCAGGGCCCTAATGTTCTAGTGAGATGGACATAATGATAGTGATAACACTGGAACAGTTGTGCAAAGGGGAAGCTGTTAGCTCTTGGGCTACAAGGGTCGACTGAATCTTCCCTTTACATAACATATATAATGATATACCCTTGAGAATTATAAAAATGGCGCTTACGCTCATATTTTCATGAAATGCATCCACAGATGATTGAATATCAATAGTTGGAGTTGTTTATCTAAAATGATTTGCAAAAGAAGAGAGAGCTGAAGCTGTTGCTGCCGATGCATTTGTTACCAGTCAAACAGCTTCGGAGAGTGCCCTACTTCTGATGAATATCTAAAAAGAAGACATGATTGAAATCGACGTCAGTGTACAAAGGCAATGATAATGCTGTTGCTAAACCATGATGAATTCATGGCACCCCAAACGGGGTTAAGTCAATAACTGAAAGATGTTGTGTTGATTTTTAACACTACCCTTTTGAGACTTAGCTGATCTTTTCTGTCATGTGCTTTGAATATGTGTCAGAACACAACTGCGGTTTGGGAATAGTCACAGTGATTGGTGTTGGAAAAACGGAATCTCCAGAAATGGTGGCATACCTTCTGTCCTCAAAGAAGTGCCGAAGGAGAGCCAGATTCTTTGGGTGCAAAGTTGAAACAGTATTAGTTTCGTTGAGACAGGAACCCAGCTGTGCTTGACAGTAAAGTGTTTCAGTGGAAAGGCTTCAAAGGCATGGAATAGACATTATACAGAAGGAACATCATTTGATCATCTTTCGACCATGTGGACATTTGAGTGTAAGCAATGAAATCTGATTGATAAGAATAGTAGTTGTGGAAATTTCGATTTATTGTACCTGATGGTGATCAAGGAGCATACGAAAGTTTTAACATCATTTTTGCTGTTAGTGCTCTAGCTGGAACAGGTGCCAGATTCAATAGGCAGTTTGTTGTTTCCACTTCATGACATGTTGACAGTTGATCTGATGAACATGGACGAAATGAGCCTTAAAGTGTGTGAATGCTATATATCGTGAATAATCCATTAGGTTAGTTGCATATTATGCAGTATCGTTCAGAGGAACTGGGAAAGGGATTAGGTTAAAGAGATTCATAGCTGCAGACAATTATGACAAAGGAGGCTTTATGGACACATAGAGCTTGTTAATTTCCATTTAAGCATATATGAATTTACCATGATTGTAATACTGTGCTGGTATATGAGTGAGTGATCTAATATTTATTACATCGGCATTAATTCAGCCATATCGTGAGGAGTGTTTGATATTGAAATAAAATATGTATACATTATTAAATGTCGTCAAAGGACAGTAAAACAACTAGAATATCACAGTTACAATTAACACTCGTTTAGAAAATTAAAACTAGTAGCTCTGTTTGGACAAAACGATATATAATACGGACTATACGTCACCAACAACTGAAGTTAGATCACCATGGAGATCTACAGTACACAGACGGAAAGAAATTATATTTTCCAGCTCAATACTGGCCGAAGAAAGAAGAGAGAAGATTTCTGTAAATCCCCATAAAGGAGATTGAGAACACAAATACAGACAGGCTTAGATTCATTAGAGTATAGTTTGGTAATGTTTGTAAAAACAGTTTTATATGGCGTCGTGTAAGAGATGGTTCATCGGCCGTAGAGACTGTCAACAGATGAGGTTCTGAAAGACTCAGGACAGACACTTAGACCTTGGTGGTGGACAGAATCAAGTAGTTTATGGTTGGTTTTGCAAGCTCCGCCATTTACGATCTATCCATAATCAAGTTTAAATCTATATAAGTGAAGGAGGGTAGTGTGGTCCCTTCCCCACTTTGAATTGGAGACTTATCACAAATCGAACGCCTTCAGGTATATAGCTTTGAGAGTTTTAATATGTGGCAGGAATGTTAAATGGGAATTAGACCTTAGAACTTGGGCTCCTTTACAACTTTGATGGGTGGACCCATACTTTAACAGACTGATCTCAGGATGTGTCATTGTGCCATTGTTCATTTAAATGTTTTAGAAGCCCGCGCACGCTGTGACCAAATACAAGCTCAAAGGGGCTGAGCCCTAAACTTTCCTGAAGTGACCGCCTGACAGCAAACAACAACAACAAACTCGCACCCTCATCCCAATCTATCTCTGTCTCAAAAGAACAAGTCTTGATCGTATCATTCAAAGGGTATAAAACCTCTCTAAAGCTCCCTGCGACCCTGGACGATAAGCATTAGACTTAACTTGCTTAATACCTAACTGGTAATGAAACACCTTAGACATAAAGTTTGAGCCCTGATCTGACCGAACATCTGACAAATCAAATAAGGTGAAAAACTTGATCGGAGCCTTGACAATCTTGTGAAGATAAATGTATATTTCTTATACACCTGCTGAAATATGAATTATATATTGTTACGAGAGTCTATTTTCTGTAATTTGATTTATATATTATTGATTACGTTTGATTATTGATTATTATTGATGTATACATTACTTTACATTTCCACAAGATCTTTCGCCGTTCAGCGCCGTTGAACGGCGAAAGATCTTGTGGAAATATAAAGGAGTTTTTGCAAGAAGAAATTTCTGGACTCGTCAAAAAGGAAACCGTGAGCACAGAATTGTGACGTGATCACATAAAACAACTTTGTTTTATCTACCAATGTTCACTGTACAGTCAGAGATGGCCGGAGGGAAGTTATCTGTGCAAACTAGCCCAACTGACTTTTCATCTTTTATTGCCTTGCAGTGCAGCGCAGACATAGATATTCTGTACAGTGCCATGTTGTGTATGATAAACCAAATGTACAGAGTGAACATGTGTTTGCACCCAAAAGACTTTAATGTTACAGTGGAAGCTGACACTCATCGGGAAATAGTCCGTTTAGACAGCGTGCTGGATTGTAGAGCTGATGATAAATGCACAAGCCAGGGGCCAGGGGAAGGACTGAGACTTTATGCTGGTGTTGATAACTTGCCGGATTGGACAGATACCGGTTTTGACAACTTCCACTGTATATCTATACGATCGCAAACTAAGTATTTACAATAAAGCTAAATTAATCAATTATAATATTACTGTTTCATTTTAGAACGGTAACAGTATGTTCTTCTGAACTTCTCGCAAGCCCTTTTTCTTGTATACATATATGGTTATTTGCAGGCTCATCCATGTGCCACCCATCCTTGCAGTGCCAACCAGATGTGCATCCCTGTCAATGCAGTTAAGAAACATGTGTGTGTACGTATTGGTGGTTTAATACCACAAGCTACGACTACTACTACTGCTGATGCTGCTGCTACTTCAGTACCTACTACCCCTGCATCAGCTACAACTACAACCACTACAGCTACTACTCTACCAACCACCACCCCGGCATCAACTACAACTACGATTACTACTACTGCCACTACTACTGCTACTACAACTACTACTATTACTGCTGCTACTGCTACTACTACTGCTACCCCTGCATCAACTACAGCTACCACCACTACAGCTACTACTACATCAACAACCACCCCGGCATCAACTACTACTACTACTACTACTACTACTACTACTACTACTACTACTACTACTACTACTACTACTACCCCTGCATCAACTACAACCACCACAGCTACTGCTACACGGGCAAGCACAACAAAACCATGTATGTACATGTATGCGACAGTATTGTTGTTAAACATTAAGTCATTAAGGTGTTTCCTCATGGTATTCAGTCGCAGATCTGAAAGAGCCTGTCTGAATAGCTATGCTTTTCCCCTTCAACAGAAGGACTTATCAGCAGACGAAATTAAAACTCTGGTTCTAAAATTGATCGGTAACCATAGAAATAAATAACGCCAAAACAAATGCCGAAAAGTTTTCATACCCCAGGACTGACAACGAAATTGTACCGCTTCATTGCCATTTCGGGTGAGTGAGATTAAAGGTCACATCGGCAATATTTCAGCCATATTGTCATGTCATTACTATGTCATTACAAATATTACTTTGTACATCACAATATTGATAAATATATCTCTATTAACCAATTCTAGTAAGGAACATCTGGAAAAGTTGTCAATGTTCCTGTATCATGACTTTCAACAAAGGCGAAATGTCCACTCTACTGCCTGATAAGTCAGTATATTCAATGTACTATAGGTCTGTGGCCTCTTAAGTGCAAATAAAGCATATCATATACTGGTGATATCTCCTGCATATATGAGAAAGAGGCATCAAATCAGGCATTGATATCTTTAACCACAAGGCTAGTCCACAGGCATATGGTGGGATTTGAGCAACTTTATCAACGAGATTCCACACATGTGCACAATGTGTGACGCCTGTTCCTGATGTTTCCCGCAGTGATGTTGCTGGTGTTCCCCGCAGTGATGTTCCTGGTGTTCCCCGCAGTGATGTTGCTGGAATATCGATACATTCGCCGCAAAACTACACTCTTACTCGCATTTTGATTTTAACCCATGGCAAGTGTACTTTCAATTCAAGCACCGTATCCGCATTGCTGATGGGCAAACACTATAGGTTGCAAATCCAGGGTTACATGAGTGTAATATACTTGTGTGTCTTACAGATAACAGTACATGTGTGACGGACATCGACTGTGCTGTACCTCCTGGACGGGCTTGCTCTGGTGGTGTCTGTGTATGTTCCATCGGATACGACATGGACGAGGCCAGCGTTAAATGCCGGAAACTGACAGGTAAACCTACATGCACTTAATAAACTCTCCTCATGCAGTGAAATGGAACATCTGTCTGTATATAAATGTCAGTCATTTACAGCCACTTATGACGTGTGTGCCCGCATGTGTTATGATTCCACATAATTCCACTTAAGAAAAACAGTAGGCATCATCGTCATCGTCTTTTGCAATATTTTATTTCATATTTATTTAGTATATTCACAATACAAATTATTTATGCTACGATACTATCATTATAGTGTTTTAGTAGCCACCGTGTAGACACTTACTTTGAAAATGAATCACTGGCTTTTGTATCAATAACCAACATGACCGTAAACACAGATCATACATTGGTTCTGATGTCGTTTTAGGTCCAACAACACAAGATGCTTTTAAAGCAGCTTGAGTCGGAGTTTTATTGTTGTTTTTACAGACTGCATGTCCGTTGCATCTAATTTCACTGTCTTCATGAACCTGGCCATCAATGGACACAACGTCAGGAGCTTCACTTTCAAGACTGCCGCAGAATGCGCCAAGCTGTGTATGGATGTTAAAGATATCGTGTGCAGATCTTTTGAAACATACATTGGTAACTGCTTCTTGCAGACTCTGACGTGGTTTGATGTCGGCGACGATGACCACCGTTCTCTAATCAATGTTGGGCATTATCAGCGTAGATGTAATTGGTGATCTAGCCTTACCTCACTGATAGTTATTAATATTGAAACAATCTTAATATGACATAGTGGAAGGTGAGAAGGGTGAGTGTTAAAAACTTTTCACAATCTTAATTTTGGGAGTATATTTGTCAAGTGCCGAGTAAACGTGAAACGGGTGTTATCTCGCAAAATCTCGACCAGTAAGCTCAGGCGAAAGAAATGCCAAGAAAACAGAAGATTTCCCACCTTTCCGATTTCGCCGACAGCATAATATATTTTCTCCCAGAGTTTCGGGAAATGAACGCGAACTGGTCAGTCAAGGAACACCTGATGTGGTGTCTATAAATGAACATCATTGACTGCATGCCACGGATTAAACCCAAAACTTTGATCACACACACACACACACACACACACACACACACACACACACACACACACACACACACACACACACACACGCATGCATGCATGCATACATCTGGCGGCGTCTGCATACGTTCTGCTACTGCGATCTATTCGGCAGATTGACACGCTGAGTGACAGGATAACAACAGTTAAAATGAAACTACTTCCTACTAGGTGCCCAACTCATGTCGTCCAATGTTACTGATAATTATAGTGCTTATACAGTTGCTCTTAACAACGTCAAGGTATTGCATGACAGATTGGACTGGACTGGATTTTATCCCTGATAGTTATTCATGTGCTAGTGACTGTATTGAAGCACATAATAAGCACATTACCCCGTGTCTTCTACCAACTGCTGCCGCATACATTCCAGCGACGTCTTTTCGACCATATCTTAACCTTGGCTGTAAGAGAGAAATAGTAAACATCTTAGAGACATATAATAATGGACTCCTCATTCAGTCTAGAATTGAATTAGAATTAATCAAGATGGGGCGAGTCTAGGTCTAGGTCCAGGTATTCTCAAACTCTTCTAGACGTTTCGTATGATTACAGTTTGAAGTGCAACGTCAGTAAAAGTGCTTTGCTTGTGTTCAATGCAGACAGATCTCTTACACCAGCTAGTCTGTATCTTGGTCCATCCCTCAATCTGTTACGTACGATCGCGTTCAGTTGTCTTCATGTGATAAGTCGTATGACAGAACAATGTCAGCATCTGAAAAAGCGCGTGAACTAGTTAATATGTGCCACGACCTTGGGTTCACTCAACCCTGCTATGGTTCACACAGCCCTGTGCTTGTATGTGGAACAGTGTCATTTTACCATGTGCTTTATATGTCGGTACTCTCTGAAACAGTTGGAAAGGTATTTCTGTAGAACGGTACAAGGCCTGTTCAAACGCACAGCTTCTCCTATGGTTGGCTCTTGCCAATTCAAGGATATACAGAAATATATGTCTGCTTATGTATGATAGAATCTGCCGTCTAAATGATGCCTATGCTGTTAAGTCACTATTTCATCATTGTCTATTGAATCCAAATGTATGGCCATCATTGGTAAATCCCCGTCACCTATCCCATACATGGTTAAGTTCATTAACAAGTCTGACATGTTTGATATTGTTAATACATATATCACAACAAGTGCCATAAGCTCTGAAGTAAAATGCAATGATATTGATAAATCCAGAATGTGTCTGTGACGCTCATGAGAGTTTGTTGTATTGCCTTATACCAGAGCCTTTTAATCTAAATAGACTGTGGGAACCAGCTTCACACTGGCTGTAAAATGAATGAATCCAGAAAGTGTATATCTGGAATAATAGCTTCTGATATTGGTAAACATGGAATTATGTCCTGTGCACACCTTCATAGTTTCAGAAATGAATTGTTTTGGAGGATATGTTTTGTTGACGTTTGGTAAAATAATAAGTGCTGATTTCCTTGGTGGATCTTGTACAACACTTAAACTGGTATGACAGAATGGGAAAACGTTATGTTATTACTGGTTGATTTTATGTCTGTCACTCTATTCTGCACAATTCATTGTTTACTCATTTCATTGTGTATTCAACTTAAAGTAGTGTTGTAGCATGTAACAGCCTTCATATTTTGAAGCAAATAAAGATCATCGATCCATCTATGCATGCATGCATGCATACATACATACATACATACATACATACATACATACATACATACATACATACATACATACATACATACATACATACATACATACATACATACATACATACATACATACATACATACATACATACATACATACATGCCATGTACGGCGGGGTAACATATATGGGTCAGGAGAAGTGTCTCGACACAACCACCTATCTGCAGTCGCAGTTAAACATTTGCCATAGAAACACACAAATTATTATAATCGGAATTTTAAAACTACCAAAGGGCACTAATACACCACCAGGCTAATCTACATGGCAAGTTTGGTGAACAAATATAGACCGGTTTCACCGTTCTACTCCGAAAAAAAAACACAACCACCAATATCAGTCTTAGTCAGACTTGTTGCAACGGAAAGAGAAAAACAATAAAACAATCAAACCCACACATGGAACATCAACTTGCAAAGGAGATGCAGTATACCGCATTTAGTGAAGACTGTAGTTTTAGACGTCAGGTCCAGAAACTATGGGAATGCCAACGCATATCCAAGAATCTGTGCCAAGGGGATCACACTGCGCCTGAAATCACCCACCCGCAAAATGGTGATAGATAAAGAGGGCCTGTCGTTTGAAACGTTTCTTCGCCAGTTACGTTCACGTTTTCAGAATATGTCCCACTGGATTCAAAATTTTGGAAACTATGTCTTTATGGTTATGTACGGTGGAACTGTTAATAGCATTAGAAATGTAGTCACACAACTACTTTAAAATGAGTCCACGATTGCTTCTAGATACAAACGTAATTCCCCATTTTCAGTAAAAACATCGAACTTTAGCAATCGACGAGTCGTTTATTAACGTAGACAGGAAAACTGTTTTAGCAACATCATAACAACCGAAATATTTTCAATGCATATGCACATTTTCAGTAGTGATAAAGGACACCTTCATAGTTAATATTTTGTTTATCAATCATAGGTACAAGACGTATGCATTGTGTGGAGTTGTATCCCTTTACTCAGGGCATACATGCACGTATAGATCTAGGTCACTCAACAAGGAGAGCAGTTAAGCCGGACAGTACATATAGTTACACTTTTTACATAATAGACATTGTGTTCCCAGAGATGACCATGCATTTATAACTCAAGCACACACGTATCAGAATGACATGACATATCATCATACACAATACATTTAAGAAACTAAGCATGAACTAATCAAACTAATCAATGACCTTTGAACTCAATATACAGTTTGGGTACAATTTCTATCCATATCGAGAGTGTGTTTTCGGTAACTTTGTTATGATTGATTAAGTGATAGTTGTCATGGGTCATATCACGGTATTTTAGCGGTACACCTTTCAGGTAGCGTTTAGAGTTGCCTCCTTTCAGTGTGATCGAGAACGGTTCTATACTTCTCTGGAATGCTCAAGAATCAGTGTGTATGAAGGTTGGCTGTTGTGTTGACATACACACACACACACACACACACACACACACACACACACACACACACACACACACGGACTTACACTCAGAGTTATGCTGGAGTTGTGTCACCATTCGGGCTACCTACATCTGTCTGCCTTTTCGTCAACGCTTGACCTACATTCAATACCGCTCGCTTAGTAACATTAATTTTAGTGTAAGTGTTTCACTGAAAATCAAGACTTTGGGGAGTTGATAATATATTTGTGACCCAGATTTGACTCACCTGTGTTGTACTAGAAACATCTACTGTGAATCAGTGTATCTTGCAATTGCTCTTTGCTCAATACACATTATTGGATATTTTACACTTGTTATATTTTGCTGATTCATAGCAAATTTCTTACACCTTTTGTCACGGCAAACCCTTATCCGTAATTGAATTAATGTGTAACTGAACTGGTCGTGTCAACCAGTTTCACGGTGGTTAAGAGTGGTTCAGTACTGGGGACGACATTTCTGATGTCTCTGTGTTTATAAGCCCTTTTCGTCCTTCTGGCCCCATGTACAGTCGGATTCCCAGTACTCAAACTTAGGTGTAGTGTAGGGTCGTTTTGGTCAAGCCAAGTGCGACTGACTTTTCTCTCGCAGTCATAGTCACAATGGAACCGCCCCACATTTGTGTTTTCTGCTGATGAATCCGTTTGAAGTCATCATTCATTTTTCCAGGGCCTGGCCACTAAACCTGCCAATGTACCTGTGAATCGAGGGACCATGAGAAACATGGTACTCTGTACAGTGCATATAGGGCGTGATGTTCATAGACAAAAGCCTCTTCCACTTTAACTGCCGCACGTCGTTGTTCTCCCCGCTAACTATCAACTTATAGACCCTCCCTAAACTGAACCCTGTCCAAACGTTGATGAAATCCGTCTCCGTCGCTGGTGTCATTCGACCGTGGTGTTTGTCTGGCAGCTGATTCAGAATTTTCTTCCTACTGTCACCAGAAAGACTTGTCCATTTTACAGTCCCTATCTTCCTACACAGTGCACGACACCCCACAGCTTCTCGTGCTTTCCACCATATCATCTAAATACTAGTATCTAGGTTTCCCTTGACTTAATTTTGTTAACTCTTTATCCTTGCTTCCCCTTCCTGAATAATCATTCCAGTACGACCGTGATTCTCATAAAGATATATAGCTGGTCGATGCCAAGTTCCAGTGGAGTGTGTTGAAATTGCTTGAGATGTTATCTCATCAATTGTCTGCACATGGGCTTGGTCGAATACCTGGCAAGCATCATACAGATCCGTCGAACTGCAGACCAAAATCTCTCACAGCTGTGTCTGTATGGAACGTATAGTGAAAAATAGACTAACTTGATATCTTAAAACCCAAAGCCTTATAACACATATTCAGTGTAGTTCCAGGAAAAATCGTAGTACCATTTGGTACGTTTGGATCCTTTGCTGAAAATGCTACAGTAAATAAACATGCTGTGTAATTTTCTTTCATATTGAGAAAACTTATGATACGACCTGGAAGCATGGCGTTCTGGGGGAATTACTTGACTTTCACTTGTGAGGCTTTGTGCCTCCTTTTATATCACAGTTTTAAAAAAGACTGGTAATTTCAAGTCGAGTGGGTTCAACCCTGTCCGATCATTACAGTCAGTATCAGGGTGTCCCTCAAGGCAGTATTTTGTCTGTTACTTTGTTTAGCATCAAGATCGACAGTTTATCAAAGGTTTCAAATGATTCATTCGATGGATCACTTAGTGGATGATTCTGATGTTTAAGAATATGCTTGCTATTGAACGGCAGCAGTTGTATGTAACTGCTGTAAATCACATACAGACCCAGAACTATTTGCAAATGGCACTCCCATCATCACGGTCAGAGACTTTGTCTTGGACCTTTCAGAACCTCTCCTATTGACAGTACTTACGTAGAAGCAGATAAGCCTTTTCTTAGCCAACCTCGTATAAAATTATCTTTGCAATATATCACTAAACTATATTCTGGTCAGCCGAACCCTGCATATAACTGTGTCTTTCGTCCCCTCTATGAGGATTTATACAATTAGAAACCTTCTCTTCTTTCGCTTCTTGGGCTCAGAATTAAACCTTTCATTTCTGCTGACGGCATTGAGCTGGAGAATATATCTTCTTCTTTCGTCTACACCTTGGCAATTGGTAAGGCCCAAAGCTGACCTAACATGACATTTAAGATGTAAGAAACTAATGATTTACAGAATATAATCAAATATAAAGCAAATATAGCAGTTACAAATCATTATTTACAGAGGGATCCAAGGACGGTGGTACAGTAACTTGGATTCAGAACAATATCTTCTAGATTAACGAATAGCAGTTCTATTTTCACAGACAGCCGAAGCAAACGCCATACTAAAGGCTCTTAAATATATTCAAAGACAACCCAAACATAATCACTATATAATCTATTCAGACTCTCTTTCTTGCCTTCAGGCGATTAAAAACTTATTGTGTTAACATCCACTTTTAATAGAAATCATTGAACTGTATGATGATCTTGCTGCTGGCCAATACGACATCGTCTTTTGTTGGGTATCCAGCCACATAGGTATTTCTGGATTTACGATGGCCGATCCTGCTGCCACGGCAGCACTCAACAAATCTGTGACACCACTTCTTATACAGTGGTTATACAACTCTGATTAGATTTTATATCCGTGATGCGATGCAGAAGAAGTGGGACACCCAAATGGGTATAAATAGATTACATGTAATAAAACCTTACACTGGTTCTACCTGCTTGGGTTGGTAGTCCACCTTTGACGAGGTCATCATGCGACTATGTCGTATTGGCACACATACGATATACTCATGTATACCCATGGAAAGGTCAGGATCCTCCGCTTTGCATCCCTTGTGATGAAATCACAGTCAGTCATGTCTTGCTTGACTGTGTTGAATGATCCATCACAAGGGATACGTATTTTAAACCACGAACTATGAATCGTGTTAGTTATTTGATTATTGCATTCTTAAAAGGATTGGATTTGTTAAATGATATATAAATTATCTATTTATATTATTGGTAGTTTAGATTAGTCACAAAGATTGCTATCAATTTTGCTGTACCCTCAAAGTGAGTTGAGGTATTGTAAAATTGTTGTCCTCCTGTGTAGGGTACGTAAGTCCTAAAGCATTCTATGTAGTGGCAGTGGTAGTGGTAGTGGAGATGGTAGAAGGGCGGCGGCGGCGGCCGTAGTGATGGTGGAGGTGGCGGTGATGGTGGTAGTGGCAAAGACAGTGGTAGAGGCAGATGTAGTAGTAGCTGTACTGGTGTAGTAGTCGTGGTAGTGGTGGTAGTAGTAGTGGTGGTGGTGTCCGTGGTAGTTGTAGTGGTAGCTGTACTGGTAGTAGCAGCAGTAAACTGTAAACTGTTGATGCTGATGACATTACTGTAGAGGCTGTGGTGTCGGAGCTACAAATAATGACAGTGTGATCCTGTGCATAGAGCTCAGATCGCATATCAGGTGAAGTTAAGCAACGTCGTGACAGTCCTTAGATGAGTGACCCTGCAAGACAGCTTGACTCCTAAGCGTTTCAAGGTCTTCAGTCCTGTCCCACATGCGATACACGTGGTGTCACCAAGCAGGTAAGTTTGTTCAAACCTCCATCTGTTCATGAAGCAGAAAATGGGTACCTGGTTGGAGACAGTCATATGACTCTATCCTTCTAGCGCCTGACAATCAGATTATCCGAGGTAATAATAATCAGGCTTAATCAGAATCTGGGCCTAGATTCAGTCGTTAAGTTAATGTTAATGTTTGGCACTTAAGACTATCTTTGCGTTTAGAGAGCTTCGAAAATCTAGGCCCAGGTTCTGATTAAGCGCCACGAGCAATTACTTCGTGTTTGGAGACAATGCTCTATAGAAGATGACTTATTAGTGTTATTAGTGGTTGGTGGTGCTTAGGTGGTGATGCTAATGATCACTGCTTGTCGTCACCTTGGGGCAGCAAACAGTTGGACCGTCATGAATACCAATAGTTCAGAATACTAAGACACCAAAAGTAGTAGACACATGTAGCTAGCATTACAACAAGAACTTATGTTTTCATGATCTTTCCTGTAACACCACTTCTTATTCCTTATTCAGACTACAAAGCTAGCATTAGAGCTTAAATCCGTGATCTGATGCAGACGAAGTGGGACATCCAAGTAGGTATAAATAAGATACATGAAATAAAACCCTACGTTGGTTACACCTTATTCCTTACAGTGATTATAAAGCCGCCATTTGTGGGACTCCCAAGTAGGTATAAATAAACTACATGAAATAAAACCCTACATTGGTTACACCTACTTGGGTTATCAGTCCAGATTTGAGGAGGTAATCATGCGACGATGTCGTATTGGCCATACAAGATATACACATGCATACCAGTTAAAAGGTGAGGATCCTCCGTTTTAATGCCAGTTTTAATTCAAATTGGGATATTCAAGTTGTTTACTGTCCTTCGCTGACAGGTTTTATAATGTAAATGTGGTCTTTTTCATTGTTGAATGTTCTCGTCATGATATGGCTCAAACATTCCCGATGTGACGTTAAATTTTAGCTCATTCACTCACTCACTCACTTGCGTGAGTGGTGCCATCGGTTGGCAGCGTTTACCCACCTTTTCACGAACACCTGGTACCATCAATATTTCATGGTGATTCACAAACAAATATTCAACATTTAGTCCAGTCAAAAATGGATTTATCAAAAATTACGAACAAACATATATAGTTTTGGCTCTCGTCCTCATTTGTGAACATAAGCTCAACAAGAATATTCCTGGACAAGGTCACATAAACTCATGTTCAGCTATCTTCAAAATCATTTCATAAG
Organism: Haliotis asinina; assembly: GCF_037392515.1. Taxonomy (NCBI): domain Eukaryota; kingdom Metazoa; phylum Mollusca; class Gastropoda; order Lepetellida; family Haliotidae; genus Haliotis; species Haliotis asinina. The sequence goes on along the minus strand of NC_090293.1, from coordinate 12,720,456 downwards.
ACTTCTGCAAGTATACTCCCGCTTGAACGAACTAGACAATAAGGAGAAAGCATAGCTTGATTTGTTGAACATAATTTAACCTATATCCAGTTTCAATGGGTTAGATGAAAGAAATATCTCCACGCCGACCCGAACCCGCTCCTAGAGTCTTGAACCCGTGGTCCGGTTTTAACTTGCTACAAACTCAGCGCGATGTCTTGCAGCAATCAATGCATACTTCAAAGCATCTAACAACAGGATGTCGACCTTCTTTTTCAACACAGTTTCGTCAGTGTAACACTTGACAGGGAAGACATTATGCTTTGGCACATGGAAAAGGTACCCGGCTGACTTGACAGCTTGTTCTAAGAGTTTATTTGAGAACGCTGTCTTCAAGTCAGATTGAACAATAACATCGGCGTGTGTCATAACAACACATCGGGGAATTTCTGAAATAACAAAATGATTCTTGTTGGAATAGGTTTGTGTTTCAACTTTCTTGTTGCAAGACATGTCTCAAAAACTGTTTGAAATTGCGTTTGCCAGTTTGCTTGGGAAATCGGGATTATTGTGATCTTATACACTTTTCTGTAAACCAGTTATCCATACCAAGCATCTTAATCGACAGTCTTGGGATGCCACTATCAACTCTGGCAGGTGCACACAAGGAATTGCGACAGTGTACGACTCATAAGTCAACAATTAATCAGCTAGAATGGACGGTCTCCGGACGGTAGACATAATGGCTTGGTAGTTAGTTTCTTTTTATTGATACATGCATTTAAATGATGTGCTGTTACATCCGGAAGATTCTTACCCATATCATTTAAGGCCTCCATGATCTTTTCGAGATACTCTCTGAATGACAATTTATTGCCGAGAATTTCTGTCTTTTCTGCATTAACAACAAGGATTATCCCCAGGGGAAGATCCGTAGTTTTGAATGGCTGGACACCTCTACCACCATCACCATCTTCTTCAACCATAGAATCGTTTTGGGTCGGCATCTTAAAAAAAGCAAAAAGAAAAGATTCCACATTTTGACAATTAGATTTACATCACAAGCTTTTCGGTAGCAGCGGTATTTAAACGTTTGTTTGTTTGTGGGCTTATGCTGCATTTTGGGAATTAGAAATTGTAGAACTGACAGGGTCTCACCATGAAGTGCTGAATGAGTTGCCAGGAGCAACGGGGCACATTAAAACGTACCTCGCTTTGTGTGTACATATGTTTCACCTTCATCATTCCATGATTTACAATTTCAATAAATGGAAATGAAATGAGACTAAAAAATGTGTTGCTTAGCTTTTTGTGAGGGGTATATACCACTAAACAGCTGGTGTTAAGGCAGTGTAAGAACAATAAAACTGAAATCATTATACAGCTTACAATTTCGCCTTGTTGGAACTGTCCAGTTATAATTTTCATGATTCCATTAATTCCAGCTCCTTCTCCTTCTTCGTACAGACCTCTGGAGTCACACAGTACGAAAGGTAAGTCCTTGTCGTTACATATCAGCGTGTGTTCGTTATACTGAAGTGTAAGAAGAACAGCTATAATTAGTTGGGACTCACCTGTACCTTCACATGAGTGAGGGAGTGAGTTTAGTTTTACACCGCACCCATCAATATTCTAGCTATATGGCGGCTTCCTGTAGAAAGAAAGAAATGGGTGTGTACTTTTGATGGTGGCGATGTTTTATTTTGACATGAACAAAATATGTCTCGAACCGAAGCGAGGGAAGTACGATGCCAACCTTTGCTCTCTTCCTTTGCACATAAGAAAACTTGTCATATTCTCTATGCTGCGCAGCCCCACTTGCGCAAGTTTGCCTGTGACCAGAGGGACCTGCTCTTCCGAGAGAAGTGAGTATAGTTGTGACGAATTTTATATATAATTTGGATACGAATTGGTCATTGGAAAATACCTGTCTACTGACTTGAGACAGTCCAGCTCCAACGACAGCACCTTGACCAATTTCTCTGCCAACACACGACTTTATGCTTGAAACGAAGGAAGATTTTCCATGTCCCGCTGGGCCGAGAACCAGAAGCCGCAAAGGCTTTCGTCCGAACGCTTCCTGAACGCGCTCAGTAGGTTTCCATGACGTCACGTACTGCAATAGTTCATCGCGTGTCTGAAACAGGCAGAAATCATGACACATATTTTAGCAACGTTGATCTAGATTCCCCTGAGGACTCAGGGTTAGACTATGAAACACGCAACAGTCAGCCTACCAGACGAACGTAAAGAAAAAACTGTAATACTTATTAATAACGTTTCAGTTCCCATGACCCCTAGTATTGTGATCTACCTTCAGTTGTCTGTGATATATAGCCTGTTTTTATGTTGTACTGTCTGAATAGGGACATTAGTTGTAACTTTTCTCGCTAGTTGTATTTCTTATTGTGATATTCTAGTTGTTTTACTGTCCTTTGTCGACAGGTTTTTATCATATACATAGATTCTTTTTTTAAGGATGCTCTCGTCACGATATGGCTGCAATACTGCCGATGTGACGTTAAATATTAACTCACTCACTCACTTAACGTTTCAAGTATGCGGTCTGGCATTTAAGGTGTAAAGAGTAGTGTCACTATACAGATCTCTACCCATCATCCCCCATCTTGGCTCTCAAACAACAACCTTACGTAAGCTTACCACGAACATCACAATATCCATATGTTTGACATGGTAAATGGCAAAAATGAATGTATTGTCGAACTACATATGCACGGTTTGAATGGACCTCACAAGGGACATCAGCTACTCGTTGATTGCCTGTTTAGTATGATGACCTGTATATAGGAGCATTGCGTTTTGTGGTATCTCCCTACTCAGCAATAGTCCATGTATTGGAATGTGGTATCTTAAGAAACACGAGAACTGGCAAACCAGTGTTTGATATTGTGAGCAAATCAGAACGACATTTTGGTTCTAGATTGTATAAGTTGATGTTCTACGCTTGATCACTGCAGTGTCTGGTCCAGACTGGTTTATTTACAGTCCGCCGCCATATATATTAAATAGTGCAAATTTACTCAGCAAATACATCTATTTGCTGCTACCAAGGCATTGCAGACACCTCGACAGACAAAATATATTTACCTTTTCTGTGAAAGGTGGGTGTTCTCTCCAATCCTGCAAATAATATGCGAGTCGCTTAGTATATCTTTAATTGTGTTCTTCCATCTGCTTTTTAACGGCTAAAACATATGATTCCTAAGCGAGAAGGCTTATATTATCTCCCTTGGGTGAATCCCAATTATGATCAAGAGTTGATTTGGCCAGATGATACCTTGGTATTGCACCCCCAGCACGTGCTTATGAAGTTAACAAAAATGTTGACAGTATAATTTCGTATCAGGATTATAATTTAGTATCTGTCGTTTGATAGTACATTGGTGGTTTCAAATTCCACAGTGGTCGAGTCTGCCGTCTGCCGGATGTATCAAGTCAAAACATTGATTACGCAATAGTCTCGGTTCTTGTTGACTGGGTTCCGTCCTATTGCGCATCTCAGTGAAATTACGAGTCCAGAATGTTTAGACTAATTCATTTAACTGGATACATGGATATTAATCAACATGATTTGCTACATCTAAGCATTTGTATATTGCAATATTCAATATTACGTTCCTTCTACCCCTTACAAACAAGTCGTACAGCCACCTCTGACAATGAGAAACCTGGAAATCGTGGAAATTTCAAAAGGAGGCTCTGCCGTTAGAAACGTTTGGCGGTCTGGTACAGAACTGATATTATGTCAATTTCATTGTGCGTTACAAAAAAAAGCGTTTAAAAAGCAGGTGTAATCAGAGCTAGATGCACTGAATCACTTTACTTCCACATCTAACAGGGTCAGTCTGTGATTTCTTAGCTATGCTGCCTAAACCGCGACATAGAATATAGAAATACGGTGTTATTAAAGTTTAAAATTAAAATCCATTTGTAAATGCTATTTTCTTATGAAACAAGGAATTAGAATTCAGTATCTCTAACTCGAGAAAATTCGGATACGCTGAAAAGTAGGTCTTTGTCTGATGAGACTCATGTTTCGGTATATAAATACATAATAAACAACCCATAAATATGACATACTGGGTTGTCTCCTTTCAATCAGTGTTGTATGGCTGGCTCCTACACTGGGTTCGAATCTCGTTTCGTTCTGATTATGTTCTTAGCTTTGCAAATACCATACCATGGAATCGCTCTTTAGTGATAAATCCCACTGCGGGCTTTCCTCGCATCTAAAGTTGACAGCGTGTGATGACTGGAATCCTGCTCAAAGTGGCCACTCACTCAGACAGTGGATTATTAACGTATAGACACCTACCGGATTCCTTGAAAGCTTTGCAGATAATCGCCTTGCCATATTGACAGTCAGCTTAGTTCCCTGACCCTTTGAAAGCAGCCGTGGACGAATGAAACACCTGCCAGTAAATTGGAAGCAATAAACTGAAATATATCGAGCATAAAGTACTATCCCTTTCCAAAGAAGTACATGTACCTAAAAATAGCCTGTACCACTTAATCATAGCATTGATTCTACTGCATGTATATAATAGCGATAAAAACTGTTCCAGATCTATAAGTCGACCGTTCGAAGTCGAGATCATCCACGCGTATTAAGGTAACACTGCAAGGTAGGTAGGACAACAGGTGTTTGCGAGGTGAAAGCTTATTGATGTCATCCGTCCAAAACACGCAAACGTGTGGTACAATACTTTTAGAACTGCATCAAAGTTCATTTCAATGATGCGTGACTATCCGCATGTCTAAATTTAAACGGTTTGGATTTTTTGGTGAGGTCTTGAATATTTTTACACAACAACCACACAAGCACAAGTTTGGAAGGCAAATACTATTAGTTCATTCCCTTTGGTCAAAGTATCTTTTCCAAGGATCACAGCATCCTGTTGACAAGAACCTCATCCCTCAGTATGCTGGTAGAATGTACATTACTCTACGCTTCCTGTTTTATCCGCTAAACTGACAAGGCATTTGGTTTATTTTGCCATGGTCACGTATGCAAGGGGTACCCAAACGGATAAAGCGCCCGCTCGCCACGTCGAAGATCCGAGTTCGACTTCCCTCATGGGCACAATGTGTAAAGCCCATTTCTGGAGACCTCCATTGTGATATTGCTGGAACATTTCAAAATTCGGCATAAAACTGGTCTCACTCGCAGATACGATGTTGTCAGTAGAACCAGGCTATTCATTGACACACTGCCTAGAGATTATATAACACAGCTTATGATACCTCTCTCTCAACACAATTGTAATAAAATCTAAAACAAAGGCACAATTACCTTCAGACGGATGTAGACGTGTGTGATATGTTTACTGTTTGTACATGGTTATAATGTGAAGATAACGTATCTGTAATGCGACCTATTTGTGATAATGATAACTTGTCTACTTTCGTTTTCGACCCTGGCACTACATGATATTCACCATGGGTAGTTTTGTGTACAAAATAATGTATCCACATACCTTTAACCTTATAATCAACCCTGACACACCTTTAACGGAAGGTACCAAATTCAGGGAACCAAACGGTAGAAAAGACGCACGCAGAGACATACATAGGGACACAAGCGCACATACACTTGCAAGCATGTGTCAATCGATTCAGCGAACCTTATCACCCGATTGCCTCGCACGACAACTATGGTTCACGGAAGGTCAGTATTCTAACCCGGACGTTCATGGGACCCATGATAACACTTACTGTAACCAAAAATGGATGAAAATAAAACACAATCTCTCCTGTAATACCTTTCGACCAGTTAGCTAGGAGCGGTTTAGTTTCACCACTTTTAGCAATGAAATGCAATGCTTCACGCATTGTAGGGAACTGTACCGGGTTCATGTATGTATACATAAAAATACAGATCAAGCAGGCAAACTTTGCTGCAGGATAAAAGGCCATTACACGCAAGAAGAATTAGTAAGTGTGCCGTATTGTACGTTATGGCTTAGCAACTTTCCATAGCTGGGGACGCCAGAAATGAGTCCCACACATTGTAATCATTAGGAAATCCAAACCAGGGTCATCGTCGTGACGACAACAGCGATCACTGTATAGATATTGCTAGTGTTACTTAAAGTTTACAACATCTTTGCTTGTGAAATCTCTCGGGATCTGAAAATGGGAACTTGTAAAGTCTGCTGTACATCTGACAATAATGGCTGACAAGTAGTTATTCTAAGTAGTTAATGTAATGTTGCTGTCTCTTTAAGAGTGCAGCAACCAACCAATCACTAGATGTCTGATCTAAATTCAAGTCATATACTTTTTAATCGACGTTATGGGGATCTAACCAAATACTTCCAATTACCTGCGAATCGATACATACAACAATATGTTGACAGAGTAAGAAATACGCAGGGACCAAACCTTTGCTTCGACACAGCCGTACGTTTGTCACAACGGCGTTCTTTTGTATATACAACCGGCATTATTTGGCTGGTTGATTGGTTGTTTAACACCGCAGTCAGCAATATTCCAGCTATATGGCGGCGACCTGTAAGCAATCATGTTTGGACCGGAGAATGCAATGATCAATACCATGAACAGCGATCTACGTATTGGAATAGGGTGACGCTTCAGCCAAGTGACCACATGATCAGTGGGTTAGAGTTGGTCTTCAACGGATTTTTACGATCCCGTCATGATTTGGAATGCTGGTAAGTTTGTCGGTAAACACTGAACCAAACGAAGACAATCTGCAAACAATACTAAACTGTAAGTTCAGTTGATAACGGACGAACAGTTGGAGATGGGGTGATGACTGAGTATAATGCGTATATTAGGGTCATAAAGAATTGCAACCCAAGATCCCTTCGAGTTTGTTATAACGGCTGTACAGTTTAAGTCGAAGTGAATTTTTATTCAAATTAACAAAGCTTAACACGACAAATGAGGTACTGAATGTGTGTAGAGTCTGGCTTGTTACAGTTATCTGTCAAATAAAAGTCACATGCCTTAAACACGTTAAATTTGTCAATACAAGTATAAAATGGAATTCAGGGCATCAAGCAACAATATGTCCGTCTTCTGCTCAAGCTTGGTCTGGTCAGTATAGCATTTCACAGGGAATGAAACATGAACATGAAACAACGCCTCTCCCAGTGATAATGCACCTCGCACAGAGCTGGGCCAGAAATGTGTTGGTATGTCAGGTGTCAGAGCGTCAACATGTGTCATAACCACACTTCTTGGAATATCTGAAACATAGTGAGTGGGTGGGTGAGTTTAGTTTTACGCCGCACTCAGGAAACTGCAGCATAGACGACAATCGATATTCTACAGCCGAAAACAATGCTTGTAACTTGATTAACAAAGGAAAGCCCGAAGTAAGTTTGTTTGTTTTGTTTTACTTCTAATGAGCTCCCCAGATGATTTTTAGTACGGTTTTACGCTGCTTTTAGCAATATTCCATAACATCACGGCTTATCATTGGCTTCACACATGCAGGGAATCGAAACCAAGTCTTCAGCGTGATGGGCGAACACTATAATCAGTAGGCTACCCACACCCTCCCTGAGATCTAGGGAGAGACCCTCCCTGAGATCTAGGGAGAGACCCTCCCTGAGAGACGTGCGTTGACAACCTTTCGAACGAATAGACGGACGGATCGGGAATCGTACTCATGAGGCCGATGGGTTAGTGGTTAACCACCGCCAGTGGCAAGGTGCTGGTTCCACTCCCAAATGTGGGGAGCCCATTTCTTAGGTTTTCCTCCTTGATATTTCTGCAGCATTGTTGAATTTCCGGCTTACAACTCAACGTAACAAATTCCTGTGCATCACGTTATTATTTCAAAAGCTGTTTCCTGTGTGATACATACTGTTGCATACTGTTGGAATGGGGCAAGGTTGTACACAGGATGAAGTGATAACGTACTGTGATGTATTACTGGAGCCTAACAGTGCAGTGGTAAGGCGTCTGCCTATCACACTGAAGACCTAGGATCGGGTCCCGTGGTGTGCACATTGTATACCAAGAAAGGATACTCAGATCCACATTGTCTCAGTTCACCCATCTGTTAAGTGGGTACCCGTGAGGTTGTGCTGGCACTGTGAATGTATAGTTCATTGTGACTAACAGGTACCATGGCTGTACGATAGTGCCCTATGACCGGGGATGGTAACGTATGTACCGCCGTGAGAGGCAATGTGCCTACACATGAGCGTCATTTAAGAGGACTGTTATTGTTACTATTACTATTACTATTACTATTACTATTACTATTACTATTACTGTCACTATCACTATTAACTTACGATTCTGCTGGAGAAGGTTATTGATCTTATCATACTGAGCCACACGGTCGCTTTGCGTCAGTTCGGTGATGTTCTGAGCATCGAACACAAAGACAGCTCCTAACATTGTGTCAGGGCAGACCTCCTCTGTCAACACTGAGATTGTGTGCGTAGACACCTGAAACAAACTCATAGTTACAAAATATAATGTGGCAGAGTACATATTACTAAAACAAGTTGATGTTTAACAATACTTTGAATATTTATACACGTTTGGCATGCAACGTTATTTCAACTGTAAATATGTAAGACAAACCAGTGGTTGATATCATGATCAACGTGTTGTCGAGGCACTGTTGTCAACAATCGTGGACCTTAGTCAACTATACTTATTCTCCTGTTTCAATGGGGAGCATTGTATGCTGGTTGTATATTCTGACGTGATATTCACCGGTACTGCATTTTACTAAGCTCACAATCTATCGTTATTTATAATTACTACACGTGAATCTGTACCCGTTAAAATCGGGTCAAGATGTGATTGTCATACCTCCTGGAGCCTATGTGTCTCAGGGAGTTGAGAGTAGTGTATATATTACAGTCAGATCGAGTCAATTCGCGTCATGTTGTGTAAGAACAATCAATATACTTAAGTCATTTCATGAATTTTCATTTAATAACTTAATCCACAAGAGCGGATCACAATTCCAATATAACTTATTGTCACTAACCCTTGAAACTACTGTGGCAGCGACTGCTGCACTTCAGCTGGGCTTTGAAACATTTACACATGTTTGTTTGGCACTTGCTGTGTAAAGAACAGCCAAACCTCACAAACCATTAGAGGTGTGACGATACCGAAAATTTACGATACGATATGTATCACGATGTCTTGGAACGATACTAAACGATTCGATTCACATCACGATGTGATGCCTTTAGTTTTTTTCCGTATTGATATATCAAGTAACAGTGTAAATTTTGACATAATTGTCAATTTCTAATGGAAATTAACAATTTCAAAGTCAACGATACGTACCACAATACCAAAAGTATCGATATATGTATCGCCCGATAAAGTATCACTATTATCGATACTACGATATATCGTTACAGCCTTACAAACCATTGTACACCATTTGGACATAAAATGAACTTTTAAGAGATGACTGAAGCATATTGGTTGTTGTTACACTAAATGACGCGAAATAGCTCACAATCTTAGTCACTTCACGAAATATTTAGCCATTTAACAAAATGACTGATTTCACAAATATGTGCCGCAACCACTGTCCGCAGTAATCACACCATGGCCTGCTGTTGGAATATCCAGTGTGCACAGTACAAATGGTGTACATTGTCTGCCGTATCATAAATTATATTATGACATTTTAAAATCTTACATTTTCTGTAAGCGGTATCTGTGCTTCAATAGTCTTTACAACTTGATCGTACACGCTACCGTCTTCTGATATTTCATGACACTCGAGCATAGTTATTGGCAACGTTTTCCCCTTATGTGTCAGCGTTTTCTCATGACACTGTGGACAACAACATGTCTACCTTTTAGACAATTTGCACATGAACATGAATCATTCAAACGTACGAAACACTGTTGAAACATTAGGAAATGGATCTAAGAACAATGAAACGGATCTTCAGTTTCTTGGATTCTGTTTGATTTGGACCTGGACGTTTCAGTTCTCTCTGCCGTGTAATATTTCCTTAACACAAGTCACACTCCATCCATATGTTGAAATTTAATGTTGACGGTGTTTTGATGGTTCGTTTACGTATGGAACAAGAACAGGATGAGCAAATTATTCGACTCACCAAGCCTTGCACATCGGTTTCTTATATTTTCAAGCCATGGAGCTAATAATAATAGAGCTAAGCTAATAAAACCATAATTGTCTATATTATATGTACCGATAAGAGTAAAACAAAAAATTTTATCCTATATAAACCCAAGTGTAATGACATGTAATTAGCATGGTGTATTGAATGAGTAGAAACGATATTCACAAACGTTATTCACAGCTGTTACAGCAAGATGCCGTCCTCTGTAACAATGTTTTTTTGTTTTTTTTATTGTCTTTTGTTTTTGCTGTTATTGTTGTGTTGTTTTGATGTTGGTGTTTACTTTTTATTTTTTTATTATCAACATTCTTTTTTTGGAGGTAGGGGGGCAAAACTGAAGTCAGAATATACTCAGTCCCAAAAGAGACACGAATCCCGTCAAACTATGATACAGCGGTAAGAACGACTGATATTTTCTGGTGCAAACGTAAAACGAAAACAACAAGACTCCTTATCCTGAACACACAAATGATTTTGTTCATAACCAGAAGTGCTTTGTTCCTGTCATATAGACGTAGTTAAATTTCGTCATTTTGCTAACGTCACCTACCTGGGAATTGGCATTTCAGCGTCGACTGTGGTCTCCAAAAGCAGTAATTTCGGCATTATGAAAACATACAACTGACGAGAATGTCTACTTGAGCATCGCAAGTAACACAATTTCTTCTTGGTATATGTATAATATGTATGTCAGGCTCTCACTTCATGTAAATTTGAACGTTCCTAATATTCGCGTTTCTTTCGGAACTGAGTATATTCACTGAACAACCTATACCCAAACCGGTATTAAGTACTGGCATGTTTCCATTGCAAAATACAATTGAAATATTCACTCAGTGATACATTATATCTTATCGTTAATATCATTCACATATAATACATGTATAACTTCTATTACTCGCCTGTCCGTCCACACCATGTGGAATTATTTTCCCTTGAAATATAGACTCCAGACTTCGAATGAAGGCAGACTTGCCACTACGTTCTGGCCCGATGACGAGAATCTTCATTGATAGCGTTTTGGTATTGTCCTTGTTTCGTGGCCATGCCAATACTCGCTTGAAAAGTTCACTCCTCGTCTGAAACAGCATCAGTGGTGAATATATATTTCAGGTCTGGATAGAGTACTGTCATATGACACGTGAGTGAGTGAATTTAGTTGTACGCCGTTCTCAGCAATATTCCAGCTATGTGGTGGTTGTCTGTAAATAATCGAGTCTGGATCAGACAATCCAGTGACCAACAACATGAGCATCGATCTGCGGACATTGGGACAAGCATAAGTCCTACTTAATATCTCCTACGTAGGAGACAATCCAGGGATCAACGGCATTTGGGCCGTTGGGAACCGATGACATGTGTCAAGCAAGTCAGCGAGCCTGACCACTCGATCCCGTTAGTCGCTTCTCACGACAAGTACGGTGCTATGTGTAGATGTACTCTCAACACTGACTCCTCACTGACAGTCAATGTGGAGGATTTGTGACTGGAAGATATTTTGTTCCGACATCTGGAAGATCCAAAATGGAACTGATCCTATTAGCCAAATCTCGCTGTAAAATGCGACTGGTATTGTCAGAGTCCAACTCTCTGACCTGTTGGATTTTGTCAAAAAGAAGACTCGTACACAATTCCATGCAAGTCACGCCAAGTACCTTGGACAACATAGCCTTTCCAATGACGGGTCGCTTACATATATCAAACAAATTACTGGCATAAAAACAAAACTAAAAAAATCACAAAACAAAAATCTAGGCAAAATAAATAAAACACATATGTTCAAAGTTGAAGTTGATATGGATGGTGAAAAGAAACATTCTAACAATAACATTCATATATGTGAGTATATTTCAACCAAATTACCTTTTTATTAAAACGGTCAGCCAACGTCTTTTTCCCACCAAATCTCATAGCCTGCAGTCAAAATAACATTTGCGTCACTGATGTTTTGGTATGGAGGAGGGTTGGTATGCCAAATGGATAAACTACTCTGCGTTAAATGTTCTAGTTCATCAACCCAGTTGTGTATACTTGTAATATGTTCTCGTGTGACTCGTTAAAGGCTCTAGTTCATCAACCCATGGGCCAGTTGTGTATACATGTAATATGGTCTCGTGTGACTCGTTAAAGGCTCTAGTTCATCAACCCAGTTGTGTATACATGTAATATGGTCTCGTGTGACTCGTCATCTGGATATTTATATATTTATTCTGGATCATTGGATGCCAGTCTAAACGGCATATCGTATTTGCAATTTCAACAATTTCAGTTAACATATTATCAGAGGTGTTTCCACCTGTCTGACTTGTCATCAGCCATTATTTCACTGAAAACTGGTATGTTGTAAACGTTGTTCCATTTCTTATATGATTAGTTCATAACGTGAATCTAAACTCATATTAATGTACATATTAAAAGGTAGCATGATACATACTGAAAATATTTGCATACGTACTCGAGGGCAAAAGCAGGGGCAACAGCATAAATATGCAAATGTCTGCAAAGAACATAATTAAGCATATTTCAGCGAATGTGTAAACATCTTCAGGAATATTTTGTGAAAGAAATGTTTCAAACTTGATTTTTAAAGACATATTATCAGCGTATACACTACTTTTACAAAGCCGTAATGCCAGCAAATATATCTGATAAACAGTAAGAGGTTGATGTATGTAAATGTTCATGAGATATTGAAATAATCTATACATTACCACCAGCAGACACATGCCACACTGAAAAATAAATAAATAACTTTGTATCAAGGACAAGCATTCAAATCAGTTTTGTTTAGTAGGCTGCAGCTTAAACTTAGGGTTTCTGATGTCTCATGCAGTTGCTTTATATATAGAGGTCCTTGATTACTACAATTGGGTATTTTCTCTCCTTTTACTCGTCACGAAAGGTTCAATCTTCTTCTTGAGGCAAGGGTTCAAATTCCCCAGATCTGCATGTATAGGTTTCCGTTGTTCAGCTGTAGAAACAGTGAGTGGGTGAGTTGATGTTCCAGCATTTAGACCCATGCGGGGATCGAACCTAGAATTGTAGCGTGACAAGCGAACGCTTTAACCATTTGCCTACCCTACCGCCCAAATATTGCTATGAAATGGCGTAAATCTACACTTAATCACCCATTCCTTTGTTTAATGAGTGAGTGAGTTTAGTTTTACGCCGCACTGAGCATCATTCCAGATATATTCCGGCGGTCTGTAAATAATCGAGTCTGGACCAGACTATCCAGTGATCGACAACACGAGCGTCGATCTGCGCAACTGGGAACCGATGACATGTGTCAACCTAGTCAGCGAGCCTGACCACCCGATCCTGTTAGTCGCCTCTTTCGACAAGCATAGTTGCCTTTTATGGCATGCATGGGTTGCTGAAGGCATATTCTACCACGGGACCTTCACGGGTCTTTTTTAATGATAAATACACTCAGATGAATTCGCCAGCAGGTCTTCGTTCGTCCGTTTTATAATACATAAACGAGCACCCAATCAAATTACTCAATAACGAGAAGGACGGAGCTACCGATAACACTTCCACAACGAGGTGAGACGAATATACCACAGTTGTGTATATATAATAATCATTATACACCCTTGGTTATCGAGGATGGACAGAAAACCATATACGATTTAAATGTGTCAATATATCTAATTAATAATAATGTAATTAATTAAAAGAATACATTTTAGCAAATACATTACCCAATTCAGCGGATTCATATCATCTGAACGGCAAATACCGGGAGGATTATAAGAAGTTTCCAAATACTTTCGTGACTGGCAAAAATATGACAGTCGTTACCTGCATCTGGGAACAGAATGTTCACTGTAGAATGCAATCATTTACAGTTTTGAAAAACCAGCACAAACCACCCGCGGCATTTTTTAGATTTACTTGAGCGTAAATCGATGCAATCATAGGATTGTCTGGTTATTACTCGATTATTTACTGACTACAGCCATATAGCTGGAATATTGCGGTATTTAACACAAAGGAACACAGCAGGGAAGGAGGATTTAGAACTGGAGGGTAATCTATAAAGCCACGCCTGTAACTGTTCCTTGGCCGGTGTGAGACTCAGGTCACTGACCTTTACAATCAGGTAAAACAGTCTCTCCCATTATAGTGTCATGTGATAGATATACTAGTAATACTAGTCATACTAGTAAACCCTTGGACCTTACGTGTTGGACGAGAAGATATCACGGTAGGAGATACACAACGAGTTCAGGGCATCGTCAACACATTAATTCCAAATGCACTTGTACGACGATCTATATATTACTTATCACATATACATGTGATACTTTGCCTACTGCATCACTGTCCTTAGAGGACAGTGTCAGTTAGGGCTGGATATCTATATAGGATCATATAGATCGGTAATCGTTAACTAAATATCGATCGATTATTGATAAATATCTCAGACGTAGCTTGGAGGAAAAATGAAAAAGAATGTCTGAAAGAAATAAATATATTTGACATTACCAGACACTGGAGAAATGATCGGCATAGATTATATACAAAATATCTTACTGGACGTAATATACAGGCTGACCATGAAAATAGTCCGAAATTTGTCTCTGAGAAAATTAGTAACTTTTGTCCATCACGACAGTAATGTATGATACCGATAACACAATTTTCATAACGATAACCATTAATGATTTTCCCTGTAGACCATATTTCCGATTATCGATCATTTTAGCCGGCTTTATATTCAATGTGCTTCATCGACATAACGATGTTCAGTGTCGACAAGTGCGATTGGGTAGCCAAGTGGTTAAAGCGTTCGCTCGTCACGCCGACGACCCGGGTTCCATTCCTCACGTGTACGATCTGTGAAGCCCATTTATGGCGTCCCCTACAGTGATAACACATTTTCGCTTCTTGGGTTACTGAAGAGCAATATTCTAATCCGGACCTTCACGAGTCTCCTTGTTTTAAATATTCACACGCATGTAACGTTATTTTAGCATCATGTTTTCATAGCACGTTGATGTACAGCATAAACATATTCCTATCAGCATGTAACATCGCGTTTACAGGCATCTCTCCTGTAACAGATTACCTTGATGATTCTAATAGTGACATGACTCCGATATAGCGCTGATGGCGTTGATCGTTGACCTATGCAGCGGTTGTCTGGCGAGGCCCCGTTATACAAAAGGAATAAATGTCGTTTGCCTGTTGTTCAATATCACAGTCAAAATATTCTATCTATATTTTGGAGGACTGCATTTAATCGAGTCCTGACAGACAAACCAGTGATCAAAAGCATGAGCATCGATTGGGACACGATGACGTATCAACCAAGTCAGCCAGTCTGGGTACCTCATTCTGGACTTATGATGACGGGGTTCCGGTCAGTTTGCAAATCGATCTTTGCACTAAGATTGCACTTATCAGACAGACAGACAGACAGACAGACAGTTCTTATTCAGTAGCTGAGGCCCAATAACTTAGAGTACAATTCGATTTAGTCAATAACAACTATAAGTCACGTGACATGGAATTATGGTTCTAATTGTAATTTATTGATGGACATCAAATGTTTTATCAGCATTGTTAGAATTAAGTACATTGTATATCATTTGTGGGGCATCACTGGGTTATTTTAGGTTCTTCTTACAGCACGCAGAGAAAGCGTCACAGACTAGTAAAAAGTGACGTTCAACTTCAGGTGTACCGGAAGAACTATAACATAAATAAATACATAATAAATAATCCAGTGTAATATTTTCTTTTCTAAAACGTTGTAATTTTAAGGCATGTAGAGAGATTCCTTTATTCTTTGTTTAAATGTTGAAAAAAAGCATTTTTATATCACCAACATATTGCTTAAGCCATACATAAGTAAACCTAACGCTATACACAGACGTACGGCACACTATGCATACGATTGCCCTGTGGGACGGGCCCAGTCGACAAAATGCGCTGTAGTGTTTCCGTTACAGGCCTGG
Source organism: Haliotis asinina (assembly GCF_037392515.1). Lineage (NCBI taxonomy): Eukaryota > Metazoa > Mollusca > Gastropoda > Lepetellida > Haliotidae > Haliotis > Haliotis asinina. The sequence continues at coordinate 12,704,375 of NC_090293.1, read as the reverse complement.
CTGAACCACGTATTAGACAATTCGTCTAAAGGCCCGTGATTTACTACATATTTTCTCGAACATAGATACGGCATTATAACAGCAAATAAAACCTTTACCGTCCCGAGGCATGATTGGCATTCGTCCCAGCATGGCATCTGTAACGAAACCAATTTGAAAGTACAAATCTGCATCTTCATGAAACGAAGATGTAATAGGCTAGCTGTGACAATTTAACCTATTTCAGCAACAGTGAGACAAATGTGCTCCAGCACTACTGTTCATGCAGTACCTTATATGCTATGAAGAGCATTGTAATATTCCTAAATATTATCCTACCTTGAAGGCGCCTGACTGTCTTATCCGACGCTGAACATTGCCTCTCCTACCATGGACTTGACATAAGATTGGGCGCACTCGCCTATGGGATATTGCTAACAGGAAATATGCTACGAGCCTGACGGAAATAATAGGTTTCGACTGCCCTAGACTAGCCCCTGTCGTTAAGAGGTATCGTGGTGACTGTTATTTACAAACGTATTCTGTCACATACCATCCTTCTCGACTTGTGGTCTCTTCATAGCTTTTCATAAAGCTCTGGCAGCATTGTCGCCCATGTTGCGACGCGTTGATGTTTTGCTGCCAGAATATTATGACGTCATAATTGTTTTTGCTCAATAGAAACTATCATCCCAAGGGTCGCTCCCGTCTGCCATCACATGACACTTCCAATGATCGTTACATACTACCCGTGAATACCCGGGGTAGATTAGGTCTCCAGCAAACCATGCCTGCCACAAACGACGACCATGCTTGTCGTAAGAGGCGACTAACGGGATCGGGTGGTCAGACTCTCTTACTATGTTGACACAAGTTTCGAATTGCGCAGATCGGTGCTCATGATGCTGATCACTCGATTGACTGGTTCAGACTCGATTATTTGCAGATGCCGCCACATAGCTGGAATATTTCTGAGAGAGGGGTAAAACTGAACTCACTCACTCACTCGGACACGCAGGTTGCGGTAAAAAATTATAGTGGTTTTGACACATGGTTTTCAAACACATAGGAGTTCATGTACAGTTCGACTGAACACATCAGTATCTTAAATTTAAAAAAAAAAAGAATTCAGATCCCCGAAACGCTTGAGATCACATCCACATTCTGATTTGTTTGTATTTATGCACACAACTGTCACAGTTGACCCTAGTTAATCAACTTAGTTCCGTTTCCGTGTATTTTGTAATGCCACGAATTTTGTGTGTGCAAGAATGCACTCTGAACATAACATTTATTTACATAAGGACATTTATAACCTGCTTTTGTCAGTAAATACTGTTGTTTAGTAAAGCGGAACAGCTGGTGCTGTTACTGTCGGTATGTGTCTTTTTTTAATATTTATATATTCTTTCCACAAATAAAATGAAAACCACAATATGTGTGTTATGGAAATGTTTTAAATGCACAAAATGTAGACGCCACATAAAATAAGCAATGTTTCATTTGAAGTCCGTGTTTCAGACGATTTCCAACACTTCACAGCATGTTCAAGAAGAATTTTACCAGAAAACGCACCTGGCTTGATCACAGTGGCTTGTAATGCAAATAAATACACGTATCAGGGTATATGTCGCCACGGACGTGGGCTCAGAGCTGCATTAAAGGGACGCGCACCCAACTGTGAGATATATGTCTCATTTTGTAGGTAAATCTAGTTGCCTGATATACGCGTATAGTTCTATTGAAGTACATTATACGTTGTTCACTGTATGGTCGCGAAGGGGCCATGGGCTCATGTACCCTTGAGGTTTGTTTATGTTCCTCGAGCCCTTAGGGCGAGGGAACATAAACAAACCTCGCGGGTACATGTGCCCATGGCTCCCGAGGGACCAGTGAACAACGTATCTATCTTACCGAACACCTGAATTTTAATTTAAACCGTTTGACGCACTTCTCTCGAATGCGAGGCGAATCGCCATTTTGCAGACGACACAATGTTAACAGATTTAGAGTTCTCTCCCTTCCATAGATTTTCAATCGCAAAACATCGCTAATTTCCGTGCTTGATGCGTGGTTTCAATGTTATTCGAGTTAAACAAGTACTACCATGAAGAGTTCGGAATTCGAAGCGGTGTGCATTGAAAATAATAGAATAGCGCTTAGCCAATCAGAAAGTGAGGTAAGATAAGTGTTCATGCAGATGAGCATTAATGAATGCGTCCTGAACCGTATGTGATGTGTTGACCTCGTTCGTAAACGATATCGATGATCTGGCACAGTCCTGATATGGACCAACAGACGGACACGGAATGTGTGATGCTAATGACACCCGACTGAACGAAGCAAAGTGCAACAAATTTTCATAAAAAATACAAGTATGGCTGGAGAGGTGGCTTCACGATCACCAAGCGAAACATCAGTGACATTTTACTTCTGATGGAGGGTCGGCGATGTAGCCTACTGGTTAAAGCGTTCGCTCGTCAAGCCAACGACCCGAGTTCAGTTCCCCAAATGGGTTCAAGGTGTGAAGCCCATTTATAGTGTTAACAGAGGCGTAAGACTCAACTCACTCACTCCTTTATGGCGGAATCGATTTCCGCATACACCCTCGACTGGTTTAATTTCTCATCGACTTTTAACAATTAACACCCCTTTATGTTCCGTAACTCCAACCTTCTGTATTTCCCTTTTTAGGTACAATCGAAACCGAAAAATATTTTTACGGTTTATCCGACAATTGTTTATGGCAGGGAGTGAGGGAGTGAGTGAGTGAGTTAGGAGTCACATGCGCCGTATTTCAGCCATATCGTGATAATAACAAGTTGTAACTTCACCGTAAATACAATGTCATGTAAATCATAAACAAAACAGTCAGCGAAGGACATAACCAACTAGAATATCACAGCACTTAAGAAGTAAAACCAGCGTCTCTCTAAAACTGGATTTCAAATTCTGACAAGACAGTATGAAACTGGCCACAGATCGCCAACAACGGAAGATAGATGATCGTACTATAGGGGGAATGGAAACTTACAATACATTTGCTTCCTGCATGGGGTGTAAAACAGGGAACTACATACATGACCTAAAGCTTTTAGAAAGCGTGTCAGCTCATTTTGGAGTGAATTCTAAATTTGTCCACAGTGATGTTGAAATGTCGGCTCGTATCTGCCCATATGTTCTGAAGCTGTCGATCTTCCGGGACTGTAATTCACTTGCCATTGTGTGTGCCAGAGACGGGTACTGCTGTGTGGGTTGTGAACCTCATGGTATGCATTGAATTGTACTCGATTTGGTCTACCAATTGTCGGATTATCAGTCTTCAGCACACTGCGTTGGCTACGTAGGTTAGATCGTTGACTTTGAGTGCTGGCGATTAGCTAGCAGGCTTTGCGAGTTCGATTCCTGGATCGCACTACACAGAATAATAATTTCTGCTTTACTGTGGAAGTCCCAAGTATGAGGCACATTTTACCATCACGTGTGTGAGGCTAATTCATAGAGACATAATTATGACCGGGTTGTTTATAATTAACGCCGCACTCAGCAACATTCCAGCTATATGGCAGAGGTCAGTAAATAGTCGAGCCTAGACCAGACAATCCAGGGGTTAACAAGACGAGTATCAGTCTACGAAGTTGGGGCATATGTCAACCATGTCAGGGATCCTGACCATCCGATCCCGTTAGTACTCTCTTACGACAAGCATGGGCTACTGAAGATCAATTCTATAACCAGAGTAGGGTCAGACATAAAAGACAAGCAAAGTGGAGACCACAGTATAAAGTATTGAATTTTAATCATTTAAACACGCCACGTTTAAAAATGTTTGTCACTTCTCATATGCGGTATCCAGGTATTTACACACAACCCATGAAGGTAGCGGGGTAGAATAGGCCTTCAGCAACCCAAGCCTGCCATAAAAGGCGACTACGCTTGTCGTAAGAGGTGACTAACGGGGTCGGGTGGTGAGACTCGCCGACTTGGTTGACACATGTCATCGGTTCCCAATTGCGTAGATCGATGCATGTGGTTGATCACTGGATTGTCTGGTCCAGACTCGATTATTTACAGACCGCCGCCATATAGCTGTAATATTGCTGAGAACGGCGTAAAACTAAACTCACTCACTCACTCACCTACACACAGATATGGTGACATGCGATGATAAGCGTTTACAATTTGTACAGATTTTTATTGTTACAGGAGATATTGGAACGACAATATGGTCAAAAGTCACAACATCAATAGCAAATAAATGGTTCTCTTCTTCTGCACCCAAATATCGTGTTAGATACTCACTGGTATAAATATACATATACACCAAGCCATCTTTCTACGCTTGTACCTTGAACTAGTGCAAATTGTGTGGTCCCGTGATTAGTAGAGTGACACATACAGCAACATTTGTAAATTGTTGAAGAAATGGCACCTCCACCAAAGCATGTGAAAACAGAGAATGGTCATACATTCTAAACATGGGGGCATCTTTTATCCAGTATTTCAGAACTCTTCTACATGCATCTCTATACTGAAGGTGATCTTATACTTATTTTACATGTTAAAAGAACAGTTTCAATTTCTTTATCGCTTATAATTATTTACCCGCCACAGCACAGGACCCCATCACAATACTTATATTTTTAGTATCAACAATGTGTACAGCATTTTAACCTTTGAGTTGTAAAATACACTCAATAAAGAGCTTATGTACACCAATGATTAAGATCATTTAACGCCAGTGAAGCGGGGAAAACTTGCATGGATGACACAAGCGCAGAAATGCCGTACGTCAGGTTATGCTCAAAGCAGTGTTCCACGGCAATCGTCTAAATTATTTTGTGATCTTCTTAAACTATCATATTTGTTTTCTTCCAGTGTGTGAATAAGAAACTCCCGTAGCCTTTGTATCATCTGCATATTACGACTGGTTTCTTGGAAGCTCTTGTAGTCAAGTGAATAGACCAAGGTGCCGCAATCTCCAATACGTCTTCTGTTCTTCGCAGACAGATATGGAAGCTTGCTGTCTGCGGAGTGTTTGTAGGCGCTTTCTATCACCACCAGAAACACGTCATGTCCATCTGAAGAAATGTACAATATTCAAGTCAGGTAATCCACGGCAATATATAGGCATGTGTCCCTAAGACTGTTGCCTTAATATGTTATTGCTGACTTGGTGTTTAACGCAATATCCAGCAATATTCAAGCTGCATGGTTGCGGTCCGTACAAAATCGTGTCTTTACCAGACAATCTAGCATCTACGATTAACGCATTGAGAAATGATGACTTGAGTTAACCAAGTCTGACCACCCGATCCCCTTGGTTGCCTTTTAGGGCGAGCACTGCTTACCAAACGTACATTGTAAAAATGAAATTCATTTAGAATTTGAATTTAAAATGTTCTCATGACAACAGACTTGATCTCGTCACGACATGCCTGAATTAATAGCGATGTGACCAGCCAATTCTAACCCGGATCTTCACGGCTGCTGACCAAATAAATATTTTGAATGTAATGTTGGGCCCCTTATGAATACATTGACAACCTGCATTCATTCCTGTCAAACTCATATCTCAGGATTTGTGTGATATGGAACTTTGATACTCGCTTTGATGAAAGACAATGTATACAAATTATACAAAATGTACAAACGATTATTTTAAATACACCACTGTGTGTTTCATAAAATACAAGAATGCGACGATATGTCAGTAAATGAACTTACCCGAATCTGATTCATCAATATATGATATTTTCAACCCAAGTAAGTTCTTACCTCTAGCCTCTCTGAGAATGAAATTAGCATCCTCGTCCACTCGTGTGTAGCACGGTGTAAACAGTATGAGGGGGCTGACAGACTTAACGTCGGTTCTGGCGCACTTCTGTAACGGGAATTGGCCGACCTCCTGGACAAAGGTCAGTGTGTCCTGTTCCATGTGACTCCCAGGTGCAAAGTAGAAGCAAACTGAAAAATGATGCATTCAGATCCAAATATTAAGCATACCCAAACCTGAAAACCTATGACATTAACATCTTTATTGTAATGGGTGAGACGTTCCTGTGTAGACACTAACACTTGTCATACAAGTTGTCACATACTTCATCTTTAAAACTTCTATACGGATTCTCAAAGAAGATATGTATAGGTTAGCAGATTTTACAAGAGGTTCGATGTTAAAGCTAGTTCTGCATTTCAACGATGAAAGGCTATAAAAACTAGTTAGAACCTTACAAATATTCGTTTATAATATATCTCATGCAATGTCTTTAGACATCTGTTAGATTTCACGAATATAAGTTACAGTTGGTAGGGTGATATACTATTCATCATTCATCACGTGTGTGTCCACCGTGAAACAATGTGATTCAAAAATGAATTTCTTCCACGATCAGGTTCGCGATCCTTCCATACCTAAGACAGGAAGTAATGTGATTGTTAAATTTAATTGTTATTGCATGTATAATACAGAGCCCGTAAGGTCGTACGCCGCTTTTGGCAATAGTCAGGCAACATCAGGGTGCGGAACACCAGAAAAGGGCTTCATATGTTGTTCCAAAGAGGAGAATCGAACCCACGTGTATGTCGTGACGACCGAACATTTGAAACACTTGACCATCCCAACACCCCTCTTGTTGGGTGATATAGAATAGCACATATCAACTACTTAAACTAAAATGCAACGATCAAGCCCGAATAAAGTAAACGTCGTTATTAAGGCATCAGTAAAGTACAGTTTTTCCCAGTTCCAGCACACGAATGTTCAAACAAAATGTATCCATCAATTATATTTACCTGGCTCATTGAGGTAGGGGTGTCTCTGAAAAGTAACACGAGGTTGTATCATGTGTCGGTCAAATGGTTTGACGTTTGACAAGAACCGGTTTATTCCACAACAAGCTATCTTATTGTCATTCCGATAATCCGTCGATGAAAGGTTCATGTCAAAGAAGAAAACACATGCATCTCCGATTAAAATCCTTGTGCTTTGATCTATGAAATCGGACAAATGCTTGTTTTTGCCTGGGTGTCTATCTGAGACTTTGACTGTAACGACAAAAACGTCATCGCCACCTGCAATGGTGAAAAACGATTTGCCATCAACGATATTCATAGTACTGACGTTAATGAAAAATGGAAAATAAGCATCCCAGTTTAGTAAGTTTTAGAGATTAAATTCATAGACAGATTACGAGAGAGTCTTTGGGATGCGGATAAGTGATGCATAGGAGGTGCCGGGGGTTTGTATTTAGACGGGCATGTTTGTTTTCGGGGTCTACTTTCAGAAGTCAGGTGAAATAGCACGATACCTCTTGCGTCTTTGATGACGTCATTGACAGCCTTATCGATGGTGGTTGTGACCTCCGCAAACAGAAGTAGGGGACTGGCTTGAGAACGACCTGACACTTTTTTTAGATTCAGCTTACACTTTCGCCTGACTTTGTCTTTTACTTTCTTAATGAGAGTCGATTCTTCCTTGGCATAATATGAAACTAAAATCATGTTCGTCTTATAGTTCAAATAATTCAAAAGGGCCGTCTTGTTTCATACAAACTACATACATATTACATCTAACGTCAAGTTGAGTTATGATGACCATCACTCCCTGGGGATCACACAACTCTCGCAGCTACTTGGCGCACCGAGTTAATGGGACTTTCCCTTCCTTAAGAGGTACACATTAACAGCTGGTTGGACTGGGGCACATAGTCACAGAACGTTGTCCAAGTTTACTGCACGTTGCTGTACCCGCAACTTGGTGTTTGCGTGTATTCATGTGGCCATCATCTGACCACATACCAACGGACTGCGTGTTGTCGATGATTGTGCGCCATACGCTAGGGGTTATGGCAACACTGAAAGAGTCTGAACACAAAGCTGACTCTAAGGTTTCTACACCCGGTCACAGGTGGGTTCGATCCCGTCACCTCAAGCTTGCTGGATTACTATCCTGGTGCTGTAGCCATCTCGCCCACCATGCCCCCACCATGCCCCCACTATTTGGCTGGAATGGCGAGTGGCATAAAACTAAACTAAATACAGGTGACTCATTCTGAAATTACTATGGATTGTCACATGTTAGATGACTCTGAATCATAATGGTTTCAGCAGGTGTATAAACTGCGCTTCCGGGCATATCACGGCGAACCAGAGTTATTCATGAAGCTATTCAGAAGTAATGCATGCCTATGATGAGTCCCACGTACGCGTGTATGTCGCTGACAGTTGACAAGCTGCTTTGTTCTTGTTCGAGAATATTTTGCATACTTAATGGTTTTATGTAAAAAGCGAGATCGTCCTACGTGAAAGAAGCGTTAATTAATTAATAAATTTCAGAAGAAATCATCACCTGATGTCGAGCTCCCCATGCCGGCGAATGTCACGGTGATGCGTCATCACGGCTGCAACAATGAATTTGAGTTTTGTCAGACAGTAGAACGTGCAGTCCCAACTTTCAACAAATTACACAGATCACCACTGGCAGTGTGTCATTATTAACACAAAGTTTCTGAAACGATATATACTATTATATTTGTTCATTGTAAAATTAAACAACACATATTTACGAGACGAAAAAGAGATGTCATGCTCACCTCAGTATTAGAGACTGTATTGTGTAAAAGACCTTTGATATCACATTGTGTAGATAGCCTTGTGCTACGTAAACAACAGGCGTCAGGGTCAGGAGTATCATCATATCAAATTTCAGCGGCATGGACAGGCTTGACATGCGATAACTATTCTATATGGCTTTAACCATGCGTGTATAACGGTTAGAAATATATCCCTTTGTCTCAGGCAAGTAGCTGACTGATGCCTATCATCCTGCTGACGGGGTAGAGTAATGACGTCACCTAGTCCCATAATGACGTAATGTTGAATAATATCATACAGGTGTCTATGTTGGTTATGTTTTTATGTTTGCATTTCAAACCCGTCAGGGGATTTGGAACATACACATCTTATTACATGACAGTTAGGAAAAGTACTGTTACAGGAGGTTCCCATGGTCCCTAGTACGGTAACCTACCTTCAGTGCTTGCGTTACTAAACCTGTTTGTTATAATATATTGTCCTAATTTGCAATCTTGTTTTAGAGATAGATGCTAATGATAGTTTATTCTTGACAGTGTGATATTATAGCTAGCTTTACTGTCATTTGTTCACAGATATTGTAAAATGATCACCTTGTTTTCATGGCTCTATGCTGTAGCATTGTCGATGCGATGTAAACTTTTAACGCGCTCACTCCTGCGTGACAAAAATGCCTTGGCAAGGTCCTCCTATTACTTGCTTCTGTGTTTGACGTGCATTCATGGTACTCACTAAGAATGGCGTGATGGAAATTGATAAATATATATAACTCTTTGGATACAGACAGTGACGTTCGAACGTATCAAGGTCACCAAGCGAGACTTTGTCTCATTTTATAGAGACAGTGAATTACATGTACATCATTGACTTCTCCTCTTTAATATAAAGTAATGCACAACACGTGAATGTAGATGTGAGTGAGTGAGTTATAATTTAACGTCACATCGGCAACATCTCAGCTATGTCGTGACGAGAACAAATATGACTGCAAAGAATATGTATATATTATAAAACCCGTCGTCAAAGTATGGTAAAATAACTAGCGTATCACAATTCGAATTTAAAACTGGTATATGAAGTGGACAATACATGATAGTATAAAAATAGGCTATAGATCACTAGCAACTGAAGGTAGATCACCATACTGAGGACCAAGGGGACTTACATTACTTTGGCTACCTGCATGGACCCTAGCTGGATTTATACCCTCCCCTCAGGAGCTGGGAATTGTAGATAAATGTAGCCAAAATTTAAAATGACAAAAATATTACGTTTAAAATACTGGTAAGTATAAATTTCACGTTGAAAGTTTTGGGACTTACGTACCCTCTCAGGGGGGCAATAAGTTTGCGCTACTTTAATCCTCTTTGACGGTACAGCCACTAACAATCGCAGTTGACAGTTCACACCATCATGTTTAAAATATCAACTTTCTATTTACAAAACATATTATTCACAATTTATCCAATAATTCTATTTCCTTTAAAAATTCAGTGATTAAATGATAATAACATTATAACATTGAAAAGATCCTTCATTGTTTTGACACTAAAATATTTTTCCCTTGTGATGGCAAAATTAATACAGTCAAGCATGACATGCTTGACCGTGATTCCTTCATCACAAGGGATACAAAATGGAGGATCCTCACCTTTAAGTATTGCATTCGTGAGTGTATCTAGTATGGCCAATGCGACATCGTCGTATAACGACCTCCTCAAATCTGAACTGACAACCCAAGTAGGTGTAACCAATATAGGGTTTTATTGCATGTAATTTATTGATACCTACTTGGGAGTCTCACTTCTTTTGCATCAGATCACGGATGTGTGATCTTGCAGCTTGAAGCTTTATAGTCTGAGTGTGGAATCAGAAGTGTCGTCACAGATTTGTTGAGTTCTGCTTTGGCAGCAAGATCGACCATTGGCAGAGTGGCAGAGTAAAGAAACACAAAACGATGTCGTATTGGCCAGTGGCAAGATCATTATACAATTCAATAATTTCGATTAAAAGTGGATGTTTACATGATAAGTTTTTAACCACCCGAAGACACGAAAGAGAGTCTGAATAGATTATATATTGTTTATGTTTAGTGTGTTTTTGAACATATCTAAGATCCGTTAATATTGTGTTTGCTTCAGCTGTGAAAATAGAACTACTATCCGGTAATCTGGAAGATATTGTTGTGGTTCCAATGACAGTGGCACAAGCTACTGCGCCATCACCCCTGGATCCATCTGTAAATGAATGTAGATGTAATCGTGAAACGATCATATAAGTAATTGCAACAAGTGAGGGTTTGCACATTCACCTCATAACCATTACAACAGAGGCATTCTAAGTTATTACACAATATCATTTATTGCAAAGCCAACAGAAAACAAAGAACGTTCTGTTTAATACACAGCAGAGTATCTATAAAAAGTCTCCTATTTTCTTCTCAACATTTTTATTATAATATATATGTCATCATGAAAAGAAATTTTAGTATTTTAGTATTTTTGAACCAGAAACAGAGCATGTTGACATGTTCGAAGAAACGCAGCCAAAGAGTGTTGTTGCAGGAACTTCATACAAAACATGCCAGTCAAGGTAAATGTCCAGGAATATTCATTCTAAAATTCCTCATTTCGCAGTTCTGGAACAAGTTCGTCAGAAAACGAGACCTATAGGTTTGCGTCAGTCTTGTACCTCAAAACGTGACTTTGCGGTTCGGTCCCATTTTGCCTACGTGTCAGTTTGCCTACATCCTACTTTGCCTACAGTGAAAGTGAAAGGAATGCTGGACATAAATGAGTGCATCCAAGTCTAATTACCTCTGCTGATACACTACTTTGTTCTAAGTGACTGACAAACAGACTACATCCCCTGTTGAAAACGCAAAGCACGTTTGTCACCTTTGTCGTCTCCGCCAAATTGGTCATGAATACATTTCGCCAGTCCAGTGTACAATTAGGAGTCCTTCAGCTGTGGACCTCCAGGAATCATGGACGAAGGCACAAGATGGAAGAAATGTCATTGGACGAGGGTCATACAATGATGGACACACATTGGTGTGTAGATTTGCTTTGGTACGAGTCTCGGAGGCAAAGTGGGATTTAGAGTACATGGCGACTCTAAATGACGAAAGTTGGTTTTGTAAGATTTTAAGTCACATATCTCTTACACGACCAAATTGTAACCAAGTGGAACATCAAGGATATGATATTAGCTCATTCCCGTCCATTGTATGTTAATTATAACTGGCAAAATGTGCATTAAAACCTTGAACAAAATGTACCCAATCAAAGGCATAAACAACGTTCAATGTGTCATAAAGAGCGACTAAATACAATTATTATTCACAAGCGTTCTTAATCTATTTCGTTAAAGTCTTAGGTACGATGAGTTACTGGTAACTGTAGTTTTAAAACCCTTCCCTCTACTAAAGCACATTTTAGATCAATACTATGATGGGAAAGGAAATTAAGTATTTATTAATTATGATCCTAGTCTGAAATCGACACTTTCTTGGCGCACGTAGTTGTAAAGTGCATGACAAGTTGACATGTTTAATCAATTTCAACAGCTGCATCCAACAGGAAGTGACGTAGCCGTCTTAACATATCCATATTGTCATCTGTTTCCTGGAATTTCTTGGAATCAGTTGAGTACATCATTATTCCACACCCGCCAATGCGGCGCCTATTCTTGGCTGACAAACTCAGGGTGTTATTGTAAGGGGAGTTGGGATTCACTTTCTTGATCACCACCAGAAAAACGTCATTACCCTCTGAAATCAGAGAACGTGAACATCATCACCATTGATACACTGCACAGAGTTACGTAGTAGGTCTTTATGGAGGCATCTAAATAACGCTACGGATTACTGCAAAAGAACCAGCATGGATATCATAATATGTGTTATTTGTACACAATTTCATTCGTCCTGTAGCTGAAACAGAACATAAATATGATAGTCCTTTCAAATCAACGCTTGTCATATATTCGATAGTTGACTACTGTATTAATTTTACAATATGAAAACAGCGGTAGATGTGCATGGCTCGACATGAATACCTGTAAAGTCTATTGGTCAATTTATTATATTATACGTCATTGTGTTAAAATGGCCATATAGCTTGAAATCCTATACAATGTTTATGCATATAATATCTTGAAATGATATAAAAAATAACAGCTGGCTGAAATTAATAATTTGCTGCTTGAGATGTCTTAGTCTAAGGCTGACCTCTGGCCTCGCTGAGAGCTCTCCCTGCATCTGCGTCCACAGAGCTGTTGTTGAGACAGAAGACAACAAGTGGACTGACCTCAGCTACGTCATCACTTTCGGTCTCCTGTAGTGATATGTGTCCAGAACTTTCGACAAACCTGAACATCGCCTTCACAAACCGTTTGTCAGTGAACGCAGAATGGACCCGATAGGCGACTGTTGGAAAACGATCGAGATAGTCATATATGTTCCTAGACAACGGCTGAGGTGAGGTGAAATGGGATTTAACGTCGTATTTGAGAATATTTCGCTCATATGACGACGTGCATGCGTGTGTATGGCGGCTCGTCTTTGACAGGACTTAAAAAAGACAGTAACACAAATCGTGTTGTTTCTGTCGTTGCTGTAGACTTTACTGTGGTGTATTCCGTTTCATGGGGATTCGCGGATTCACTAAACACTGGAAAGAGGCACCATTTCTTCGGTTTTCAAAGTAAGGAGACGGATGTAGGCAGGAGAAATGTTCCGATCATTCCAAGTGAAAGAAACATGAAAATCCAAACGCAAGGCTCAGAGACCATCCTATTATATGGTCTCTGCTAGGCTGAAGATGGAAGAAGTACCCACGTGATTCACTTATATTCCATCATTCTCTGTTACAACTAACTGTCAGTGGTATTTTTAGCATAAATAATTCCGATTGCCAGTCGAATTGGCCCAGCTACAAATTGCCCCGAAGTTTCGTTCAAATTGCCCTGGGGGGTAGTCAAAGTGGCCCAGTTTATTTAAAATGATTAAATACATACGATAAATGCATATTTTATTCATTTTAATAACATGTTCATATAGTAAAAAAATACATAGCTTGGAGTTTTCTTATAGAACATTTATCAGAAATATTACCTCCTCATGTGAAGAACGTGACATCACACTTTACAGAAACTATGCATTTCTGACATATATTTAATCAGTTTGCATAAATTTTACCAATTTAGAATCAATGACCTAATATGCTGGAACACTTTGTTGGATGAAGATTGGGCCATATCAAATCACAAGTATCATTAACGTGACCTACTTTTCAGCCCATCCGAATTTTATCGTGTGAAAGTAAATAAATAACGCGTGCATAACATAAATGTACTTGTACCTATCAAAATTTAGTAAATACGTAAGGGGAACATTATATGTCTGGATCTATCAACACATAAAAAATATACGTAAGGGGTACATAATGTATCTGGGTCCCCAAGCATTTAGTAAAAAAGTAAGGGGTCCAAGTAAGAAGGAAGTACATACTATATGTGGATCCATCATACAGTGCATGTGTAAATGGTAGATACTGCACCGTGAACTATCAACATATAACACAATAAGGGTACATGATGTACCTGGGTCCATCAACATAGGGTACTCTTGTAAGCGGTATGCCTGTTGTTTCTGGTCGCTTCCATACTTTATGGGCAATTGTATGTTTCTCCGGAGACAGCAGCAGTACAGGGTTGTGGCCGTTGCCGAAGTAGTTTCATAAACGTCTGTAATTGAGGATGATAAGTTGTAAACGATTTTGAGAAAATTTGACATTAATAATCTTATGCTTAATTTTGCATTTACCCTACTTATCTTCTAACGAGACCATCATTTCTTTCGACTGTTACATCAGTGCAGATAAAATGTCGATAACACAATGCCCTGTTATAACGTCACATTAACCCTGTCATAACAATACCAGCTACAGTATATGACTGCAATCACTGATAACAGTATGGACTTTGTTCGAACGTGTGTGGTTACAATATGATTCTAGATATTAAACGCTTCGTGTTGATAGGTACGCACATACATGAATGCGATAAACACTCAGTAAGTTTTTTCACATTGCACAAACAATTACAACTCTTACGTTACACGTAATGCTACCATAATAGCATTAAAGTTTTATCTAAATCCTTTACACTTTATCCTGGATCACCTCTTTACTTGCCTCAAAGAAAGAGTGGTTTCTTTGAGATCGTGAAAAACAATTAGAAAATGCATAAGAGATAGTATAGTTTGAATAATTATTCTTTTTTCTTTTCATGTTGGAATGGGTATCTAAAAATCGACCAGATCGGCTGGTCAAGTTTCTTTTCATGGGCACCTTGTGGCATCACTAATTTACAGGGATCTGTTTATAGATGTTACGTCCAATGAATATTCGGCAGATTATCGAGACAGACTTCTTTTATTTACAGGTGGCTTAATATTGTCATCGCTACACAACACACAAAACAGACCACGCCTGTTGCTACAGCTTCATAACCATTCTAGAAGTTTGTGAGAAATAATGAAGCGTACAACTGTATGGATGATAAATCACTTTAGCCTGATATCAATGTCCTTCTAAGCAGTAAACAAGAACTTGTGATCCGGGGAGTTCACATGGTTCGGTTTTGGTCTCTTGCAATGTTACCACCATCTTTTGATTGCTCATTGCGACCACTGCGATGATACACAGAAAATAAAAGTATCTCCTGTGTACGATTAGAATACTTTCACTGCAATACTAGACATGCATATTTGTATTAATATGAAATATCGACGCAAAGGCATCTTAGTTATAACTTTTTTTAACTACGGAACCGACGGAAACCATGCGTATGCCAATTCAGCTTAGCATGGTTACATTTCCTGTACCTGATACTGATTGAGGTGGGTTTTACGCCGCTTTTAGCAATATTCCAGAGTGGGACACCAGAAATGGACTTCACACATAGTACCCATGATGGAAAATCGAACCCGGTCCTTCACCTTGACGAGCGAACGTTGTAACTACTCTAGGTTTTCCTTTGCCTCTAGTCACGTTTGAATCAAGTATTTATACTACGGAGTGTAGGGAATGTGCAGAATCCCCACCTAACTAAACTTAGTGAATGAACTCAGAGTGACGTCATATAAATCTGCAAACATTAGTTTCGTATGATGTTAATAATGCTACAGGCTAGGCATTTTCAATGAAACGTTTTAGTTTAGCAGCTGAATCAGAAATTATCTGGTCATTGCCGCTGTTCAGCTGCACTCGTTTATCCACTGGCACGTGCTCTTGAACAGGATTGTCATTTGCATCATAAATGAGGCATTTATCATATTGTACTATATATCTGTGAGTATAGTTGTCTATATGGCATATATACTCATGGAAACAAATAAGGGAACACATGAAAGTACAAGTGTTCCTTTATTCTTTTCCATGTTTCTTCACAATGTATGTATTGTACTGTGGGTACAAGTCTGCAAATAAATAAAGGAACACTAGTACTTTCGTGTATCCTTATTTGATTCTGTGAGTATAATTTTAATTAGTCATGTTGTGCATACGCAAATGTCAAAGAATGATTGAATACAACTTCTTCTTCTTGTAGATGTCTGCCTCCCAAACAAATCTTCATTTTGAATACACGATTATAGACGTGATAATTGTCGCCCACACACACACACTCACATAAATAGGTTTACAGGCATTGAAGTTGTCTTACCGTCATAAAGAAGAGGTTTTGAGGATCGCGTCCCTGAAAAATGGAGCATCGTTTGAACAATGTTCATAGACAATGAATCACTCTAACATAATTATATTTGAAAACTTTCTGCATATTATTATATTATCATACATGTTTTGATCACAAATAGATACAGAATGATACTGATATTATAAGAGATTGTATATAAATTTAACATGGTGATGTCAGATGTAAATCAAGGACCTTACAACACTCTATCATTGTATGTGTATAATACTACGCGACCTTGACAGTCATTTGTACATATTGTAACATAGAGGGACAGTATGTTATTAACGTTTACATTGCATATTCTCTCTCATAGTCAGTTATCAATGTAGAATGAGTTTGTGACATCCATTCCAAGAAATATAGATGGATTGATACGTGATTCATTACCCGATGGTATCTTCGATATCAGTAGTGTTTAAACATTGGAATCAAGTATATGGGCTTGAAATAACACCATCGCGAAATATAAATCTACTAATATAAAGTAAGTCACACACTATCAAATATCCCCTGCTATTAGTCGTGCCGACATGCACTGGGAACATTTCTGTCTTGAAATGGCACCCACTGGCTGTTTGAATGAACTGTCGCTCCAAATAGAGCACATGAATAAAATACAGTAAACAAGTGCCATAACGCATTGGCCCGACAATCCTCTATATACCGAGAGAAAACCGAGATAACATCGTGATACAGAAGTGTAACAGTATCGCCATGTGCCCTCGGTGAACCATCAGCTCATATGATTGAGTGATTGCATTCCTAAGCGATGCCTTGATGTGGTCAATCTGTTTTGATTATCGTTCTGTATACATGTACACCACATCTTGTCTGGCAGTTCTCGAATTATACACGTGTAAAATATTTGTCACTTTTCAAGGAGACCTGGCGCGAACTACTTTTCCACGGGGCAGCAGTTCATCCCATATCACGTACCCTGCATAAACAGGCTTATTTACATATATATAGAAGTCACTCGTCAGCATAAAATAAACACATTACATCTTACCTGACTGTGACCCTCCCATGATCGTGTATCCTTACAAGTCCATCAGGTGATGAACATACTCTTTGTTGAAAGCTGGGCCAGGCTCAATGTTGCCGAATCCGATCATTTGAATAGCAAATACCATCAACATTAATACCTAGCTGTGTCTGATGTACAGAGATATACGATATGGTGGTGGTGGAGTCAATCACACGCGGATGAGGGTCAAGATAACGGTCCTTACATACGCGTACATATCATGTGCTAGGACATAGATGTTATTGTCTTATTGTTGTGGGGCAGTCAGGTAGCCAAACGGTTGAAGGGGCGGCTCGTTATATCCCCCACACAGATACAATGTGTGAAGCCATTCTTGGTGTTTCCAGCCGTGATATTACTGAAATATTCCTAAACGAGGCGTAAACTTGAAGTCATACACTCTTGTTGTTGTACACGAGCTCTCCCACGGCGATATGGCTGAGATAATATATTGCCGATGTGACGTTAAATATAAACTCACTCACTCACTCTCCCTCGTGTGCATTATATCAAGTGCAAGCGAAATGGACACAAAGAAGCATACTGCCATAATTGATGGTGTTTGAAGAGGTTGAAGTATTTCAGCCATATCGTGAGCAGAACAAATCAGGCGTTTGATGTTACAGACCATACAATCTGTCGACAAAGGACATTCAAGAACTACATTATATTACTGACAATACAATAACACAGTATAGAAAACATAGGGTGTCGCTGTTTTGTTTTACTGGAGAAACTAATATTTGCTGTAAACTGTCTTAGCACGGTATTTTATTGTGAATGTTCACACCGTTTCAGCACTGACACGTCCCATATCAATGAACGGGTATTTGGATCGTTGTGAGCGTACCGAACGTACAGGTAGATTATTGAATAGATATTATATGTTGTGGTTCAAATACAGCAATCTCAAAATAAGGATTTAAGTTAGGGTTATAAAATAATACAGCTTACAAGTATGCAAGAATGCCGTTTGGTCAAGTAATTACGAACAGAAACACACAGCTGTAAATGAAAGTTTTCGTAGAAATTAATTTAATCCTTTGAAATAATCACAAAACTTAGTAACGCTTGTAACCCATTGAAAACATGATTGCAATACGTATCGTTTAAAAAGCGAATTGCGGTACACCGGTATACTAGTAGCAATAACATACAGTAGCACCTGTCAGCCTATGTTGGTGGTGAGAGGGGATTTGATCAAGACACACGG
Organism: Haliotis asinina; assembly: GCF_037392515.1. Taxonomy (NCBI): domain Eukaryota; kingdom Metazoa; phylum Mollusca; class Gastropoda; order Lepetellida; family Haliotidae; genus Haliotis; species Haliotis asinina. The sequence goes on along the minus strand of NC_090293.1, from coordinate 12,685,800 downwards.
ATGGTTGATGATTGTTACTTCGGTAAACAAACGTTTCATTCAATGGAACAAAATTAGGCATTTTTAATTTGCTGAGTGAATGAATAAAATCGTCAATGAGTATACAAAATGAAACCGTCCTGTTGAAATATGATTCACGCCGCATTAAGCATGTACAGACGAATGAAGTTCACGCGAGTGTAATTACAGCTACAAATCAAATTATATAGAATCTATTACTGTAATTATATTAGATCACATAATGTGAAATGTGTTAGTTTGAACAGATATATCGGTAATGAACTGTGTTTTAATCTTGCCCTGTATATTAATTTTAAAACAGGGGGTGGAGGGGGAGCAGGATATGAGAGTTTCGTAAGGAAATCTTTCTCTGATGAGGCAGTGAATATATGCAACAAAATGTCTTGTGTATGTCTTTATGAAAGGTGAAATTGCATTTAAGTTTACTTCTAGTGGCTGTGTAGACAAGACATTAGCACACAGGCGTATTATAGTGATTTTTACGAGGTGTTTGTTTTAGGTGTGCTTCATTGTGATGGATCATTTCAGGATTCAGAAAGGTAGCACTTTTGTTGGATACAATGTAGTCACACCAAGACACTTAGCTCATACAAGTCATCGCATCCCCAAAGGATCAAAAGGTCATAATGTCAGTCACTGGGTTGACTCACCCACAATGGATTATTTACAGACCGCAGTCATATAGCTGGAATATTGCTGACCACGGCGTTAAACAAAGATTGTAAGAAACACTATAATCTAAACCTCAATTCACGGAGTCCGCGTAGTTACCTCCCTTTAAACTATTCAGCGTTCAACCTGTTTGTTATCACAGCATTCGCGAACGCAAGTGTTGCGACTGGGAAATGCCAGTGAATGCCCTTTGTATCATAGCAACCCTGATAGCATGGATTACAGTCACACATCTACTTGTAGGAAGAAGTATTTTATATAAATAACTTTTACCTTTTCATATTGTATTGTATTGTATTCTAGGTATTCTAATATTTATTGTAGCCTTTTTTGTGTGTGTGTCTCTCATAAATCGTTGTACGATTGGTCGAATACAATTTTGCTTTGTCAAATTTATATTTTGTAATGACTTTTATTTGTATACGAGTGAGACGTTAATAAACATTTCTTCTCCTTTCTTCTCTGTAGTATTCAGTCAGCCTTGTGGTAAGTCGTATCAAATCAGCACGATCTAAGTGTACGAGTGAAGGCAAATGAAGGTTACTATCATGAAGAAGAGCAGCCCTGTAAAGTCTTTAACTCGGCTGACTTGAAAGGTAAACCTGAAGGTTTTTTATTTGTTGCTGAAGGCAACTCTCACTCGAAATCGTCAGTGTTTTTTCCACGAAAATATAGAATTGAAAAAACTGTTATGCATCAATACTGAAAATGAATATTCCTTTTCTTTTTTGTTTGGATATCTAAATATGGTTAACAGTTATACCCGCAAATTCTTACACATGGGTTCCACGTGGCTGAATGTTATTACACCCGATTTGTTTGTATGACACGTGTGTACTAGTTTTGATTTACGACGCGTGTGTATTAGATTCGACAGTACGATACACGTATGCATTCTACTACATGTGTTTGTACGACACCTGTGTGTACTACATTTGTTTGTGGATCACCTGTGTGTACTACATTTGTTTGTAAATCACCTGTATGTACTACATTTGCTTGTAGATCACCTGTGTGTACTACATTTGTTTGTAAATCACCTGTATATACTACATTTGCTTGTAGATCACCTGTATGTACTACATTTGTTTGTAAATCACCTGTATGTACTACATTTATTTGTAGACCACCTGTGTGTACTACATTTGTTTGTAAATCACCTGTATGTACTACATTTTCTTGTAGATCACCTGTATGTACTACATTTGTTTGTTGATCACCTGTATGTACTACATTTGTTTGTAAATCACCTGTATGTACTACATTTGTTTGTTGATCACCTGTATGTACTACATTTATTTGTTGATCACCTGTATGTACTACATTTATTTGTTGATCACCTGTATGTACTACATTTATTTGTTGATCACCTGTATGTACTACATTTATTTGTAGACCACCTGTGTGTACTACATTTGTTTGTAAATCACCTGTATGTACTACATTTTCTTGTAGATCACCTGTATGTACTACATTTGTTTGTTGATCACCTGTATGTACTACATTTGTTTGTAAATCACCTGTATGTACTACATTTGTTTGTTGATCACCTGTATGTACTACATTTATTTGTTGATCACCTGTATGTACTACATTTATTTGTTGATCACCTGTATGTACTACATTTATTTGTTGATCACCTGTATGTACTACATTTATTTGTTGATCACCTGTATGTACTACATTTATTTGTTGATCACCTGTATGTACTACATTTGTTTGTTGATCACCTGTATGTACTACATTTGTTTGTTGATCACCTGTATGTACTACATTTGTTTGTAAATCACCTGTATGTACTACATTTATTTGTTGATCACCTGTATGTACTACATTTGTTTGTTGATCACCTGTATGTACTACATTTATTTGTAGATCACCTGTATGTACTACATTTGCTTGTAGATCACCTGTATGTACTACATTTATTTGTAAATCACCTGTATGTACTACATTTGCTTGTAGATCACCTGTATGTACTACATTTCTTTGTAGATCACCTGTATGTACTACATTTGCTTGTAGATCACCTGTATGTACTACATTTGTTTGTAGATCACCTGTATGTACTACATTTATTTGTAAATCACCTGTATGTACTACATTTGCTTGTAGATCACCTGTATGTACTACATTTATTTGTAAATCACCTGTATGTACTACATTTATTTGTAAATCACCTGTATGTACTACATTTATTTGTAAATCACCTGTATGTACTACATTTATTTGTTGATCACCTGTATGTACTACATTTGCTTGTAGATCACCTGTATGTACTACATTTGTTTGTAGATCACCTGTATGTACTACATTTATTTGTAAATCACCTGTATGTACTACATTTGCTTGTAGATCACCTGTATGTACTACATTTATTTGTAAATCACCTGTATGTACTACATTTGCTTGTAGATCACCTGTATGTACTACATTTATTTGTAAATCACCTGTATGTACTACATTTATTTGTAGATCACCTGTATGTACTACATTTGCTTGTAGATCACCTGTATGTACTACATTTGTTTGTAGATCACCTGTATGTACTACATTTGTTTGTAGATCACCTGTATGTACTACATTTATTTGTAAATCACCTGTATGTACTACATTTGTTTGTAGATCACCTGTATGTACTACATTTATTTGTAGATCACCTGTATGTACTACATTTGCTTGTAGATCACCTGTATGTACTACATTTATTTGTAGATCACCTGTATGTACTACATTTGCTTGTAGATCACCTGTATGTACTACATTTGTTTGTAGATCACCTGTATGTACTACATTTATTTGTAAATCACCTGTATGTACTACATTTATTTGTAAATCACCTGTATGTACTACATTTGTTTGTAAATCACCTGTATGTACTACATTTGCTTGTAGATCACCTGTATGTACTACATTAGTTTTACCACACGTGTGTATACTCGAGTTTCGTACGACACGCGCGTTTTCCTGCTTTGTTTGTTGTTGGCGTAAAACTAACCTCACTCACATTCAAGCTGATATACACAGTGGACACGCCATTGTTGGAAGCGGCTGAAAATTTTGAAAATATTCTCTTCGAGTCCCTCCTGCTTCAGAAGAGGCAGAAGAGGTTGTGCAAGTGCTTTCTTAAATGATTTAGGTACAGTGTCATTAAGAAGACTGTGATTGACAATTTATGTATTGCCTGGCGGTAGAAGGTCCAGGTAATCCGGAACCAGATGTGTGTTCGTTTTGGGTGTTCTTTTATGAACTTGTTGATGTCAGACTCATACAAAGGTTCAAGTATGTCCAAACTTGCTTATGTAGGAGAGTGAGGCTTGGTCAGCAGAGTTAAGGTCCATCCGAAGAATTTCGATTTTGTTCAGAAGGAAACTGATGACATCCCACGCTCAAACACCACGGCGTGTTGATTCGAGTAACACTTTCTTCTTGTCTCTGTCCATTAGAGAGTGCATGAAGTTATCCACTGACCTTGGAGAAGTTGCCTCTCTCATGGTTGTCGGCTACTGTAGTACTAATACTATTCATGTTTACATCCCTACTGTCTGGTCTTGCTGCAGTGTACTGCAATCTAGTCCTGACTATGTCCCATTTGCCGTGGTCGTATTTTATTGATCAGCTGTGTATTCGCCACTGTTTAGGCTGTGAAACTCGTATTCTTTCTTGTCGCCGAGGTAGCGTATTGGTTAAAGCGTAATGGCAGTTACTTAATGACAGACCTAATACCGAAATGGATAAGCGAGTAAGTTAATAATTAACGTCACATCGGGAATGTCTCAGCCATATTGTATCAAAAACAATTGATACAATAACAAAGGAAAATATTTTGATGAGTAAAACCTTTCGACAATGGACAGTACAATACTGCAGTATCACAGTTATGAATATAAAACTGTCATATAAAACTAAAGTATACTAATGAAAGAAGACAATATAACATAAAGCCTGGGCTATAGATCGCCAAGGTAGATCCCCATACTAGGAACCATATGAACTAATTCTGAAATAATGCTAATACCAACATTCATCATATTGCTTTACAATCATTAACATGTATCTGCGACTGATTAATCACAATCACTGATGGGTGCTGGGCTATGGGAACCGTGTACACAGCTAGAATATATTTTTAGCGCAAGCATATACATGTGCATGCCTTGGCTAAAAGTTTCATGATCTTTATGACATCTTTATGTACACATAATTTAGTCACAATATCACACCAGGTCTTACTCTTTGCAAGACCAGAAACACAGAGAATCAGTCAAATTGCAGATACACCCTTTCCCAGATAGACCTTTCCCAAGGTACACCCTACCCCAGTTACGCCTTTTCCCAGATAGACCTTTCCCCAGGTACATCTTTCCCCAGGTGCACCTTTCAACAGGTAAACGGGCAAACCTCTCCTTATGTACAACCTTTACCCAGGTAGACACCTTTCCCCAGATACACCCTTCACAAGATACACCTTTATCCTGGTAAACCTCCCCGAGGTACGTCTTTCTCCAGGTACACCGTTCCCCAGGTATACCTTTCCTCAGTGTACACCTTTCTGGAGATACACCCTTCACAAGATACACCATTTCCCTGGTACGTACACCTTCCCGAGGTACGCCTTTCTCCAGGTACACCGTTCCATAGATATACCTTTCCTCTGAGTACACCTTTTCCTACATACACACATAGGGACACCTTTTCTCTGGTACACCTTTCACGAGGCACAGCTTTCCCCAGATACACCTTTCCACAGGTACATCATTTCCCAGATAAACCCTTCACAACATACACATTTCCCCTGGTACAACTTTCCCACGATACGCCTTTCCCCAGGTAGACCCTTCCCCGTGTATGCTTTTACTCTGTGTACGCCTTTCCCCAAGTACATCTTTCCCCAAGTACACCTTTCCACTGGTACTCCCTTTCCCATATACACCTTTCCCCCGATACACCCTTCCCCAGGTACACCGTTCCCCATGTACGTTCTCCAGATACACCTCTCCCCAGATACACCTTCCCCCTGACACACCTTTCCCTAGGTACACGCTTCCCCAGGCACGCCTTGGCCCAGATACACCTTTCCTCAATTTCACCTTGTCCCTGGTACACCTTGTCCCTGGTACACCTTTCCCCAGGTACACCTTTACCTAGAAAGGTCTTTCCCCAGACACACCCTTCCCCAGATGCCCCTTTTCCAATTCACACCTTTCCCGCATGTACACCCTTCCCTAGATACACCTTTCTCCAGGTACACTTTCGCCAGGTACACCTTTCCCCAGGTACGCCTTTCCACAAGTACGCCTTAGGTGATGTTCCCTCGAAAAAACTCAGTTGTACTGATCTGCACTTATGAATAAACACTAAAGTAAAGCGGGACAATGAGCAAATACAATAGCTGGTATACCTTCGAAATAGGTCAACTGTCCGCTCATTTAAATAATCATTCAAAATTAGTGTGGTACAACGAGCATACATTACAGCTGATATACCGTCGAAATAGCCCAATTGTATTAGAGCCCATACGCTCATTTGAATAAACAAAACAATAATGAGACACAATGAGCAAACTTGATAGTTGATATACCATCCTCCATCATAATTTATTGCATATTACATGATTGTACAGGCTATTCACGTCAATACTCATTTGGTAAACATAAACGTACAAAATATTAATTGGTTAGTCTGTGGATGCCATTGTCTCATCTACTATTTTGGGCGATCTTTTTAGCACAGTCAAAAAGAACAAAATTTCAATTTCCAACTATTTGTTTATCTATTTATATTTTCTAACAAGAGAATGTTTTAATGAATAAATGATGATGCATTCAGAAATGTAACCCGTTAAACATAGGTAAAGGTTAATGTATGCTTACCATAACCTGAAAATGTATATTTTGTTACACACGTAAGATGTAATTAATCACTATTCGGCGCTCCACTGCCAAATAGTCCCTGTGTATGAATACAGCAATCCTGACGAATCTTTATTCATAGCTGCTATTGTATCCGTACACTTGGGAATACTTTCTTCTATATTTAACATTGCGTTCGGGCCCCCCATGTCGGTCTTGACCCACCCGGGGTGAAGCCCTGCCACAAGCACCCCGTCGGGGAAAACCTCTCTCGCGAGAATATCCGTCACCATGTTGAGGGCACATTTCGAACTATTGTAGGAGTAGCGGAAGTCGTTCCTTTTGTTGACGTAGCTGATTAGGCTCAACTTGGAAGCGACGTTGATAATGGCCGCTCTGCTACAGCTGAAATCTGTCTTGTTTGCGGCTCGTCTCAGTAAGGGGAGGAACGCTTTAGAAATCAACAGTGGAGCTGAAACGACATAGCATCATGTAAGACAACGTACAACACAATTCCGTCTCTCATAATAGACTCAGTCGATATTTTCTTCTTTGCGACATTCGGCAATCCCATTCTAATTTCAAATCTCCAATCTGTAGGAAAACCCGTTCTCCCCATGAAGATCCCAAACACATTTAGAGACTGAACATTCAATATCAAGGGGATGGTGTTGTGCGAGGTGGGTTAGACGATTGGGCCTGAGCATTTATCGAGTACATTTCCTATGCGGATGAGCATACTTTGGTATATCTGATACTGAATGTCTTTACATAAAATCTGTTTGAAAATTTCATGAAACCTATCATATCTCCCAATCTTGGGAGATCCACCATATGAAAGACCAGTCTCTTTAACAAGGTACGAACATGTGACGCTCGGGTGACACCGTCATGGTCGTCATGTGACTTACGAATAAAATATCACTCCTTTTGATAAGGATTAGTTTCCATGTTTAAAAGCCTTGTCCAAAATGTTATACGTCTGTTAAGTCGTTAGTTCATGACTCTCATCTTCCAAATTCACCAAGAACAGTACTAGATACAAATTATGTCTCTAAGATATTTCTTAAAGAAAGAGGTGTGAACCATTTCAATATTAGCTCTTACACTATAACGCCACAGTTCAGACCCATTGGCGCTATTTTGGTATGAAATATGTAAGTAATTACATTCAGTGGGAGGAAATGATATTTCTTAATAAGCTGACAATTGGGAACCAGGCCTTTTTAGCTTGAAGGGCTGACGGCTGATGTCTTTGACCACAAAAGTCTTGATGAGAAAGTTACACTTTAATATTTATAACATGATACACCTTTAGTCTCTTGAACCATACGTCCATCTTTAGTGTAGTATAGCCACCATTTCTAAACACGACTATATATTATTTATCCAAATTCACTGGTACGTTTAACTACGAAATACCTGTCAAACACTTCATGCAAATTGGAACAAATTCTGATTACTTTGGTCGGTAACAAATATTTGAACCTACCAGTAACATTACAGTCAAAGTGATAGTTCATCTTCTCCCGTGTCAGTGATTCCAGGCCTCGTTCCTGATGGTTAACACCGGCATTGTTCAGCAGTAGATTAAGTCCGTCATCACCAACAACTTTCTCCACCTCCACCACAGCCGCAGCGATTTCTTCATCCTCTCTGACATCCAGCTTCACCATGCGGACACGTCCATTCTCTTTCGCTAACCGAGTTAACTCTGTGGCCTGGTCGGGTTGTCTGCAGGTAGCGAACACGTAGGTAGGAGGTTTCGCAAGACCCAGGAAGTGCTTTACAAACCCCAACCCTAAACCCCGATTGGCACCCGTGATAAATACGGATTTTGGAGACAACTTGGACATGTCCGCCGAAGGAAGCCAACAGTAACAGAATGAGGCGGCCGCGTAATAAAGGGCGGTAACCGCCTTTCCGGCAGTGACCCGATTTAATTGTTCGCTTATCATATCATTTTCATTGCAGACAATGCAGCACATGAAATTAGCTATCTCGTCATGCGACGCTAACCTCTTCATAACGTACAAATCACCTTATTAAAACATTGATCCACACATGTAAGGAGGTTTAACAGATTATTTTTTACTTTTCTGCATGTCAACAATATTTCAACTATTTGAAGCTAGAATTAATTGATTTAAAGTCAAACAGGTGTACATAAAAAGGAAAAATACAAAAGAATGTCACATATCAAGAGAAAGGAGAGAAATTTAGTATTTTGAATGTACTCAATATAATATGAACTTGGGTAAAATAGCCATTCATAAGCCGTGTCCACTCCTAGTCTGAACAAGAAACGTACATGTGAGCATCTGCTCCTTTTAAAGAAGTAAACCATGAAGTGGAAGTGGTCTATCTCCGGCTCTATAAGTGACACGGAAGATGATATGATTAACTGTGGCCGAGCGTTATACAGCATGTCAGGTGTTTGTACATGTATATCCAACAAGATTTGCGAGTTGAACCATCCATTTTGTAAAACGCCCAGATTTTATTTTATGTTAAGATGCATTTTTTTAAAATTCCTACCTCTTGGAAGATTTTGATACATCTTTCCAACGTTTTCTCTTACTAACAGAAGTTATACCTAATAATTTAATTTCTTTGACAACTTCGTTGTAGGTGTTTTTGAAAACAACATCTGGATCAGTGTGCGTTATCATTGAATAAGTGAAGATTTAGCTTAAGTAACCGTAAATTCATTATAAGGGACCACTTGTATACTATATACAGACAAAGCTGTAGCTTTCTTATAAAAGTTTATACCCGTGCAAATTGTCAACAAACATTGATTTATCAACATTAATATTGTTCATTGCGATGCAAAGCAGAGTGACCTCTAAAATGCTACTTTGAGGGGCTCCAGTTTCCTGTAGACGTAGTTACGAGATATGTGGAATCAATTCGATCGACCATTTCCTTTAAAACACGTGTTATTAAAGCTGGCACACACCCACGTTGTCCCGTGTTGATATCTTTTCACATGCTCTATATTCATGCTTCACCGATCCACTACCACATGAAACGCAAACTTTAATACTACCCCAATCATTGATAATTACTTCTACCTTTATGTTTGCCAAAATAAAACTTCGACCTCTATATTTGCCAAAACAAAACAGATAACATATTCTAACATGGAACCGCTCTTTTCCAGCACGTTTGGCTTTGCATCAGAAGCAGTTCAACAATAGTCGATGCCTGTCCCTAGACCAATACACAAATGTATGTTTATTGTGCTTCGGGGTCTCATCTCATTACGCGTTTGTATGATGAAATAATTGCTTATTCACAGATAATACATACTAATAAATAAAACGTGAATTTACTATGCGCTATTTTCCATCTGTTGCAGTTGCTCAAAACTTAGGTGTCAAGGACAGTACTTGGGGGACAAATGAGTTCCAAGTTTGAACCTGAAGACCGTAAAGATGAGGAGATTTTGATGTCAAAAGGAAGATAGTTCCAGAAGAAGGAATACAGACTGAAAATGATCACTGGGCGAAGGATTTGGTAAACCAATGTTGATTATTATGTTTCTGGAGACGTTCATTCAGATATGCTGGTCCACTGTCATGGTAACAGCTGTAGGTCAGAGATAGAACATCAACTCGATTCTAGTTTGTACTGGGAGCAAATGGAGATTCATCTATATTGGTTTTACGTTGGATTTTTTCCATAGCTGGAACATTTTGTACTCTCTGAAGTTTCCTGGGTAGATCTTGTCTTATGTTGATAAGCCAACTGTTGCCGTGGTCAATCCTGGACAGAATCAGAGACCTGAGTAACTGACTAGTGGCTTCCTGAGTCAACAAAAGTCTCATCGGGCCAATACTTCCCAGGTGGTAGAAACCGATACTACAGGTGTGCCCTACATGCTTGTCCATTGTCATATTACTTCGAGGTGGGCGAGTTGGCTAAACCCCAGGCTTGTGATCCAGCGAGGTTGAGGTGTCGGATCGAATCCACCTATGACAGGGTGTAAAAACCTTGGAGACAACTTTGTGTACAGACTCTTTTCGTGTTGTTACAACCCCTTGTGTACAGTACACAACCGTGTGCACTTAAAAGACCTAGTTGCGGGTACAGGAACGTGCTGTGGCTATGTGTCCCAGTCCACCCAGCAGTGAATGGGTACATAAATGGGTAAGTAAAATAAATAAATAGAAAGACACCAAGATCTCTCACAGCATCAGAAAAAGGTATTGATGAGACACCAATACGAAGCGAAGAGATAGACTTTCGCTTCTACAACACGTGTGTGTACTATATTTATTTGTATGGCACACGTGTGTGTACTATATTTATTTGTATGGCACACGTGTGTGTACTATATTTATTTGTATGGCACACGTGTGTGTACTATATTTATTTGTAGGGCACACGTGTGTGTACTATATAAATTTGTATGGCACACGTGTGTATACTATATCTATTTGTATGGCACGTGTGTGTACTATATTTATTTGTATGGCACACGTGTGTGTACTATATTTATTTGTATTCCACGTGTGTGTACTATGTTTATTTGTATGGCACACGTGTGTGTACTATATTTATTTGTATGGCACACGTCAGTGTACTATATTTATTTGTATTCCACGTCAGTGTACTATATTTATTTGTATGGCACACGTGTGTGTACTATATTTATTTGTATGGCACACGTGTGTGTACTATATTTATTTCTATGGCACACGTGTGTGTACTATATTTATTTCTATGGCACACGTGTGTGTACTATATTTATTTCTATGGCACACGTGTGTGTAGTATATGGCAGGCCAGTGCTCTGAATTTGTTTGTATGACACGTGTGTGCACTCGATGTTTTTGTACGATATGTGTGTGCACTAGATTTGTTTGTACAGGTGCGTTTCCGATTTCTCTGTTTGTGTAGTGGTTTGCTTCTACAAAATGTGTGTGGACTAGATTCAACCTCACTATAAACGTGTGTGTACGAGATTCCACCTCACTGTTCCGTGAAACGGGATTCCTGCTAATCCCTACGTCATAGCTCGGTAGAATTAAAGTCACACTTCAACTTACAGGTAAGTATCGTTAAACTTTATAAATTGTTTGTATGACAGGTGCTTGTACCAAATTTACATATTTTTGCATATTTATCCTACTTCATAATGCCATGTTAAAAATAAGCATTGATGCCACAGTGAGACGCAATAGACCCACGGCATATTGACTGGGCTTCACACATTGTACTCATGTGGGGAATCGAACCCGGGGCTTCGGCGTGACGATTTAACGCTTTAACCTCTAAGCTACCCAATCGCCCGGTTATGCCAGAAACTCGTATTTTTCGTGTATGGAACTTGGAAATACACCAGACTTGACACCAAGTGTTTCTGTAACATTTTATACCTTTACTATAGACGGGCATACGCAGTCAGTATGCATAATTATAATGAACATAAAACCATAAGTTGATATTACTTAGATCATTTCGCCACAACTAAAATCAACAACAAAGGCAAATTCAACCATTTATTCATTCATTCATACGATCTAACAATAGAATCATTCGGAGAATCAATGTTCTGTTCAAAGTCTGAATACGCGACGTTGATACACGTCCTTCCGTAACCTGAGAAAGTGTTGCCTGTTACATATAAAGGCTAATATCATACGATGGTGAATTCCTATTCGGCGTTCCACTGGAAAACAGTTCCTGTGTATGAATACAACAATCCTGAAGAATCTTTATTCATAGCTGCTAATGTATTCATACACTTCGGAATACTTTCGTCTATATCAAGCAATCCGCTCGGGCCCCCCATGTCGGTCTTGACCCACCCGGGGTGAAGCCCTGCCACAAGTACCCCGTCGGGGGAAACCTCTCTCGCGAGAATAGCGGTCACCATGTTGAGGGCACATTTCGAACTATTGTAGGGGTAGCGGAAGTCGTTCCGTTTGCTGACGTAGCTGATTAGGCCCAAGACGGATGAGACGTTGATAATGGCCGCTCTGCTGCAGCTGAAATCTGTTTTGTTTGCGGCCCGCCTCAGTAAGGGAAGAAATGCTTTACAAACCAACAGCGGAGCTGAAACAACATTACATCTTGTTAAATAGCCTCAAAATAATTTGGTTTCTGAAAAAAGACACACTCAATGTTTTCATATTCGGTGCATTAGCATAGGATCCGCATTGATAGATATATTTTCAATTCGGAACTTGCAGTTTTAACGAAACACGCCGTAACGATGACGCACACCCTACGGGCTCGGAGAACATAAACAAACCTCGAGGGTATACGAGTCCATGGACCCCGAACAGTGAACAACGCATTTATCTTACAGAACACCCGAATTTTAATTTTGAACTGTTTGAAGCACTTCTGTTGAGTGCGAGGCGAATCGCCATTTTGCAGACAACACAAGGAAACAAGATTTAGAGTTATCTCCCTTCCATCGATTATCAATCGCAAAACATCGGTATTTTCCGTGCTTGATGTGTGATTCAATGTTATTCGAGTTAAAAAAAGCACTACATTGAAGGACCAGAAGAGATCGGAATTCCCAGCGGTGTACATTGAAAATAATACATCGCCTGTAAGCGGGGTACATTGAAAATAACAGAATAGTGCTTAGCCAATCAGAAGGCGACATTCATGTGTGAGGTAAGATAAGGGAAGTTGAAGCCTGGTTTTCGGCCTGACGTGTGACAGTTTTAACCACCAAGCTGCCCCGACGCACCTCGCTTTTGGCATTAAAGTCGCACGCCAGTGAGCTGTCCTGTCACCAGCTGATTATATGAATGAATATGAATGAATAATTATATTTACTTATACTTGCCTATCACGCAAACATGTCAGAAGAAACTCGTTTATTTCAGGTACTTTTATTTTTATTGCAGGTTTGTATTACTTCAAGTAATTAAGCCTCTCAAGTTCAATACAAAAGTTGCTACATTGCTAACATGATAGCATTGCAGATAAATTTTAACTCACTAAATTCAAAGTAAAGCAACTATAAGCTATATATATGAGTGAGTGAGTGAGTTAATATTTAATGTCACATAAGCCACATTTCAGCCATATCGTGTCGAATAAGCTATAAGTTTACGTCATATATGTTAAGTATAGACTGAGTGAGTTTAGTTTTACGCCGCACTCAGTAATATTCCAACTATATAGGGGCGCTCTGTATATAATCGAGTCTGGACCAGACAATCCAGTGATCAACAACATGAGCATCGATCTGCGAAATTGGGAACCGGTGACATGTGGCAACCAAGTCAGCTAGTCTGACCACCCGATCCCGTTAGTCGCCTCTTACGACAAGCATAGACGCCTTTTATGGCATGCATGGGTTGCTGAAGGCCTATTCTATCCCGGGACCTTCACGGGTCCTAAGTGTCGACATTAGAGTGAACAAATAATGAAGGACTGAACAACCATTTCAAGTACAAAAAAGCATCGAAACAGATTCCACGGGGATAAACGAAAACCTGATGTTGGAAATTTTGGGAAGGTGTCACTGACTATATACTAAACAGCAAAGGAAATGCAATGATCGATAAAATGAAATGTCATAAAAGTAAGCGTTGACAGTTATGTCTTCTATTAATACACTTGACAAAAAGCCAGATTTGTGTTTCTTTTTCTGTTCAGTATATGTGATGACATGCAGTCTTCGTTTGGGGGTATCTTGCCCAACCGTTACCACTCGTCACTCACACAGTTTCCATTGAAAGGAATCACTGTTCCCTGGCGCCACTAGTAGCTCTTGTGCTGACGAAATCTAGACAAAGCAGATAACCTAAATAATAATTAATACATAAAATCAAAAAGAGGAAAATACAAGAACACAAACAAACAAAAATAAAAACACGCAAAACATACACACAAATAAGTAATGTCATCGTTGAAGTGATAATTAACTTTCTCCTGATGTCCGCGATGACAAATCACGTTTTGTTATGAAGTGACTGAGTGATTCCTCACGTGGGTGAGTGAGTGAGTTTTACGTCGCACTCAGCAATCTTCCAGCTGTAAACGACACATTAAAGTGTAATACCAAGCACTAAGGCTTTCTCCCCCTTGCAATCAGACGCTTCATTTTAGCAAAAGGTCAGCCCAAGTAAGGCCTGGTCGCAGTTTCTATCAGTGTCCGATCTAATATTTACGACTAGTGGATGTGTGTTGTGTCCGTACATTTGAATGTGTGTGTGTGTGTGTGTGTGTGTGTGTGTGTGTGTTTTGTGTGTGTGTGTGCGATTGCTGCACATGTTTTTGTAAAACATTCCTGTAGTATATATTTTGGTTTGGTCCTTATCATACTATTTCAACCTACCAGTAACATTACAGTCAAAGTGATAGTTCATCTTCTCCCGTGTCAGTGATTCCAGGCCTCGTTCCTGATGGTTAACACCGGCATTGTTCAGCAGTAGATTAAGTCCGTCATCACCAACAACTTTCTCCACCTCCACCACAGCCGCAGCGATTTCTTCATCCTCTCTGACATCCAGCCTCACCACGCGAACACGTCCATTCTCGCCCGCTAACCGAGTTAACTCTGTGGCCTGGTCGGGCTGTCTGCAGGCAGCGAACACATGTGTAGGTGGTTCCTCAAGACCCAGAAAGTGCTTCACAAATGCCAACCCTAAACCTCGATTGGCACCCGTGATAAATACGGAGTTTGGAGACAACTTAGACATGTCCGCCGAAGCAGGTCACGAGCAACAGAATGAGGCGGCCGTGTAAACAAAGGGAGGTAAATGCGACGATCCACCTTTCTCACAGTGACCCGATTTTCGTTTATCGTTTCATTGATATTGTCTACAATACAACTCATGGAATTACTTGCATCACTTATTTGTGACTGCATTGTGAGCGCCAGATCGGCATGCTAAGTTGACTTCATCATAACCTATAAATTATTGATCCACCGGTGTGAGGAGCTTTAACACATTACTGATGTCTAAGTTTTAGTCTGTCGTACAGACTCTGAAGTATATATATCCAAGAAAGCCCACGCAAGTCTAGAAAATGTGGCAAGTCTAGATTTCCATAGCTTCTGAAAATGAAGAAAGTCTCAGGACTCCATTTCATTGTATTATTTTTTTTCACTATGAACGTTTTTTCAGTAAAATCTTTTCATTTCAGAGACTAGCTGTTAGTCTAATCTATGTATGTGCTGTGACGGATCATTGTGCCCGGAAGATAATTTTGCCCTGAGGTGCATTGCCCGATCCTGGGACTCTATGATTTTGGAGCGCATCTCACACCTCCCACTCACCCCAATATTATTAAAAGTGCGCTTTTAAGATTTTAGTGAGTGAGTAATTAAATGAGTAAATGTTAAGTCAGATCGGCAGTATTTCAACCATATTGTGACTATATCAAGCTATATAGTTATAATAATTATACGGAAATTACATAAACCATGTAGCGCAAGAACAGTAAAACAACTAGTTTATCACAGATGTAAATTTGAAAACTGGTCATTAAATTTAAAACATTTTAACTAAAATAAAAGTATACAAGACGATGCAACCCTAGCTGGATTAACAGATAATCTGGCCATAAATTAAAATAACATAAATTCTACGATTTAAGACAGTAGTAAGTGGAAGTCGTGGTGGCTGAGTGGGTTAGACTTTGCCTGCTGGCGATTAGGTGCCTGACTCTGAGGGTGTGGGTTCGAATCCCGGACGGGACACAACTCAAAAAATGTACTAGAATTTGTACTTTATCAAGAAAGTGTAATCCCAAATATAACATATGTTAAGAATAGTAGTAAATTTAAATTTACTTTGAATGCTTTGGGACACGTACCGTTTGAGATTTTTCCTACTGGTGTGAAAGGAAAATTACTATCAAAGGTAATCATGGCTAATAAAGCGGTTGTGTTGGAAACGTTTATTTATGTTTTATTTGCAAATAAGTTTGGATAGAATCTGGATAATTGCAGAAATATAATATACAACCCATTTTCGAGAGACAACTTGTATATTATATTGAGATAAAGTTGTATCTGGAACAATCTACTCGATTTCTTTGTACGACACGTGTACATGTGTGTACGTGTGTGTGTGTGTGTGTGTGTGTGTGTGTGTACGTGTGTGTGTGTGTGTGTACGTGTGTGTACGTGTGTGTGTGTGTGTGTGTGTGTGTGTGTGTGTGTGTGTGTGTGTGTGTGTGTGTGTGTGTGTGTGTGTGTGTGTGTGTGTGTGTGTGTGTGTGTGTGTGTGTGTGTGGTAGATGTACATTGTATTCATATTGGAACCGAGGTTCGAATCCCGGACGGGACACAACTAAAAAAATGTACTAGAATTTGTACTTTACCAAGAAAGTGTAATCCCAATATAACATATGTTAAAAATAGTAGTAAGTTTAAATTTATTTTGAATGCTTTGGGACACGTACCGTTTGAGATTTTTTGTGGGTGTGAAAAGAAAATTACTATCAAACGTAATGGATAATAATGTAGTTGTGTTTGAAAAGTTTGCTTATGTTTTATTTGCAAATAATTCTGGACATCTGCGCGTTTAATTCCAGAAATAAAATACAACCCATTTTCGAGAGACAACTTGTATATTATATTGATATAAAGTTGTATCTGCAACAATCTACTCGATTTCTTTGTACGACACGTGTACATGTGTGTGTGTGTGTGTGTGTGTGTGTGTGTGTGTGTGTGTGTGTGTGTGGTAGATGTACATTGCATTTATATTGGAACCGAGGTATCCTATTTCATAATACTAGCCATTCTTACGAGGCAACATGTTATAGCAGTGATGCATCACTGAGATGCAGTAGACCTTAGCAAATGTACAATCATCATCGACCCGGCTGGTTCTATCAGAAATCATCAATATTGTCTTGATGCGGAAGGAAAGCCCACAGAGATGCAGGTCTGCCAGGGTTGGTGATGATAAACCAGGGAACACAGACAATCGAGACAAACCAAGATTCAAAACCACCATCACAAGTGTGTCGCATATACAAGCAAAGTAATACACAGATACGGATGTTCCATAGATTTAGAGGAAAATTCCCCAAACTACGAGACGACCCGGTTCGATAACCCACATGGGCAAAATGGGCCCGTGTCTGATACTGCTAAAATATTGATAAAAGCGGCGTATGGAACTAAGATAACTCACTCACTCACATTCTAGAGGATGTACACAATGAACGCAACGTTGTTAATGTTAAGACATCTACAAAAACAAAGCTGTATTTTACTAAATTCGAATACATAAACTA
This sequence comes from Haliotis asinina, assembly GCF_037392515.1. Taxonomy (NCBI): domain Eukaryota; kingdom Metazoa; phylum Mollusca; class Gastropoda; order Lepetellida; family Haliotidae; genus Haliotis; species Haliotis asinina. Next base: position 12,668,020 of record NC_090293.1, on the reverse strand, counting down.
ACAATAACAGCAAGAAAAATTTTAATATATTCATAACCACAAACCTTGTAGAGAACACGTTCGGTGCATTTTGAAACAAAAAGCCCGCCCAAACAAGAAACAGAATGCCATGGTTTTCAGGTGGTAATAGAAACATGAACGTACAAAATGTTAATTTATAAGCTATGAAATACTATTGTTTCACATAAGGCTATTTTCGAAGATCATTTGAACACGAATGAAACAACAAAAAATCAAACTCGAACATGTGTTCATCTATATGTTCTAACAGTAGAATGTTTTGAATCAGTGATGATCCATTCCGAAATGTAACGAGGTAAACAACCCTACCTGTTATATTATATTTTCCTACAGCACATGAGAATATAATTTGCATGTTACACAGTCAACTTCGCCAACAGAATGTACGACTTTCGCTACCCCTACAATAGTTCGAAATGTACCCTCAACATGATGACGGATATTCTCGTGAGATAGGTTCCCCCGGGTGCTTGTGGCAAGAATCCATTCCGAGTGGATCAAGACTAACATGGGCCGAGCGACGCAGTGGCAGATATAGAAGTAAGCATTCCCAAGTGTATGAATACAGTAGCAGTTGTAAATAAGGATTCACCAGGGTTGCTGTGTTCGTACACAGGGACTATTTTTCAGTGGAACGCTGAATGTTAATTACAGCTTGTGTGATGAACCCACATGTGTACAGGGCTCATGTCGGAAGAGATGTCGATAGCGACCGCTCTGCTGCAGCTGGAATCTGTCTTGGTTGTGACCCGTCTCAGTAAGGGAAGAAATGTTTCAGAAAACAACCGTGGAGCCGAAACGATATATCATATTATGTACAACGTAAAACATAATTTGCTTTGACACACTCAGTATATAACTAACACTTCAGTTCAGTTTCCATTATTTAATGATTATGCTTCCCGTGACCGAATAGTAAACGAAGCATTCATAAAACTGTCTGTTGTCTCCCTTTTCTGTTAACATTCAGCCATGTGACTTGTTGTGCACTCCAGAATATATAACGCTAAGGATATTAACATAGTATTACCTAACGTGACTTTCTTACATTTGTATACATTCCATAAATACGCTCTTGTACAAACAATTGATAAAAGCTTGAGTTACATCTAGGAATTAGCTTTTTAAGATACTAAGGTCAAAGATGCCGACAGTACTTTATCAGACGATAAAGGCAACGTGCGTCACGTCCTCGTAGTTTAACGTTGTAATAGTTAAGGGCAAATGTGTGCTTTATTACACTGTACATTGGGGAAGAGCGAACTCTTTATCATGCACAAATGTCAGAAGGACATTAGCGTACTCATGACATAACTGAGAAAAGGTCCTCCTTTTCAGGACTGGCTTATTTCAGACTACGATTTGAGTTTTGGTGAGCTTTCATTATTTCCAGTATCTAAAGCGTCTCAATTTGCGTATAACGGTTGTTATGCAGCTGAAAGAAGGACGATGCCACGTGAAATGTTAACCCACTCACTCAATTCAACATCTCAAAGTAAAGCAGTTGTAAACTATTCTTACATGTTAAAGTCCGGTTTGTTACCAGAGCATGCGGAGTGAGAGGAAACAGAACTAACTCTTGCATAGATGATGTAAATATAGATTTAACTGGCCGTGGCTGAGCATGAAAATCCGCTGTGATGACTGAAGGACATTGCGTTAACAATTCTTCCTCTCCACTTTTAAACAAAAAAAAACCCAACATTTTTAGACAGCTAAGATGATCATTAAACCCCAAAGTGAACACAGCTCGTCCAGTCGGCCAGTACATACTGCAACTTAAATCCCACCCAACCGGGTCAGGAAACGGTATGGCGTGGCCTGTTATTCTGTCAGATTGTGCTGAAGTGCACAAAACCTGCTTGAGTTAAAGATCAAATATCATTGACTCTCACACAATTTCTTTATTGGGATTATTTTAGAAAAACATGAACACAACGAAATTTCAAATGGAAACATCATTTAGTAATGTATTCACATGTCCTAACATCAGAATCATTTGGAGAATCACAGTCCTGTGCCAGAAATGTACAGCATAGCTGAAACATTGTAAGTAATGAGCCTTCTGAACTCTCCGTGATACTGCAAGCAATCCATACAAATGGAGTTGATATTTTGAAACTTTATGAAAATGGAATATTTATGTACTCGTGGAAACAAAATACGTAGCCAAAGAGAGAGACAGCATCACCTGGTAACCCGCATCATCATAAGTGAACATAGCAGCCAGAAAAATGTTTTTTAAAGATTAATGGTTGTTCAAAAGTTAATCCAAAACGGGTACCATTTCAGGACTGATTAAAAATCATGACAGGTTGTTTGTTGGTACTTTCAAATCAAATACATGCTGCCATGTTAGTACATCCGATCACTTCAATGAACATTCAACTTAAAAGTTGACATATTTTTCTCCATGCCTTGATTATGCATTGCATGATACATTATTGGGTGATCACATGCTCTGCGTTCCACCGCATAATAGTCCCTGCGTATGAATAGAGCAACCCTGACGAATCTTTATTCATAGCTGCTATTGTATTCATACACTTGGGAACGCTTTCTTCTATATCAAGCTTGGCATTGGAGCCTCCCATGTCGGTCTTGACCCACCCGGGGTGAAGCCCTGCCACAAGTACCCCGTCGGGAGAAACCTCCCTCCCAAGAATATCGGTCACCATGTTGAGGGCACATTTCGTACAATCGTAGGCGTAGTGGAAGTCGTTTATTCTCTTGACGAAGTTGATTAGGCTCACTTCGGATGAAAGGTTGATAATGGCCGCTCTGCTGCAGCTGAAATCTGTCTTGTTTCCGGCCCGTCTCAGTAAGGGGAGAAACGCTTTGGAAACCAACAACGGAGCTGAAACGACATGATATCCAATAAGAAAGCGTGAAATTGTGTTTCTCGAAAGACCAATCGATATATTCCCCTCCCCTTTGGGTCATTGGGCTCCGGGTTTTCAGTGCATGGTATGTTTCATTAGCATTTCAGAACTTCAATTTTCATCAAACCTGTTCCCAATATGGACATCCCGAACAGCTGAGCCGTTCCCTTTCATGAGAGGGACTTTGGATGAGGTGGGTCAGAGGACTGAGTCTGGGCATTTATGGGCCAAATTCCTACCAATGTCCTTGAAAACATTAACTCTGTTCAAGGCTGTTGAGAAAATGGATTATTTGTCACACACAATGCCCATGATTTAACTTAGAAATATCTGCTTTCTCATTTGTAGCTGAAGAAAACCCTTCTCATTTGTAGCTGAAGACAAAACAAATCTCAGTACACAATCTCTGACCCTACTGGACCCGTGAAGGTCCCGGGGTAGAATAGGCCTTCAGCAACCCATGCTTGCCATAAAAGGCGACTCAGCTTGTCGTAAGAGGCGACTAACGGGATCGGGTGGTCAGACTCGCTGACTTGGTTGACACATGTCATCGGTTCCCAATTACGCAGATCGATGCTCATGTTGTTGATCACTGGATTGTCTGGTCCAGACTCGATTATTTACAGACCGCCGCCATATAGCTGGAATATTGCTGAGTGCGGCGTTAAACTAAAACTCACTCACTCACTCTGACCCTACTGCCTGTCCATCAGAAGTTCCTCTATCGTTAGTTTCATCTAAATAAGGTCATTTAATTTGAGTGATTTAGATTTAAATCACCAACGTTCGACCTCAGCACCATCAACAGCAAAAATTAACATGAAATTACAGGGAACGACATGATGCAGTTTCGGGAAAGTTGCATGATTAAGTAAGTTTTGACAGTCAGAGTTAGGACTCACTTTAAGTAGAGTTTACATCGGCACAGGTATTATGACGTAACGGCAAGGGATTCTGTTGGGTTATTGTTGTAATACATTGTATGTTCAATGTAATAATACCAATTTTATCTGAACATTTTTACAGTTTTTCCATGAAATCTGTCTTGTTTGCGGCTCGTCTCAGTAAGGGAAGAAATACTTTAGAAACCAACAGCGGAGCTGAAACAATATGATATCTTGTTAAATAGCCTCCAAATAATTTGGTTTCTGAAAAAAGACACACCCTGCGGGCTCGGGGAACATAAACAAACCTCGAGTGTATACGAGTCCATGGACCCCGAACAGTGAACAATGTATTTATCTTACCCAACATCTGAATTTCAATTTTGAACTGTTTGAAGCACTTCTGTTGAATGCGAGGCGAATCGCCATTTTGCAGACAACACAAGGAAACAAGATTTAGAGTTATATCCCTTCCATCGGTAATTTTCGTGTTTGATGCGTGATTCAATGTTATTCGAGTTAATAAAAGTACTACATTGACGGACCAGAAGAGATCGGAATTCCCAGCGGTGTATATTGAAAATAATGCATCGCCTGGAAGCGGGATACATTGAAAATAATAGAATAGCGATCAGCCACTCAGAAAGCGACATTCATGTGTGAGGTAAGATAAGGGAAATTGAACCCTGGTTTTTCGGCCTGACGTGTGAAAGCTTCAACCACCAAGCTACCCCGACGCACCTGGCCTTTGGCATTAAAGTCGCACGCCAGTGAGCTGTGACAGTCATGTCACCAGCTGTAATTTTATCCTTGTCAATGCAATGAATATATTTCCTTATATTTGCGTATCATGCAAACATATCAGAGGGAACTCGTTTATTTTGTTTCAAGTTTGTATTACTTCGAGTAATTAAGCCCCTCAATTTCAATACAACAGTTGCTACATTGCTAACATGATAGCATTGCGATAAATTTTAACTCACTAAATTCAAAGTAAAGCAACTGTATGCTAGATATATGAGTGAGTGAGTGCGTTAATATTTAATGTCACATAAGCCACATTTCAGCCACATCGTGTCGAAAAAGCTATATGTTTACGTCATATATGTTAAGTATAGACTGAGTGAGTTTAGTTTTACGCCGCACTCAGTAATATTCCAGCTATATAGGGGCGCTCTGTATATAATCGAGTCTGGACCAGACAATCCAGTGATTAACAACATGAGCATCGATCTGCGAAATTGGGAACCGATGACATATGTCAACCAAGTCAGCTAGTCTGACCACCCGATCCCGTTAGTCGCCTCTTACGACAAGCATAGACGCCTTTTATGGCATGCATGGGTTGCTGAAGGCCCATTCTATCCCGGGACCTTCACGGGTCCTAAGTGTCGACATTAGAGTGAACAAATAATGAAGGACTGAACAACCATTTCAAGTCAAAAAAGCATCGAAACAGATTCCACGGGGATAAACGAAAACCTGATGCTGGAAATTTTGGGAAGGTGTCACTGACTATATACTAAACAGCAAAGGAAATGCAATGATCGATAAAATGAAATGTCATAAAAGTAAGCGTTGACAGTTATGTCTTCTATTAAAACACTTGACAAAAAGCTAGATTTGTGTTTCTTTTTCTGTTCAGTATATGTGATGACATGCAGTCTTCGCTTGGGGGTAAGCATATCTTGCCCATCCGTTACCACTCGTCACTCACACAGTTTCCGTTAAGAGGAATCACTGTTTCCTGGCACCACTAGTAGTTTTTGTGCTGACGGAATCTAGACAAAGCAGATAACCTAAATAATAATTAATACATAAAATCAAGAAGAGAAAAATACAAGTACAAACACACAAAAAAACACACACAAAACATACACACAAACAAGTTATAACCAATCAGTAATGTCATCGTCGAAGTGATAATTAACTTTTTCCTGATGTCCGCGATGACAAATCACGTTTTGTTATGAAGTGACTGAGTGATTTCTCACGTGGGTGAGTGAGTGAGTATTACGTCGCACTCAGCAATCTCCCAGCTGTAAACGCCATATTAAAGTGTAATACCAAGTACTAAGGCTTTCTCCCCCTTGCAATCAGATGCTTCATTTTAGCAAAAGGTCAGCCCGAGGAAGGCCTGGACGCAGTTTCTATCAGTGTCCGATCTAATTTTTACGACTAGTGGATGTGTGTGTGAGTGTGTGTGTGAGTGTGTGTGTGTGTGTGTGTGCGCGCGCGCGCGCGCGCGTTGGTGCACACGTTTTTTGTAACATATTCCTGTAGTATGTATTTTGGTTTGGTCCTTATGACAATATTTGAACCTACCAGTAACATTACAGTCAAAGTGATAGTTCATCTTCTCCCGTGTCAGTGATTCCAGGCCTCGTTCCTGATGGTTAACACCGGCATTGTTCAGCAGTAGATTAAGTCCGTCATCACCAACAACTTTCTCCACCTCCACCACAGCCGCAGCGATTTCTTCATCCTCTCTGACATCCAACTTCACCACGCGAACACGTCCGTTCTCGCCCGCTAACCGAGTTAACTCTGTGGCCTGGTCGGGCTGTCTGCAGGCAGCGAACACGTGTGTAGGTAGTTCCTCAAGATCCAGAAAGTGCTTCACAAATGCCAACCCTAAACCCCGATTGGCACCCGTGATAAATACGGATTTTGGAGACAACTTAGACATGTCCGCCGAAGCAGGTCACGAGCAACAGAATGAGGCGGCCATCTAAACGAAGGGAGGTAAATGCGACGATCCCCCTTTTTAACAGTGACCAGATTTTCGTTTATCATTTCGTTGATATTGTCTACAATACAACTCATGGAATTAGTTACACTCCTGATTTGTGACTGCGTTGTGAGCGTCAGATCTTCATGCTAAGTTGACTTCATCATAATGTAAAAATTATTGATCCATCGGTGTGAGGAGCTTTAACACATTACTGATGTACGTCTATTATGTGCTGTGACGGACCATTGTCCCCGGAAAATATTTTTGCCCTGAGGTGCATTGCCCCATCCTTGGGACTCCATGATTTAGGAGCACATCTCACACCTCTCACTCACCCCAATACTATTAAACGTGTGCTTTTAAGAATTTAGTGAGTGAATGAGTAGGTGAGAAAAATGTTGAAAATTCACATCGGCAATATTTCAACCGGTGAGTAAAATGTAAAAAGTCACATCGGCAATATTTCAACCATTTTGTCACTATATCAAGCTATATAGTTATAATAATTATACGGAAATTCCATAAAACATGTAGCGAAGAACAGTAAAACAACTAGCTTATCACAGATGTAAATTTGAAAACTAGTCATTTAATTTAAAACATTTTAATTATACAAGACGATGCAACCCTAGCTGGGTTTAGCAGATAATCTGGCCATAAATTAAAATAACATAAATTCTACGATTTAAAATAGTAGTAAGTGGAAGTCGTGGTGGCTGACCGGGCTAGGCGGCTGACTTTACCTGCTGGCGATTTGGTGCCTGACTCTGAGGGTGTGGGTTCGAATCCCGGACGGGACACAACTAAAAAAATGTACTAGAATTTGTACTTTACCAAGAAAGTGTAATCCCAATATAACATATGTTAAAAATAGTAGTAAGTTTAAATTTATTTTGAATGCTTTGGGACACGTACCGTTTGAGATTTTTTGTGGGTGTGAAAAGAAAATTACTATCAAACGTAATGGATAATAATGTAGTTGTGTTTGAAAAGTTTGCTTATGTTTTATTTGCAAATAATTCTGGACAACTGCGCGTTTAATTCCAGAAATAAAATACAACCCATTTTCGAGAGACAACTTGTATATTATATTGATATAAAGTTGTATCTGCAACAATCTACTCGATTTCTTTGTACGACACGTGTACATGTGTGTGTGTGTGTGTGTGTGTGTGTGTGTGTGTGTGTGTGTGTGTGTGTGGTAGATGTACATTGCATTTATATTGGAACCGAGGTATCCTATTTCATAATACTAGCCATTCTTACGAGGCAACATGTTATAGCAGTGATGTCTCACTGAGATGCAGTAGACCTTAACAAATTTACCATCATCATCAACCCGGCTGGTTCTGTCAGAAATCATCAATATTGTCTTGATGCGGAAGGAAAGCCCACAGAGATGCAGGTCTGCCAGGGTTGGTGATGATAAACCGGGGAACGATCGAGACAAACCAGGATTCAAAACCACCATCACGAGTGTGTCGCATATACAAGCAAATTAATACACAGATACGGATGTTCCATAGATTTAGAGGAAAATTCCCCAAACTACGAGAAGACCCGGTTCGATAACCCACATGAGCAAAATGTGCCCGTGACTGATACTGCTGAAATATTGATAAAAGCCGCGTATGGAACTAAGATAACTCACTCACTCACATTCTAGAGGATGTACACAATGAACGCAACGTTGTTAATGTTAAGACATCTACAAAAACAAAGCTGTATTTAACTAAATTCGAATACATAAACTAACAATAACAGCAAGATAAATTTTAATATATTCATAACCACAAACCTTGTAGAGAACACGTTCGGTGCATTTTGAAACAAAAAGGATTCGCCAGGGTTGCTGTGTGCGTACACAGGGACTATTTTTCAGTGGAACGCTGAATGTTAATTACAGCTTGTGTGATGAACCCACATGTGTACAGAGCTCATGGCGGAAGAGTCGTCGATAACGACCGCTCTACGCAGCTGAAATCTGTCTTGGTTGTGACCCGTCTCAGTAAGGGAAGAAATGCTTTAGAAAACAACCGTGGAGCCGAAACGATATATCATTGATGATATTATGTACAACGTAAAACATAATTTGCTTTGACACACTCAGTATATAACTAACACTTCAGTTCAGTCTCCATTATTTAATGATTGTGTTTCCCGTCACCGAATAGTAAACGAAGCATTCATAAAATTGACTGTTGTCTCCCTTTTCTGTTAACATTCAGCCATGTGACTTGTTGTGCACTCCAGAATATATAACGCTAAGGATATTAACATAGTATTACCTAACGTGACTTTCTTAAATTTGTATACATTCCATAAATACGCTCTTGTACAAACAATTGATAAAAGCTTGAGTTACATCTAGGAATTAGCTTTCTAAGATACTAAGGTCAAAGATGCCGACAGTACTTTATCAGACGATAAAGGCAACGTGCGTCACGTCCTCGTAGTTTAACGTTGTAATAGTTAAGGGCAAATGTGTGCTTTATTACACTGTACATTGGGGAAGAGCGAACTCTTTATCATGCACAAATGTCAGAAGGACATTAGCGTACTCATGACATAACTGAGAAAAGGTCCTCCTTTTCAGGACTGGCTTATTTCAGACTACGATTTGAGTTTTGGTGAACTTTCTTTATTTCCAGTAACTATAGCGTCTCAATTTACATATAATGGTTGTTATGCAGCTGAAAGAAGGACGATGCCACGTGAAATGTTAACCCACTCACTGAATTCAACATCTCAAAGTACAGCAGTGTGATACATTGTATGTTCAATGTAATAATACCAATTTTATTTGAACATTTTTACAGTATTTGCATGGATTACTGATCAACAGCATGAGCACCGATTTACACAGCTGGTAGAGAGCCTGACCATCTGATCTCGTTAGTCGCCTCTTACAAGCAGGGGTTGCTGGAGGAGATCAGTTATAACCTGGGTCTTCACGGGTATAACATTCAAGGACGAGAAATGACAAGTAAATGTATAACTGAAGGTGTAGGTGACTGTTTGTAATATTCCAGCAATATAACGACTGTGGGTATATTGTGCACATGTGGCATTGAGACCCGGGCCTTTGGCATGACAAGCACACGGATTGTATAGTTATTCATTAATATTTATTCATGGTGTAATGCAGGGACATGTGCCTACATTTCACGACTGAGGTATTCAAAACATTGACCTTCACCTTTGACAATACCGGTGAAGATCCCTGTTGGAATTCAGGGCCCATATTTTCGAAGCTCTCTTAGAGCTCTAAGATAGTCATATGTTAATGTTAATCTTTGGCATTTACGACTGTCTTAGCGCTAAGATTGCTTCGAAAATCTAAGCCCTGCAAGGTATACTTGTCGAAATGGCGACTTGTGGGATCGGGTGGTCATGCCTGCCGTCTTCGCTGACTCATATCATCGTATCCCAGATGCGTAGATTGATGCTCATGCTGTTGATCACTGGACTGTCAGGTCCAGACTCGATTATTTGCAGTCCGCCTCTATACAGCAGGAATATTGTCGAAGGCAGTATTAAACGAAACCCACTCAAGCCACTACTTCAAGCTACTAAGGCCGCCCTCTTTTTCTATATGGCTGAGACCTTGTTTTATAGATTATGAATCCGTGCTGAGGTAGTATCTCAGGGGTGATGAGGACATCAGCAATGTCAAGGTCTCAAGTGATAAACTCATACTTTTTATAGAAGGTCGACGGACGAGCACAATCAAATGCAGTTTTTACCATGCACCAAAACAGATTCCTCTAGGCATAAATGTGAAACAAGGGGTGAAAATATTAGGGGAAAGGGTCACTGAGCATGTGCTCTTGTCATTCTTACAATTATCTTTTAAATTATCTGTTTTCTCGGTGTCTCGGTATGTATGCACTACTGTTATCACCTACCGCCAAACGAACCCTACAGTTTATCAAAACCTAACAAGGGCGGTCATGAACGTTTTTGTATTCTGGCTCAATCATCATTGCAACAAATACTGATTACCTTCACATGGTCTTTAAGATATATTTGAACCTACCAGTAACATTACAGTCAAAGTGATAGTTCATCTTCTCCCGTGTCAGTGATTCCAGGCCCTGTTCATGTTGGCGAACGGCAGCATTGTTCAGCAGTAGATTAAGTCCGTCATCACCAACAACTTTCTCCACCTCCACCACAGCCGCAGCGATTTCTTCATCCTCTCTGACATCCAGCTTCACCACGCGAACACGTCCGTTCTCGCCCGCTAACCGAGTTAACTCTGTGGCCTGGTCGGGCTGTCTGCAGGCAGCGAACACGTGGGTAGGTGGTTCCTCAAGACCCAGAAAGTGTTTCACAAATGCCAGCCCTAAACCCCGATTGGCACCTGTGATAAATACGGATTTTGGAGACAACTTGAACATGACCACCAAAGCGAGTGAGAGCAACAAAATGAGACGGCGGGGTCAAAAAGGGAGGTAACTGCGATCGCCATCTGTTTGTGGCTATCACCAGATAATATTTTCATTTAGCATCTCATTGTGCATTATCAACCTTGTCTCAGAACCATATGTTGCTGCAACAACAGTTTGTCACGCATCGTTAACCACATCATGAACATATAAAGTAACATGAGATAAATTTGATCCACATGCCTTGAGAAGCATTACAAACATTATTGTCCGTTTCTGTTAGTTTAGCTTTCAGGATGATATATTATATAATATCATGTGAAGCATATCTCTGTAGTTTGGTTATTAATGATTGTCAAAAACGTTAGAGTATTTAACTATCCACTGAAATCAGTGAGTGAATACTTATTGCCGTACACAACTTCAGCAATATTGCAGTTTTTCGCCCTCAGAGTTATTAAGAAATATAAATGTGTATCTTAGGAAAAGTACAAGGAAATCAGAATATCGCAGACAAAGGAAAACGTTTTGCTCTTTTAAATAAAATCTATACGGAATAAACCAATTTAGGGATCACATGAAAGCACAAGTGTTCATCTATTTTTGTCCAGGTTTTGTTTCAAGCTATGAGATACAAAGCTTGCGAAGAAACCTGGAAAAAAAGGAATACTTGTCCTTTCATGTCATCAATTTACTCTTTCACTCAGTATACACATCGTCCTAGCCATGTATTTCTTGCAAGAATGCTAAAATCGTGAGATTATGAACTCGAATAAACCTTAACGTGTTTCAATAGTGGAAATAGGAAAATATTTAGGTTTCAAAGCTATAACCACACATTCTAGCAGAATGCGTTTCATGGTAACCTAATATTGACAAAGAATGCGAATATCTTTTCCCTTCAAAAGAAAGCATGAGAAAAGCGGGAGTGCCTCCCCAGCTCCAATTTCACGTTGTCACGACGTGGTTACAACGTTAAGCTTTCGTTGTTACAACGGTATTCTGTATAGTTCCACAATGTTGTGATGTGACACTGTGATACTTCATTTCCACGTCGTCATATTGTTAAAGTTGCTTGATGCTAACCTATTTTATGTTATCTTAACGCTGTATTTAACGTGAATATGTGAATAGTTTTCTCAGTAGTTAACTGTACATGAGAAATAAAGCATCGCAACAGACGTAAAACATCCTTTCCACGACCTGTGACAGATATAGATATGTCTGTATGATTGATCAGTGTTTTAAACCTTTACAGAATGGTAGGTGTTCGGGTATCCCAGATGACTGCCACCATTGATCAATATATCGAACAGTAGCAGTCTCTTGTCAGTTACGGGGAAAACACGTACATGATGTTCACCTGTTGCAGGGTGTGAAAAGCCTTGGAATCAACTTTAAGTGCTCTCTTTCAGTGTTGTCACAGCCCCTAGTGTACAGTACACAACTCTGTGCGCTTACAAGAACCCACGAACATATTGGCAAATGACCATGACCCTGTTCCTCAAAGTCATGAATATGCGCAACCACCTGTTTGTGAGATGAGCAATGTACAGTAAATTTGGACAAAAAAACAAAGTACTGTGACTAAGTGCCACATTCCACCAAGCTGTGAGTGGGTACCTCGTAAGGATAGGAAAAGCACATTAACTTGGTGCGCTTAATGTTGCAAAAGTTGAATAATCCCCAAGGACTTGAGATTGAAAATACGATGTACCATTGAGATTGCCATCCAGTGATCAAGGAAAAACAAAATACATTTGAGAAGCTGAACTGGATATTGGCGCTATACAATTATTACCATGCATGTTTGTACGTATCATGTTGATTTCTTTGAAACAGGTCTTGTCCGGGCTCTGATATCTGTCGAATTTTGAACCAAGAATCAATGTCCAAGTCGGCGAGGTCAACACGCGCTTCGGCAAACATGATGAAGGGGATTGTTCAAAACACAGAGAAAAGGTTAGCTGATCTTATATCTAGCTATAAACCAGATCTGCAAACTTCCATTGACTCTTTAAAGAAAGAGATATCTGACATTTAAAAAACTGTTAGTGGAGTGGATCACGTGGTTTCACAACATGGCGACGACCTGAAATCTCTCCACAATGAAATCGCCGAGTTACCAGAAACGAAGTCAGCTCTGGAGAAACAAGTTATTCAAAAACATATACACGACCGGAAGACATTTAAATCTCTTGTTTGAACTTGATCTTGATGAACTTGACCTTCAAGTTCCTTGGCGAGAAAGACATCCTAATGAAAAAAGATATACTTGGAGACAACCATCACCGTGGAAACAAGCTAGAGTTGATTATTTCTTGGTCTCCCACAATATGGTTCCTTCTATAATTGATGCAAAAATAGAACCCAGTTCCAAATCAGACCACTCTCCAGTATCGAATTCCTTTTCCTTAGACGATTTAGACAGAGGTGCGGGCTTTTGGAAATTTAATAACTCTCTCTTAAAAGATGTAACTTACATTGACTTAGTTAAGAAGACAATATCAGAAATATGTCCTATATTAGATATGAAAATACACAGGACAACGACAGCGAGTTTGTGATTGATGACCAACCATTTTATAAACCTTGTTATTACTTATTCGTGAAGAAACTATAAAAAATTCTTCAAATAAAAAAAATTCTAAATGAAGCAAAAACACAGCTCAACCTTTTCGCCAGATTTTCCGGTTTAAACGTTAACATCGACAAGATCGTCTCATATGGATTGGACAAAAAAAGAGATCGAAAATTAAATTATGCTCAGACTTTAATCTAAACTGGGACCAAGTGACTTCAGCCTTCTTGAAATTATTTTTTCTCTGGATTTAGATGATATGGTAGATATAAATTCTAAAGAAAAAATAAGAAGTTGTGAAACTTAAATGTCCATATGGTCCACACGTAATCTTACTCCCTTTGGAAGAAATACCGTTTTGAAATCACTGATCATTCCCAAGTTAAATCATTCATATAGTGTTCTTCCTGACCCAGATTCGGAAGTTATACATAAATTCCAGTAAAGATGCTACAGATTTATCTGGTACAATAAACCTGACAAAATTAAGAGAAGCCAAGCAATCAGCGATAAACAAGAGGTTTTAATATGCCAAATATATAAACATTAATGCAAGCACAAAAATTATCTATGGTTAGAAGATTTCTCAGACGTCAAATTGGTGTCATCTCATCATGTATAATCACCCAAAGCTTAGTGCAGGCAATGTTTTTCATTCTAATTGTGAGTATTTGAAATGGGACTGCCTCCCACTGATCCACGATAGATATTATAGAGATGTTGTAACTGCATGGTGGCTTTATATCTCAAAACCATTGTAACCATGACATAAACGATATACTTTCAGTAAGTCTGTGGTACAACGCAAACAATCATGTATTAGGTAAAACAGTGTTGTAAAAACAATGGTTTGACAAAGGGGTGCCATGTATTAACGACCTACTTATATACCCTTTCGAAAACGTTATAAGACTTTCTAACTTAAAAACTGACTTTGTTACATATATGTGTCTTTTTAGATCAATAAAACCCTATTTAAAATCACTTAATATACCTTTTGAAAACTTGTCCAAAATACCATATCCAACACTACCAGCAAATATTAAACACCTCCTTAAAGGTATAAAGGGGACACAACGTTTTTACGAAATATTATTGATTTTAACTGATGAAGGGCTATCCCATGACTGGAAAAGTTATAATAAGATACCTTTCAGAAGTACCAATGACTCTAAATTACAGTGGTTCGAATATAGAATAATACATCATATCTTGCCAACAAATGCACTGCTATCTAAATTTGGATATGTAGACAATTCAAAATGCAGCTTTTGTCAACACCAAAGTGAGTCACCTGATCACATTTTCTGGGCTTGTAATAACATCACACATATCTGGCAAAAACTTGAAACCTGGCTTAATTGTAAAGCACATATCAATACTAAAATAACAAAAAGACATGTACTTCTCGGTTTTCCCAGTAAAAATAACGATCCTCTAAACATTATTATCATTATCTTCAAAACCATAATTTTTAGAAGCAGATTTAAAAAGAAAGTGCCACATTTTCAAGTTTTCCAGAATGAACTCAGGCACTGCTACATGATAACTAATTGTTCTTCCCTACTGGAGTGTAATGTCAACATCTTCCATATGGTTTGGTCGTCATGTCACGGACTGTTTATTTGATGTGCACAGCTTTATTTCATGAATTTGGATATTCGGATATTTGGATATTGTCTCTGCCAATATTTCATTGTGTCTATAGACTGTTCTCAAATTTTTAGCTTTTCTCACGAAAAGACTGTAAAATGTATGAACAAATTAATTTTAAAAAATATGAAAAAAGATATGGCTCGGAATCCATCCGCTGATCAGACACGGAGGCGATCTAACATCTAGCAAAATGGAATTCTTTTTCAACATTAGTCGCTTGCAAGGACAAACGTCAGAGAAAATGACACATTGTCTATTGTGAAAAGTATTGATTTATTGTAGTGCTAACGAAATAGCTCTGCTTCTGCAGTAAAAAATGTCTGTACTCAACGAGAGGCTGCACAGAATGTTCGCAGGAGTGTGCGCAGACTTTCCGCAAGAGAGGGTACGTAGATTTTCCACAGGAGAGGGTGCACAGACGTTCAGATCCTGAGGGTGTCTACGTGCTGCTCTCTTACAAGGCATTTGCGAGCTGAACATATATGAAACACCCACTATCGTGTTACGTCTGCTAATGGACGATGCAGAATCGCTGAAGAATTCCTGAAAAAGCCCCCGACCAATCGCCGTTACCTGTTCTTCGACATGGGTACAGTTTGTGATGCCAATTTCTGGTATCCCCAGCCGTGATATTGCTGGAGTATTGCTATGACTACACTCACTCACTATTCTTCTTCGCATTCTTGTTTGGCGATGGGTTTCTGATAATCAAACGATTAATGTAGCTACCATATTATATTCTCTTTCCAACTAATCCTCATCTCCTGACTGTCTAGTCTCAGGACGGTTGTTAATTAGTATTCATATTCGGGGCGGTGGTGTAGTCTCGTGGATAAAACGTTCGCTCGTCACAACCCCGTCTGCCTCCAGGACTACCGTCAATTGCCCACGTTGGACAGGAACGTTGCTCTGTCAACGTCTCAAATGTGCTTTAGCACCATATACGCACTATTTGTAGCTTTAAAATAAAAACATTTCAAAGTTTTCACGTTACCTTTCCTCCTTTCTCTTTTGGAACTTGATTATAAGGCACCGTAATCATATCTGATTTTTCTTTTGAACGTCAGTTTATGTAATTATAAGTCAAGGAAAACGACACCATAAACCAGTAATTTCAATTTACAACACGGAATTTCAAACTGTAAAGTCTCTCAGACGATGATTCAATATTTATGATTTATGTCTTCACAAGATTTAACACAAAGATCAGCATCAATGTCTGCTAATACATGACATAGGTAACTTTGTTACTGGGACACACAAATAATAGAATATTATTTGCACTGATCATGGTGTCATAATGTCTACAAATAGGAGAGTCAGACTACAGGAAATATACATGAGATTCGTAGCCTTTTTCCAACATACGAAAACAATACAAGTCTCATGCAATGCTCATTATAAAACACAAAATGGGACACAAGTAAAAACACAAATAGAAAATGAAGTTTCCACATTCATAAGAAATCTCGTTCGTACAGACATATAACAGCACAGCAATGCTGAGGCAATGATACATAACATGTTAGTGAATACATTTACATAATTTGACTGACAGCGGAATATATTTGTGAACGTAATAGCCTTATACAAATTCTATTTTTTTTGTATTTTAAAATCAGTTGTCAAAACAGTAGGTTTTTTATCCTTGAAAATAACACATTGATCTGATATCATATTGGAAAATATATACAGTAGAGGGAAATGAAACTGACAGAAAATAGACCTTTCCCTTTCCGATATAATCAGAGGAATAAACAAACAAATAAGACCATCCATCAGATCGCAGTCTCTGTTTGCACGTTTGAAGCAAGTACACGGAGACAGGAAACGATATTTGAAACATTCAACACCACACACGGCAGCATATTCTTTCGTGAAAGATATTAAGATTTCTTACGTTTCGAATTGAATGACAACAATAGATAAACTTTATAAGATTTCAGATTATACATGTCGACAAAATGAACTGAAACCACATGTCGGGACGGTGTTTTCTTTCTCATTACAAGCTGGTGTGTCTTTCCAGACAACGTGAAAACCAATACAGAACATTGCATGTTTCGTTTTACCTGAGTCCGTATGTTGGTTGCTGGAGAGCCTGTCACAGGAAAGTAATCAATGGCTCAACACCCTCATGTGAAAATCCATAACTCAAATCTATGACTTACCACACTGCACGGTGTATAAGTAACACCAGTAACAATATGGCATCAAGGAATGAACACCTGTTGGTTTCAACCTGGTTGGTTATGTGTCATTCAGTTTTCAAACTGGCATGGACGCACACTAACCCACGTGTCACGTTAAAAGTGATCGTAATTCTTTATTCATTGTAAAAGATTCACTGCAAGTGACCAGTGCGTCTGTAAATCGGCAAAAGTACAGCTAAATTCGAGAAGGTAGGAAACTGAAGTACCTTTCAATTTTTCATCTTTCCAGATCATATGATTTCCCATATTCATGCTGAGAGATTGATGGCAAATATCAAATAATATATACCAATTATATAAAAATCCCTTGATCGTGTTTTAACTCATTTAAGTTATGTGTAGCCTTGTCTTTATCTATGGTCTAACTGACAAAAATTGCTATGAGTTTACACTGAAGCAATTAGTTGAAGCATTAATATGTTTTGTAACTGTTCAGTTTGGGCAATTTGATATCCGCCCTTAATTGTAACCCAGTCCTTGCGACCACCCACAGGACCGTTCTACTGTGTTAATGTATTGTCTGCAGAACCGTACAGTGTTATTGTACCATCGGCAGGACTATACAGTGTTATTGTACTATCTCCAGGTATATGCTGTGTTATTGCACCACCTGCAGGTACATGTAGTGGTATTGTAGCATTTGCAGATAGATACAGTGTTATTGCGCCATGTGCGTCGACATGCAGCGTTATTATACCATCTTCGGGAACACGCAGTGCTATTGTACCAGTTTGTGTCAACATATAGTGTTACTGTCCACACACACTGTTATTATACCATCTACAGGAACACGGAGTGTTACTGGACTATCTGCAGGAGCATATAGTGTTATTGTACCATGTTTAGGAAGATAGAGTGTTATTGTACAATATGCAGGGACATGCAGTGTTAGTGTGTCAACTGCAGATACATATAGTCTTATGGTACTATCTGCAGGAACATATAGTGTTATTGTACCACCTGCCTCAACATACGATGCTATTTTACCACCATCAGGAGCATACAGTCTGATTGTGCCATTTGGAGGAACATACACTGTTATTGTATCATCTCCAGGAACATACAGTGTTATTTTACAATCTGCAGTTACAAACAGTGTTACTGTACATTCTGGAGGAACATACATTGTTATTGAATCATCTGCAGATGCACACAGTGTTATTGTGCCATATGCATGAACATACGGTGTTATTTTACCATCTGCATGAATATATGGTGTTAATGTACCGTCTACAGGTACACAGAACGTATTTGTATCTGTGCATTTGAATATAGTCTTCTTGTACCATATTAGGAACATATTACCCAGAAGTCAGACCCGCAAAATGGTGAAAATGTAGTTCATTTCTGCCACAATCAGGAATGAGTCAGTTTTGATTTTAGAGCCAGTTGTAATCAGCTGTCGCACGTGATTACCATGCAGGGGCCCTTTTAATGTGTAACATATCATATTCTGCTGTAGTAATATTTATTGCATGAAGCTTCTAGGCCATATCGTGTTATTGCATAATCAATCGGCATGAACACATAGTGCCATGGCACCATCTGCATAGAACACAGAGCATTATAGAGTATCATTGTTTAATCTGCATTGCTTTTGCTTTTTTACTAGTTATCAATGTCAGTAGTTGATAGTTTCCAAAGATGCTTGCTATCCCATTCGAGGTATGAAAGTAAGTATAGATAGTGTCTCGCTGTGAAATGTTTACTCGTCTCTCACAATGAAACATATCATTTTTAATTCCGCCCAGCCATTATGAAATGGGTTTAGTGTGTCCAGGCTTTTGTAAATCTCATCTCTGGTGCTCAGTCTTCGTTTTAATAGAGCTATATTTCTTTGAGAAAAGGTATTGAATTTGTTTTAGAGGAATGAAGAGCCTGAAATGCTTTCAAATTTCTAACTTTCTAAATATTTGATAACGTTTAAAATCAGGTTATGGTCACGCAAGGCACGAAGAAATAACGTTAAAACAGACCTCAATGAGGCCAGTTACTGTCTAAACAAAATTGTTGTCAGATATGGAGAAAGACTCGAGCTGAACATCGTTGGTGGCAACGTGACTGGCAAAGGGTGGTCTTCAAAGATGAAACTCGTTGACTCAGTTCACAGGTGAAGGTAGATAATGTGCTTACCAACGAAAGGGTTAACGAAGGGCGGCGTGTGACGTTTATAAGGTTGTGCCGTATAGTTGGGGTGATGTTACCTTGTGTGTGGCATCGTGTTGGCAACACGAATGATCACAAAAAGCCCGTGTGTGTTCGTCACAGTGTAGAAGTTTATACAAATGTATTCTGTGATGTTTAATGAAAACTATATTTGTTCAACACGCATGTGCAGCATGTCTAGTGCAGCGTGATGAACGCAGTGAAAGTAAAGCCATGTTGAATATAATCGGGTTTATTTAGTCCAAAACAAGAACAGTGTTGTATTATGAAATGACAAACGGTCAACTACCACGTGTGTGCTGCAGTAAATTGAAAAAAAATAGGTAGAAAAAAGGGCGATTCATTTTTATCGGTGAATGGAGATAACGCGAAGTGAAGTGTCCCTATGTTTGCTTTCTTATACAAGGAAGTGGGCCCACATTCGAAAATAGGGCAAGTGCGCCTTATTGAACAGTATGATTAGGTTTCGCAAACAAAATGAATTTTAAAATAATGTATTTCTTGAATGAAACGTTTAAGGTTGAAACTTGGCGAAAATGTCAGATTCGGAGCGCATGAGGTTTAGTGAGACAAGCCCGCATTATTGGAGAGGCTGATAGCAACGTGATGTTGTACTGGCCCAAATAAGCGACCTTCGTAGGTCAGGTCAAAAGTAAGTCTAATTTGGATACTACGGTTCCCAAAGATGTTTTCAAGTTGAAGATAATTGGAAATGATAGAATTCCGGGAGTGTCGCCTGACTTAATATTGTGAAAAGTGTTTTTTACACTGTCCTAAAGAATGTTGGCTCAAACGAAGTTATCACATTGTGTGTCTAAAAGAACGAATTTGAAAAAAATGTGAACCGTCATTTCAAGAAAAGAGTGATTACATTTACGATTATCCAGGGGATGAAGCAAATTTCAGATTTTATGACACAGGTTTCAGACTGGGCTTCTCAGTACATTCATTTGATGTACCGTGTTAGTTTAAATTTACACTGAGACAAAAACAAACCATCATTTGGAAAAGATACAGAAGAAATGGTCTGAATGCTGTCTCCAAGTTTATAGATCAGACATTTAGATAACCTTCCAGGCCATGCATTGAACTTACGATAAGGTCCCTTTGTCTCTGGATTCCATGAGAACTATGATGACCTACTTCTGTGTGTGTCATACATAAACGATACTTAAACGTATCCCCAATGACTTGAAAGCAATGTCTAGAGATCTACCAGCTAGGGAAGGAAGAGTAATTCAGCTTTTACGCTTGTGGTCCAAAACCAGTCTTAAATAACTTAAATACGTAGTTTCCCAGAAGATAGTATCGGTAACAACCTGTCTGAGAAGATGTTCAGCTTGACCTGATCAAGTGAATACTTATGCATTGCGAGACCGTGTCACAACTGGCTGGGTCTATTATTGTTAAGGGTGATTGTTAACATGTCTGAACAGCCGAGGCAAGGTCACCGTTTGACTATGTCAATTTCGAGACATCGCCAGCAATGTCCTAACGTCCTTTAAACAACTACGTACAGGTGGTGTAATGTTTCCTATTCGAACTTTTAAGTGCGAGCAACAGAAGTGAGTCGGATTCTGAAAGTAACTGACTAAAGTTAGTAAACCAAACTAGATAGCTCATTACTGTAAAACACATCAATTGAAACATGAAATTGGTTTTCCTTTGTTTCAGAAGAGATGTTTCCGGGACATGTTCTGTAACGAATCCGTGTATGCGTGTTTCGCAAGAACGCAACAATAACAACATTCTCTGCTCCCCTATTTAATGAAATTAACTCGACCAGCCATTTGTGCCTTTTGACCCCCCAGGTCATGCATACGTAGAGTAGCTCAGGTCAAACTGAACAACCTGTAGTCAGGTATTTCTGAGTTGGAACATGACAATTTCACTTTTCATTTCCTTCCTGGAAACTTTGATGAAATGTTTGGAAACTGTTATGACAGATACAAGTATGCAGTAATTAGACTCATTATTAGTAATTAGTAATTAGTAATTAGTAATTAGTAATGGATTTCACTTTCTCGTGATCAACAGACTTGATGGTCTTATCTTTGTTGGGAGACTTTGCTTGTGGGTCCCTTCCTCACAAATGTATAGCATATGCAATGTTAATATGTTGTGATAGAAAGAAAATCAGAAGGCTGATAGACATAACTGGTGATGTCCTACATGTAGAAAAACAACATCAGTGAGATTACGTAGCTTCTGCGAAGGACAGATGCTTAGTCTTGGTGCTTTCTGATATTGTATCTGTTTTGCAAAAGCAAATGAGTTAGAAAGAGAAAATACCACATAGGTTTCAGTCAGGGTATTCCTACCTGGGATATTGGGTTTTTAGTTTCATAGACAGAGACACTAAAATATTATTTTATTCAGTGTTGAGAAAAGAGCCATTTAAACATCACTACCCATAGTTCTTGTCCATGCTGAAGTTGGCACTCGGATCATAGCTGATGAATATAAATCATATATTTGCCTAAAGAGAAATGGTTATGAGCACCAAACAGTTTGCCACAAAACAATTATATAGATCCTCAAAATGGTGCTCACACCAGTGCCATTGAATGGTTTTGTGGTGATGCCAAATCAAAGTTTAAATCAATGAATGGACAGCTGGGTGCGCATCTTGATGAACTTATGTCCCTTGGAACAACAAGAATAGTGCCACTCGGATCAATGTTTGTAAGACTATAATTATAACATGCATGCTGTTGGAGACCTGGAAGGGACATTAGTGAATATTTCGAGTAATCCGAGATGCTACATAAAGGTTGAATGATCACTAAAGGAGGAATACCCATGGCCCAAAATTACTTCGAGACATCACTGTTCGATACAGCGGTATTTGACTGTGTATTCTGCTGTGGGGTTTCAGTGTTGTGACTGAACATTCTGTGTAGGACAAACGGAATCGGGTGGTCAAGTTCGCTGACATGACTGACTCTTCCCTTTTACTTAGATCGATGTTCTTAACATCAATCATTCGCTTGTCTGTTCAAGTTTCGAGGAGGTACAGGCTAACGTCCCACAACTAAGGTTTGTGGAACAACAAATATACCTCAAAAGTAACATGTTATCAGAATCTTCTTGTAATATTTGAGGGCAAGTAGCAGATGCATAGACTACCAAATCTAAACTTGATAACATCTTACAGCTTTATATCGAAATATCATTGTCACTGTCTTTCGTATTTCGTATGAATTGTTTAGATGTTCACAGACGTGGCATGTCCAGCTTGTAATACAACTTTAGGAAGAAAAAACATGTAATTTGCAATATCTGCTTTGTCTCCATTAATCAATGTCATTTATATTTTGATTACATGATGCGAGATAGTCATCAATCGATGAGCCCGCACCTTGACCCTTGCAGTACAGAGTCTATTTTGGGTTCAAATGAGAACGACAAAGGATTAAATAAATCGAAATTTTGATCAGTGCACAAAACGTAAGTAGGATGCATGGTCCTGAAATCTGTGTACCCAGCAGGACCTGAAATTTTCGGAAGAGCAAAGACATAGTTGTCTAGGAAACCATACATGTATTTATGTTTTGTTGACATCCCTATTTCGAGATATTGAATCATTCACCATTATAATTTGAGCCCAAACAGACCACATTCATGGCTGGTATCATCCTTCAAAGAGGACAGGCCTTGTGTAAGCACACGAAGAACCAGATATAATTAACCAGTGTAGTTTGTGAAGTGTGACTACATCATACCACAAGCAGTGACTGTTTTTTTCCTGAAATATGCAAATAAAATATGAGAATTGTTCAATAAAGGAAATGAACCATGTACTTCCGTCATTTTTACGTGGGTGTCATGTCATGGTGTCGCGGAGTATACATGTACTTGAAGATTTGATGCCAGAGTTTAACTTGCTGATTATCGTGGCTGATGCGGATGCTGTCCATAAAGAGGTAAATCAGGTTCCTGGTAATGCGGAATTTAAATAAGGTAAAGTGGTAAGTATCCTATATCTGGTTTACAACATAGACAGCAATAACACGTACCATGGAAAATAACACGTACGTCCCCACAGGAATATACAAGTGACATTTCCCCCATCAGGAGATTTCCTACTAGCACAATTACCATTATGATATTTCCCCTTCTTGACGTTTCCCCATCAGCACAATTACCCATATGATATTTCCCCTTCTTGACGTTTCCCCATCAGCACAGTTACTTACATGATATTTCCCCTTCTTGAAGTTTCCCCATCAGCACAATTACCCACATGATATTTCCCTTTCTTGACGTTTCCCCACGCCTGTTTTGTAACCAGTAGGACGATTACCCACATGATATTTCCCCTTCTTGGCATTTCCTCACGCCTATTTATTAACCACTAGGACAATTACCCACATGATAATTCCCCTTCTTGACGTTTCCCCAGGTCTGTTGTGTAACCAGTAGGACAATTACTCACGTGATTTTTCCCCTTCTTGACGTTTCCGACACTTGTTTTGTAACCAGTAGGACGATTCCCCACCAACATCACTCAAATGAACACACACAAGCTTAGATTGTATATATGTTGTATGGATATAGTTATATAATGAGTTCATTTTCAACAGTTCCGTCAGGTGAACTTGTCATTAACATAGAGAGGCTGGCGGATCTTTTTCGCCAGTGACAGCAGGAGCTGTCCCAATGTTTTTTGATTGTCAATGAAAGCTAGACATGAGATTTTCAACTGATCTTGATAAATGTCATCTTATCTTGGAGAAAGTTAATTTTGAAGAAAGTTATACTGCAGTGTGACCTTTACTAATGCACAGATCAATAAATCATATGGCATCTAGTGTAGTATCATTTCATGACGGGTGTGGGGAATTGTCCTACTGGTTAGAAAACAGGTGTGGGGAAATCTCAAGATGGGGGAAATGTCATGCGGGGAATTGTCCTGATGGAGAATTGTCCTGATGGAGAATTGTCCTGATGGAGAATTCTACCATGACTTTAGTAAATACTGGATTGTGATTGGTCAGTCCAAGTCATTAAGAGGTATTTAATCACATTATATACCTCTGATTTTCCAGCACATTATGTATTTGTTTAATATCGGAAGAACGCGGTTGAGGTAGAATGGAGATAAACGTATTGTGTTGGAAAATTGGAAGTATATAACGAAATTATAATAGCTCTAAATTTGTTATTTAAAACCTCACGCTACGCTCATATTACAGGATCCCACATAGGAATAACAAGTCCGACACCACATGGAAAATCGCGATACACAATCAATCATGTCATGCACCATTTCGATCTAATTCGCATGGTTCCTTTGTTTAAAGTGCAGGTGTACTGGCCGATACGCCCGCGCATTCTGTGTAGGTGTATCATACATCTACACCTTTGCCTCATATGGCATGTTGGAATTGAGTGGTATATCAACATAGCATTATAAAGCAGCCAGACAATCTCAAGATGCTGGTACAAAACACAGTGCACTCTGTCCAACTCAGACTACACATATCTCGGATTTCTGTATAAATCGGACGTTAGTACTGTCATAGTATGGGCTAAAGGCTTGCGGATTTGATAATTCACAAACACATATTTGTACCATTATATTATGACTTAATATCTGGATATGCTTGTATTTCCAATTCTCTTTAATATTAACAACTTTTTGAAGCAGATGTCTTTGCAAGTCTGTTCAATATGTGTTTTCCTCTTTCCCCGCTTATCTAAATAGACACAGTAAGCACTTAACATTTGTTAATCTTAGCTACTGGTATATTCTTGATGGCCTAATTCAAAGGGACATTGTATGTACGACCACACAAAGAAAGAGACTCGAACTACTAACCTAAGCATGACAAGCACCTCATTCCAAATACAGTTGCTTCCCTTTCTTTGTGAAATGTTCTCCCCAGAAATTATGAAAGCAGCAGCAGTAAAATCATTTCAACTGAATCAAAAAATTTTCTTCAAAGAAACTTTGGGGAATATATCCAGTTCGAATTTCTCATGTGCAATATGATGATATTATCAGATAATTGGCGATGCAGTAATCTCTGACGTACATATAAACGACTACGAGAAAGTATGTCAATATTCACAAGGAAGCTCTTCTTAAAGCAACTTCCATTGCAGAATTCCGATGGATTCATCTCACCCCACGCATAAATACGACAATGTGTGTGTGTCTCTCTCTCTCTCTGTGTGTGTCCGTATGTGTGTGTGTGTGTGTGTGTGTGTCCTTGTGTGTGGTGGGTCTTATTAGTTGCTATAACGCATGGGCTCATCCCTGTTATGGTGAGGGGTTACAGTTAAGTGGAAGCTGTCAAAACTGGTAGCTGTCCAATCCGGCAAGTTATCGACACCGGTATGAAGTATCAGTCCCGTTCATGACTAGTACGTTTATCAGCCAGTAAAATCTCTGTAATCCGGAAGTTGTCATTTTCGGATCTCGGCATGTTATGAACCGTCAGAATATGTGCGTTTACAGTCATTAGTGACAAGGAGTCGGTCGGATGTGGAAACTATATATACATATATAGCAGCTTGAAGGATATATAGCAGAAGGAGAGACAACATTGTGATAACAGTCTCATCTCTGTTTATTTTATCTCAGAAAGTCTCTCCACGTGATTGTCCGAGGTGATGAAACAGTGTGACTCATAATGAGAATGGGAACCAGAGCAAGGAAATGTGTGAGTGAGTGAGATTAGTTTTTCGAAGCACTCAACAATATTCCAGCTATATGGCGGCTGTCTCTAAATAATCTAGCGAAAGGTAATCGGACCAGACTAAACAGCATAACTCATTTGGGATACAATGTCATCAGAGCAAGAAACGAAGTCACCCTGGTTCAATAGATCGCAATGAGTTGAACATGATGATAATTAGGTAAGCAGCTGGGTCATTTTCCTTCAGCATTGAGGCCGGCCTATGTATGAACAGAAAAAAATGCAATTGCAGCTGTCCCCACGATGCCATCTAAAGTACAACTTGGGGCAGTTTTGGGAGGGGATCAAGCCAAGGGACCTTTCCAAGCCATGCTCAGGAGTAATAGTAGAGTTGAGTTGATACAGAGGATTATTCAGACTGGTGACGTTGTGACATCTGTTTGGATGGATGAAGTTTTGTAATGCAAAATGGATGTGACCATACTAGTCCACTTTCAACAATCACCCATTCGCATCTCACCCTGACAGTAAGAAGATCCCATCCTACATAACTGATATTTTCGGTCACTTTCAGGAAACGTTCCACCAACATTACGGCGGGGAACACCATAAATGGGCTGCATACATTGTACTTTTGTGAGGAATCAAACCCGGGTTTTAAGCGTGACGAGCGAAAGCCTCATCCACAATGCTACTGAACCGCCCCTATAGTATAATATAGGAGACACGCGTAGCTCAATCGTCTAAGGATGCCGCAGCGCTGTGTCCCTGTGGCGTGCAACAAACCCATCATAGGGCATAATGTATTGTAGAATAGGTTATGTAGTCAAATGTGAAAACATTCTCAGTGACACAGATAGCCACAGGATTGTATGACAAATGAATGTTTTCACCGTTCCAATCATTAGTTTTTTACGATCACGGCAGTCTCTCATGACCTTTCTTTGAAGCCCTCAAACACTGCCAACAGACTCAGTGCCAGCAATCGACGCCTTAGCTTTCGATATTATTGCTGGAACATTTCTCAAAGTGACCGAAAATGTCAGTTATCCAGCTAACTGATTTGGTTGACACATGTCATCGGTTCCCAATTGTGCAGATCGATGCTTATGCTGTTTATCACTGGATTGTCTGACCCAGATTCGATTATTTACAGACCGCCACCATATAACTGGAATATTGCTGAGTGCGGCGTAAATCTCTGGTAATAGCAGATTCGACTGAACATGTCTAGCTATTTAATGAGTATGTATTTGTTTCAGTATTCTGTCTCTCAGTCCTTAGTTTCCCTACAGAGTAAGCCTCTCTGCAATGCTAAAGCCCTAATAAAACAAATATGGATTTCCCCTGAATTTCCCAACTCACTGAGGTTCCTTATTAACTTATATCGGTTTATTGTTACTGTCATCATTCTATAGCGTTAGTCTATTGTTTCAGCAATATTACAACATTTTTTTATATGTGAAAGAATCCGCTGATGCCGTCTAACATATTCTGTTGTGACGCTCTTTAATTTATAGTTCATCACCCGCTTCATCTTAATCTTCTACACTCCTCAGTTCATTCATCCATCTCCACACAGTTATTTCCATTGAGGAACTACAATCAGAATCTGTTTACCATTCAATAATTTATCAGTTTACTCATTGGTTCTTAACGTGTTGATGCCACACATTGTAACTGCATTCGTTCGTCCACTTGACTGATTACTTGCCGAGGTGGACGCGTATTGTTCTAGTTTCTATGTCAGAGCTGTTTTATCAGCCAGTGTGTATGGTACGTGAATGTGAAACCACCCACTCATGCTGAAAACATCGATACTCCATTACACACAGCTGACGACATACACGAAAACCTAGAGCTACACCGTTGTCATGAGCTGTAACATTGCAGAAACAGGACACGTAGGAGTCCAAGTTCAAAGATCACAAAGTCCTGAGGTTTGATGGTATATTACATGGTAACTGTTTTGTCAGCGTGGCTGGTTCTACAAGTAGCCATGCTTCTGTTTTCGTGAACACCTGGTACTGTTACCGACCTTTAGTAATTTATTACTAAAACTTCTACTGTGATTTTTCCGTTTACGCAAGTTCGAGATTTTTGTGACAATCAAGAATGGTTGTGCCCAGGCATCGATGTTAGATATGTAGAATATTCATTAAAACTTGGCGCCCCACCAAATTTTCCCCCGAACAAATTTTCCCTTTGGAGCGTTACCCCCTACGCTTTGGATTTCATGTTTTATGTGCATCCGAAATTTCTTTGAATTGAAGATGTTTCATTTCACAGTTAGGGTTTGTTGTCATCAATTACGTATGCATGTGTGGATTCTGGTAAAACCTCAGTCAATTGTAAAGTGTGTTCTCAACATTCACATTATTTTTTTTAGCGACAAATAATAAATTAAATATATTCATAAGTTTTATCATGTTTGTATTCTGCTTACAATAAAAACGTGATTAAACATTTTACACTGTCGACGTAACACATCACAGCTGATCGCATTCGTCATATCACATTTCAAAAAGTATCATGCACCATTTGACTATAACGAAATTGCATCCCATCAATTTCCCATGCCGTTATTATTTGAGATGAAAAATGCTAAACATTCTCTTTGCGAATTATCCTGCTTGGAGTGTAGTTGACACTATCAATGTCACGCTTGTTAATTTGCAAGCCAAACGCACGCAAGCTTTTAAAAGCTTTCTCCAGAATAGACATAAATTATTCAAGGAACACTGACAGGCCTTCTGAAATACGACTGCAATGTCTGCCGCCGAGTGTAAACACTACATGCAGATGCTTGAGTGACGGCATGATATTGATAACGTCTCATTTCAATCAAATGTGTCCATCACATGTCATGCTATTTGCCCATAACTTGTTGTGCTTTCATTACACTAATTCTCTTTAGTACCGTTAAAATATCGTCTTATACATAATCGTAATTGTGCATTGGGTTCCATTTTCTGAACCTCAATTATGTTCTTAAATGACAATCATACCAAAAGACCCTCAATTTCCACCATGCCCTTGAAGTCATTAGTCTTTTCTTGCTCTCTATGACGTAGGTAATCGTCCAACAACGTTACTCACCTAAACTAAAGCACCCTTTATTTCAATCAAAATGTTCCGCTTATTTAATTCAGCAGAAGTAAAAGAGAGACAACATTTCACAAAACTGAAATGCAGTATAAAAGGGAAAAGCATTTCATTTTCGTTTGAAACCCCATTTAGTCTGTCACATATAACTGTTTGATCGTGAGATCGTCATGGTAACTAGATGGCAATAACTTCTGGGAACATAAACGCCAACTTGAATACTTTTGAACAGCAAAAAGAAATGAATCAAATTAATTTACGTAATGGAATATGTAATGACAGCGGTGTTCACACAAGGGATGATAGACTACACAATGAAGGCACCATGCCTTCACATAAGGGCAACAGAACAAACAATGAAAGCGCTATGCTTTCACACAGAATATGCAGTGAAGGTAACAGAGCCACAGATAACATTTTTGATCATTGAGATATACACTGGCTTGTGTTCATCTTAGGTTGGTATCCTGTGAGTAACCCAAATAAGTGTATCCACCTCACTAAAACTCAAGTGGATATTTTGCTATTTTCCATTAACTGTGTACAGTATGATAGTTTACATTTTGATTTACGAGCTTATTATTTACATTTGATTTTTAACATGAGAAACGATAAGAACGGCTGTAAGTTGCCAAGTTCATATGTTGGAACAGAACCTCTCCAAATACATCAGTTATGTTATCTATCCCACTTTATGCATGCAAAGATTTGACATTTTGTGTGTACGCGTGTGAGATCAAGTTTTCACAAAAATTCAAGAGTATATGTACGCGACAGGCTTAATAGGAATTGATTTTATGCCATAAGCATTTGCGTAATGTACAGAGATACGTAGCTTATCTGCACCTGTGCCTGAGGAAACGTGTCCACATACGGGAAGAGAGAATACGCAGTAAAGGCACTATGCCTTCACCCAAGGGAAAACAGAATACACAACAAATTTAGCATGTGTTCACACAAATGATGACAGATTTTCACACCGAGGCGCCATACTTCTGCTAAAAGCAAGCTAGCGCTACCATCATCACCTAACCATCACTACTAATACTGTTGCTATCACTAGTGCTACGATTACTACTGCTGCTACTAGTACCACTACTTACCCGTGAAGGTCCCGGCGTAAAATAGGCCTTCAGCAACCCATGCTTGCGACTATGCTTGTCGTAAGAGGCGACTAACGGAATCGGGTGGTCAGCTTGCTGACTTTGTTGACACATGTCATCGGTTCCCAATTGCACAGATCGATGCTCATGTTGTTGGTCACTGGATTGTTTGATCCAGACTCGATTATTTACAGACCGCCTCCATATAGCTGGTATATTGCTGAGTGCGGCGTAAAACTAAACTCGCTCACTCACTAGTACCACTACTACAAAGAAATGGGCCTATTTTGCTCAGATGTTCGTCGCTTTCAAGTATGATACGACATGAAGAACGATATGTACATGCACATCAGGTGACATGTTTTATTCTTATTCCTAAACATGTAAAGAAGGGGATAATGGGGAAACTCGTTCTCTTTTTCACTTACATTCTTTTTCAAATACCTTTGATGTATACATTATCATATTCATCCAAGAGAGCTGTCATATCTTCCTGGGTATTTTTCACTCGAAAGCACATTCTAATACCTTCAAGGGCTGCAGGATTCCGATCAAGAGACATCACATTGTTGAAATCCTCTTAACAAAGCCCGTGGTGTTGAGTTATGTATGAGATCTTGCAGCCATTCACTCGTCCTATTCTCTCGACATATGCGACATCGGGATAGGTGACAATGTCCATCTCCATTAAGTCTGTCTTGCATCATAAACCAACAAGGGGATACGTTAGGGGATGTATTAGAATGTCTAGCTGCACGGATTGTTTTGATAGATTGATTTCGGGCTGAAGAATGAGGAAGACTTACTGGATTGTCTTTCGAAATGGCGTGTATCTCCTTGATGTTATTCATAATACATGTAGATTGGAAGCTAAAATCTTAAGCGTCAGTATGAAAGGATGGACTTCAGATGATCGTGTATAACAATCCAATCACAACATAGTTTTAACGTCATGGAGGGCCTGTTTTATGTGGGATGAAGTGATGCAAGACTTTGACGTTTGCCACTTGTGATGGTGTGTAGCCATGATCATTGTGCTGTTGTAGGAATCAAATTAGCGTTAAGACTACCTTTAGTCCGTGTTAAGGTATGGAAGTTACGGTAAACTTTACGCATTGTACAACGGCACCCAGGTCACAAATCAGTTCAAATACAGTTCTCGAATGAGTGGCCGTTTTGGAGAGTGTGATTACTGATCGTCTTTTTTTTCAACTCCTCGCAAAGTACATGACTTACCCTGTGCAAGTGAGTTTGTTCATAACTTGCCTTTGTTCACCCAGCAATGAATGGGTTCCCGGTGGGACAAACCATATGACTGTTATTCGTTTAGTGTCTCACAGGCAACTGGAATTAGTCGGCGTAAGAATGTGATAGCGCTTTGAGCACGCCACATAAACAGGCTCTTTATAAATAGCCATCACCATCACTTTGTTGATATCCATGAGTTGAGGGTGGTGCTGATGACAAGGAGCGTAATGAACAGAACCTGGATTCGAACCAAAATACGTTTTTTTCTGGACGGCTCTTAGGGCGCAACTCGACACAGCGAGACGAAGAGTCATTCTACCCCATCCCTACCCAAACTCCTCCAATTATCGATCAGCAAGAACATATTGGTAGATTGTAAAACCTCAGTTAACACGATAATGGATCTGTGAAGATCCGGGTTAAAATTGGTCTTCAGCAACTGTCGCTTGTCGTAAGATACGACATTTGATCGAGTGATCAGACTCGTTGACACATCTCATCGTATCCCACTTGCACAGATCGAAGCATCACTGGATTGCGTGCTCCAGACTAGATTATTTTCAAACCGCTGCTATATAGCTGGAATATTGCTGGGTGCGACATTAAACACCAACCAACCAACCAACGTGATAATCTCTGAAGTATGCTCTAATTTTACACTGACATTTATCAATCTGTCAACCAACACTGAAACATAGTATAGAGGAGACGTCATTCCCTGGGGGAAGCGCTCTTTTAATGACTGAAAAAAATGCATTACTAGAGGAGTGCCTTTTAAATTAGTCCTTGAAATTCTAGAACGAACCATTTGTATCTATTTCATGTTGAGTAGATCTCAGATGAAACATCGTGCAGCCGTTATTTGAGGTTTCTGAATTCACTTATATGACTCTAAGGTGATTACGGGATCATGTTTAAAACAGTTAAGGTCGAGTGGGATTAATGTTTAAGGCAGATACACAGTGACCTTTAGATATATTATAGTGAATATATGTGTAGAAAATAACGGTCAGCCTAAGAGGTTTATCGTCTTCCCATCTTGAGAACACCTTGGCTTGGTGCTCATATTCAACATGAATTCGAAACTGTGTATGGGAGGTAGGTAATGGTTTAGAATACTTTGCAAGTGGATCTTAGTAATGCAATTTTTGTTATATTTGTTCCTGAAAAGAATCGAGAGATATTTCTTATGTGATTTAAATTTGGGGCATTGCAGCTGATACTACAAAATTCAATTGATTGAGGCCTGCGTGTCGTTTGTGGCACTCTGAATCAACAAACCATCCATTCTATAGAAAATAATTTTAGAAATGATAAAAAATAACGAAGGTCACAGTATGGCACAGTCTCCATCCCCTGATCAGTACATCTTGTTCTAAACAAGGTTCCTAACTCTTTAGGATAACTACGGGTCACGTGTCAATACGTCGTTTCATTTCAATTTATGAGTGTAGAAAACAGATGCTTATAATACCAACAACACTGTTCATCGGAAAGTTGAGACCTTTCCAAATGACTGATACGTTCATAATGAGACTGACAAAAATAGTTTAGAGGAACAGTTGATGACAAGAAAGATTATTGAGATGGGATCGATGTGAGATCGTGAGGTTACGTGACGTTAGCCTGTTCATTTTGTTAAGCCCATAGTCCTGCTGATTTTAGACGTTCACAACTTTAATGAACCCACAAATCAAGGGTTTGGTGCTTACAAACTAACAGAGAACATAACCAGGACGAACCGGCAATCGAACATATGCTTCACCGTGACCCTTACGTAGAGTGAGTGAGTAGGTTTGGTTTTATGCCGCTTTTAACAATATCCCAGCAATATCACGGCGGAGGGCCCAAGAAATGGGCTACACACATTGTACCCATGAGGAGAATCGAACTCCTCGTCATGACGAACGAACGCTTTAGCCACAAGGCTACCCCACCGCCCAACCTTTAAATAGAGGCGTGATTGTACACGCGTGCGTGTCTTCTATGCCGGAATGCTACCAGTAGTACAAGCCCACGAAGTTACAGTGCACGGTTACCATGGATACTTAATCAGACAAGGCATATTGACTTTGAGCAGACCAGTCCTATTTCATCCCCACAATACGAAAGCAAAGACAGGGAAACAAAAATGAACACGTTTTAGGTATGATGTGATATGCGGATCGAACCACCGACCTTCCTGCAGGTCACTCCAGCTACCAGAACAAAGGGACCGTTAACAAGACCACATGTAAGACCATGGATCATATGATAGGGCAGTGTACCCATTACCGAGCCCATCTTTAAATTCCTTTTTGCTATTATTACCTTTGTCCATACAACCTTAAGTACACGGAAACATCACATGACGGAGATTCAGCAGTTTGCCCAAGCATCCCTCTCGGGAAGTGGACTAAATCCCCTTCCAAATGTGCAGTCACACACGCAAGAACTAGACAGCCATACTTCACCCCTCCTATCTCACTTTTCCGCACGCACTTAACAGCAACATTAAAACGTCTCCTCCGACTGTCGTTTGTCTTCGTACAGCCCGGAATGAAACCCAGATATAGTGATAAATGTGTCTAAATCGCAATCCCCTTGTGAGTTCCTATATCCTGATAAATAGCCCACTCCATTGTTAAAAATATACCACCTTTTGCTTAACCGAATCTCATTTAACGCTAGATTAAGACATATCATTAAGCCGACGTGTTGTGAAGATTGCATAATAGATACCAGTCTTTAGTCGGACCTTCATTATACCGGCTTACCGATAACAGGTTACTACCTGGACAGTCATTCATCATGAACAACCCATAACAGGTTACGACCTGGACAGTCATTCGTCATGAACAACGCACAACAGGTTACTACCTCGACAGTCATTCGTCATGAACAACGGATAACAGGTTACGACCTGGACAGTCATTCGTCATGAACAACGGATAACAGGTTACTACCTGGACAGTCATTCGTCATGAACAACGGATAACAGGTTACTACCTGGACAGTCATTCGTCATGAACAACCTATAACAGGTTACGACCTGGAGAGCTATACTTCATGAACGACGGAAAACAGGTTAAGATCTGAAGACATATTTCATGAACAACGGATAACAGGTTACGATTTGGAGTCATACGTCATGAAAAACAGATAACAGGTTACGATCTGAAGAGTCATACGTCATGAACAATGGATAACAGGTTACGATTTGGAGAGTCATACGTCATGAACCTTCACGTAAGGTGCTCTTCACCCAAATGAATGGTGGTGAAATCAGGACTGCCTGTATTAAGGCGGGGCTAATTTTGTTTTCACACTTGTTGATATATTATTGACATATTATTGATATATTGACTTTTTACATAAAACTGCAGCTACGCAGTTAATTTTGGTTGAACATGCTTTGATGTTTACTTTGATATAATTACCTTAAATAGTTAAAATATATAACATTCAGATGTCATATCCACCTACTGGTCGCTCCATATCAGTATCATTGCATTTATAGTAATGTCGTGTAATGAGTGGAGAGTAACAAGTAACACAACAAGTAACACTTTAACATTGAAAACATCCTATAACACCAGTCTACGTGCTGCAATGGTGTTCATGTCGCAGTTGTTTGTGTTCATGTAGTTGCCAATTCACTGATCCTTTCCAACGGAATGTTTATTCTCATCAAGGACGGCCTGTCATTAAACTCGTTCAAACCGTGAGTGCCCTCATCGACTATACGTGTAATCTTGACATTAATTAAAACGACTTGTCATTACACAACCAAAATAAACATGTGCCAACAGAATAAAGATGAGCACCTACACCAGCCTGTGATACGAGAAACGTGAGAAGATTGTAAGCGTCAAAGACGCGAGGAAGGCCTGATAATCTACAATGTCAGGATATTGATTGTATTTACATTTGCTGAAGCATAATATAACAATGAACAGGCAGTCACAAATTTGTTTTGCATAAATTATTGCCGAGGTGACCTCCAAATTCAAACTCAAAGATATTCGACATTTGTGAAATAGGCAAATGACCACACAAGATCAATGTTTAGTTTGATTGTTCTCCGTGTACTAAATTATATGTGACAATATACATATTCATTCGCCTGTAAACCAAGCATAATATCAACATAACTCTACATCTTTCTGAAGAGACCAAATTCTTACATTGCATATCCATACATTATCTGAAGACGCTCCACTAGAAGCACTTACCTTAAATGACATCCTATTAATGTGTGGAATAATTTGGATAGATACTCGCCGTGCTTATGATGATGGTGCTCGTTTTCCTAATTTTACACAATAAATAAATAGTAAATAGTAACTACAAAATATACCTAAGAAGACACGTGCCAAAAATATGTAAAACCTAATCTAATACGTTTAGAATAAGAACTATTCGCTAACCAAAGAATCCTTCAAGACTTCGTTTAATTGTGCTCATGATGTTAGTCACTGGATTCTCCAGGCCACATTCGAGTAAGTATGGACCGTCGTATCGTGGTTGGAGTTTTGCTGAGTGTTTAACAACAAGCAGCAGTGACAGCGAATAATGGATTAAAGCGTACCTGAATTTTTACTTCTAATGTATAAGTTACATTGTGCAGATTGCACAAGCTGATATTTTATAATAGTTCGTACTGTCTGCGATGGTAATAAATGAAGAAACCTTTCGGAATCTCTTGCCATGAAATCGAACCGGCTATGGACGTAACCGTTCGTTGATCACAACCAGAAGAGATTTTTGTCTCATTTCCCAAAGGGAGGCATAAGAACACGTTTAAGGTCAAAACACATGCGCAGTTTACCTTAACCCCAAAGTCCATAACGTCCGTTCCTGAGCGTCCCCACTCACGGTCATCGCTTCTTAGCCCTTATGAATCTTTCAAGGGTCCCACTAGACGGCGCAGCGTTATCGGTGGCAGTTAATCACGCTTTTAGTAAATTAATCAAACGACACTATTCCCAAGCACGTGGAGAGGATACGCAAATTGAGAGAAATCGTCTGAATTTTGGTGAAGAAGAAGCCTCAGTGGTGTGCTCTATCTGTTGAAACTCCATAAATCACTGTTAATACCCACTGAGACTTGTCCACGCACTTTATTCTATCCGAATTGAAATCATTTCTTTAGCAATGGGTGAAAAATCGAGATTCATGTTCGTTTGAAACGATGGAATTTGCGGTCGATCTCACATGAATTTTGTTTTAGGCTATAAAGGATTATTCATATGTTTGTTTATCAGTTTAAGGATTTAACTTTCTTTTAACATGTCATGAAGACCATTGGCAGCTGTTGACTACTTTGTTGGTTACTATTATAAAGTTTAAGTGTGAGATCCTTTCAGTAAGATCTCGTCTACTATGACATTATTCCTTTGTATGCTGTTCGTTTTGTACCTCCAACTTTCTCCCCGAAGTAGATCATGCTTCTTCATGTTTATAGAAATAGTAGATTAACTCGAGTTGTATGTAATCGGTCGTGATTTCCTTCCTTCGCACACAGTGACACACAGAAACACACACGCATCCAAATACACATACGCGCATGCAAACCCACGGACATACCCACACATAGACACACACACAGACACACCCGCACACAACAATATACATATAAACGCTCAAGTACACACACGCATCAAAACTACGTACACACTAGCATGCATACACGTGCAGACACACGGGGCACCAAACTACATACACACTGACATGCCTACAGACATATAGAGAAACACAGACACAGACACAGACACAGACACACACACAGACACACACACACACACACACACACACACACACACACACACGTATGTTCCAAGCCACCATCCACTTTCAGTTTTCAACCATTAAACAAAGATATATTTCTTGAACATCACGAAATCAAATATGCTATGGAATATATTTCAAGGGGTTTTTCTTCCATTTTAAATAAATAATGTCATTACTAATGATTTTCACAACTGAACTGTAAGAAGGGCTCTTCCACTTCCTCTGAGCTGTTGCGCAAACAATGAACACATCCATGGTTACTATTGTAGAGCTGTTTCAAATTTTGTATCGTACGTGGTATTGATTATAACAACATATTCTGCACTTAGATTCAACATATCTGTAGCACGTTACATCTGGGATAACACTTTCCCAGTAAAGTACAAATTGTAGTGCTTTTGTTGGGTTGATTCCCATCTGAGAATCGAACCTCCACTCTCAGAGTCACCTAATCGCTCCAACGTATCTGTATCCAAGTAATATAACACATATACCAATAGGATAGCAATTCCAATCAACCTATGGCTATTACGAAATGTAATATACTACTCAAAGAAAGAAACGCATAGCTGAAAATTGGTATCAATTTATACACTTATGGTTCAGTAATACAGGAAAGTCATGAAGAAAACCTGAATAAACATTAACGGTCCAATGTTGCAAGAAATTACACGTCACAAATGACAAGTGTTCCAAGGACAAGGTCGCAGAACAGTCAGTATCTTGTGTGGCCACCATTAGCATCAATGGTTGCTTGGCATCGGCGTCCCATAGACTGGACCAGATTCCGGATGAAGTGCCTGGGAATGAGTTGGTACTCTTCCCTCAAGGACACAGACAGAGCAGATAACGTCTGTGGCTGAGGGTCACGTTGTCGCACACGACGATCCAATTCGTTCCACAAATGTTCAATAGGGTTAGGATCCGGTGATCGTGAGGGCCAATCATCCTGATTATTCGTGCTGTATGCGGTCGAGCGTTATCATGCTGAAAAATGACGTTCTGGCAGTTTATGAATGGAAGGACATGAGGCCTGATGGGTTCATCACGGTATCGTCGAGCTGTCAAATTGCCCTGGACTTGAATGAGATCTGTCGGGTCACTGTATGGGATGTCAGCCCAAACGAGGACACTGTCACTGCCAAATCTGTCCACTTCCTGTACATAATTTGCAATGTGGCGTTCATTACGACGTCGATATACACGTGCTCTTCCGTCAGGAGGTG
This sequence comes from Haliotis asinina, assembly GCF_037392515.1. Lineage (NCBI taxonomy): Eukaryota > Metazoa > Mollusca > Gastropoda > Lepetellida > Haliotidae > Haliotis > Haliotis asinina. The sequence goes on along the minus strand of NC_090293.1, from coordinate 12,629,391 downwards.
ACTCATCACTGAAGATTACAGTTCTCCATCTTTGCTATGGTAATGGGAGATGTTGGCGACACCACTGTCTGCGTTGTTGCCGATGTTGACGTGTAAGGACAGGTCTTCGCAAAGGTCTTCTGGAACGAATATCAGCCTCACGTAAGTGGTTTCTCACATTCAGATCAGAGTTTTTGTTGTGGAGGATGATGTGGTGAACCTGTTCCGCACTTGTCAAAGCCGAATAAACCTGTCCTGTGGATCGGCCTGCCCTGGGCCCCTCGCATTGTTGCACTGTGTCTCAGTAAGATTTGGCATGACTTTAACACCAAATTTAAGGTTGTCAGCTGTCGCAAGAGCATTGAAACCCCTCTCCACATCATCCTGACTTTTATTGGAAACGATGCATGTGCATGTACATGTGCGTGCAAAAGGGCAATGCATGAAGTTCTTCCCATTCACAATTTATTGCATCTATTGAGGAAAACAGACTTTGTGCGTTTCTTTTTTTTTTGAGCAGTTTAGTTGATACAAGTATGCAAAGCTAACTCAGTATCTAGTTAACACTCAGTATCTAGTTCATATCTTAGACGCATAGATTAGTTTAGCTAGTCTTCAAGACATCTTTTCTTAGCACATTCTGAAAGAGCCGTGTTGGTGAATAGTTCTTCTTATTTGACCAAAATTGAAATTACTCATTTTGAGTCGGAAATGAATCACATTGTCTCTCACGATGCAGCTATTAATATATGCGCATGAATGGTCAACAAGTTAGCATGATGTCAACCCTATTAGATCCAGTGTAACAAACACGAAGTTTTCATTCTTGCTGTGCTATCATATCAGGTTGCAGCTGATTAGGCGTTGCTAATGAATCATGTGATACTGTTTTTAAGATGAAGGCAAATGATCTATGTGACTTTCATGTCGCCCCATCGTCGTACTCGTCAACGTCAGACGTTCAAGCTACGAGTGATTGAATACTTCGAATCACTCGCTGGAAACTTCTTATCACAGTGCTAATTATAAAAACATAACAATGCTCATTAACAGCTCCAGTGAAGTTTGCTATCTTATCAAAACATTCCTTCGCGTTTGACCTATTGGAACATCTGCCTCTAGACATTTCACCCATGTTCAAAAGGCTGTGTTATTAACTTGGTTTCAGCGCAGTAATAGTGACTTTGAATTACCACATTCAGGAAAAAAACATTCTGTGGTTCATTTCATTGTTGTCAAAGGAAATGAAAACGTTATATGAACTGTAGAACAACATTACACTTCTATAGGGCAATTTCTTGTACACACATGAATAATTGAATCTTTAATATGCTGACAGAAGGAACAAAAGGAACATCTATAAAGACCGTCATTTATTTGAATTACAACGCTTCGTGGTGTTTCTCAAGGCGGCGACTTGTATACACCAGAAGCTGTAAGCTACTCATCGTCCGTCAGACCTACAGCAGTGTGCGAAACGGTTTTCCATTTATGTTTTCATAAAGTAGGGCTAGCCACAAAGTTACTAGCTCACAAAATATTTGACTAGCCCGAAATTTAAAAGTACAAATGTAAAAAAATTACGAAAATAGAAGAGAATAAGATATCGTCGGTATGACACAGGTTTCATCATTAAGCGGCTTATATCATACACATTTTTGTACAACCATAGTCTTGCATGCTTTCAAAGTTTGCTATAAGTTAATAAGTCGGAGAGAGTGGTATGTTTACAAAATGTCCCTACATACTAGCCAGTGGGACCAGTGACTGTGGGAATTTACTGGCCGACTGGATTTTTACAAGCCCTGGACTAGCGGACCAGAGGCTATTTCTCGCACTGCCCCTACATGCATGTGTTCTTATTTGTTACATCAAGCATCACTACGGAAGCGTAGTAGGGTCACGGTGAAAACTATTTCACTATCTCCTACATAGGACATACTATCTTCTACGAAGGTCTTGATCTCTCCTACGCAGGACATACTATCTCCTACGTAAGAGATATTAAGTAGGACTTATCTCCTACATAGGAGATATTAAGTAGGACTTATCTCCTACATAGGAGATATTAAGTAGGACTTATGCTAGTCGTATGAGGCAACTAACGGGATCGGGTGGTCAGGCTCGCTGACTTGGTTGACACATGTCATCGGTTCCCAATTGCGCTGATCTATGCTCATGTTGTTGGTCACTGGATTGTCTGATCCAGACTCGGTTAATTACAGACCGCCGCCATATAGCTGGAATATTGCTGAGTGTGGCGTAAAACTAAACTCACTCACTTAAGTAGGACTTAGTATAGGACTTAGGATCTCTTACGTAGGACTTAGTATCGCTTACGTGGGACTTAATATCACCTTCGTAGGACATACTAGCTGCTACGTAGTACTTCATATATCCTTTTAAAGGTTCGGATTATGAACTGTGGTTTTTATTTGAGAAATGTTTGTTTATGCAGGACGTTAGTTGGTAGAAATGCACGCCAATGCATATTAATGACACTGATGCAGTGTTACTGCACAGTAATACACAGTAATACACACACACACGCACGCACGCACGCACGCACGCACGCACTCACACTCATGCATGCACGCGCACACAGACAGAGGGGAAACGTTTCTGGTATGAAATTCTCGTTATAACACGTCCTCCGAAATACTTGCTTGTCTTGATGTGAGGCTAGGTTGGATCAGATATAACGCTCGTTTGCGGATTGTCTTTTCATGATTGTTTGCAAGCTGACTTGTCACGGGTGGTAATAAGTTGAAAGCGGCGTAATGTAATACGGAATTAACAAGGCAAAAGATTGTCATTATAGTTGTTTGTATAAGTATAAGGGAATAAGTACGCATAGATTGCCACCGATAGTCTAAGACACGCCTGTGCACGCAGATTATGACTAATGTGCTACGACCTCTGAAATATCCAGCGCAAAATAGAACAATGTAACAAAGTGCAACATGTAACAGTTCACTAACTGCAACACGTAACTATAAAGCAAACTCTAGACTCACTTAAAACACTCATTATGTGTTATATATGCATACGTGTTTAAAACGAAGAAGAATTTCTCCACCAACTTGGGGAAAACAACTGCAAACCTTATGCAGATTAATTGCACGAGGATGATTCATCAAATTGCTGAAAAGTGTGTACAAATATCGTGCATTTGAACTGCTGTGTCTTGGTGTAAAGGTTTGATACGAATTTGCCATTTTTCACCGAGTTTCATCATTTATTAAATGCATGACATTAATCTTTTCAACGTTACGAATTTGTTTTCCTATACATCAGTTCATATGTAAACAGTACCTTTAAACAGTATGGAATATTTTGCAAAACCTAGTGTTGAACAGTTGACTGAAGTTCGCGGCTACATTTACACTAGTGAGTCTAAACGTTTGATGAGTAGTACCGTTGAACACACGAGCCTAATGGCGAAAAATCAGTAGACTCTTAGAGTAAATGAAACACATGATAGTGGACTCTAATGGTAAATATAACGCATAATGTAGACTCTAAACGTAAATGAAACGCATGGCTGTAGACTCTAACAGTGACTGAAACACTGAAAAGGAAATGGTTTCCCGTGTCTGGGGGAATCAAGTTGACAAGTTCAGATTAATGTATATGAACATATATAGAGTATCTCCTACAGGAGATACTAAGGAGATCCTACGTAGGTGATAATGAGACTACACATATTTTCACCGTGGCCCTGATACGCTTCCGTACTACACAAACATGTCACATCCCGGCAATTCTAAAGAATTCCTCTTGTAATATCTCGATTATCTACCAAGCACGTTAGCTTGATTTTTGAAGGAACGTATCTAGGCAATGGGTTTTCAATCGTTTCTTAACGTTCACCCGACTGATTCTGGTAAAGCCCCAATAAGCAGGAAACCTGAACGCATTTAACAACTAGCAGATATGTTTCTGGGACTAACTGGGATCATACTCGCATCCTGCCACGCCAACTACGAACAGTGCTATCGACGATGTATATACGACACTCATGAACAATACTTTCCTTCGCCTGTATATATAAAGACAGACATAACTATTCATAATGTACCGTTTTTAAGTATAGAACTACTCATGTGACTGACGCGAACACACTAGTATTTCCTAATGTAGCTATTTGAATGAAATTAACCTATCAAAATACGTCAAACAGAACATCGATTTACAATTTTGTTTGTCATTTATAAACATCATTGAAAAATCAAGGAAAGTGGATACAAATCACACTTCCAGATTGAATACTTCAAGACATTAGACGTTGTAATTTATCAGATTGTGAAATATTATCGTACATTTGACGGAATGTTGCAAGTGGCCACAGGTATTTATATACCTTTTGAAATGATACATGCAACTGAATTGGTACTCGTAACATGTTCATCACGTTTCTTCAGAGGCACGTATAAGATACTCCTATTGTAAATTCATTTTATAGGTTTCGATCTCAGATTTAATATGTGTAAATTTCAGTGGAAACTGAACACTTAAGCATGTATGTCCTCCACGTGCAATGAGGCCATGTAGGTATCAAATCAAACGTTACCTGCTCCTACGGTTTCATTTACTGTTTGGTCACTCCTATAATGTACTTAACACAAAGCTGATCATGATGAGACTTCCAGGAAGTGGCGCTTGGTAGTGTTTAGAAGCCACTACTTCTTTACAGACCATTTGATAAGATAATCGTGAAGATCCGGGTTAGAATTTACCTTCAGCAACCCTTGTTTGACAGGACAGGACCAGGTAGTGAGGCTGATTAGGTTGATACGTGTCATCGTATCCCAAGTGTGTAGATCGATGTTTATGGTGCTGTCCACTGTATTGTCTGTTGCAGACCGCTGTCATATAGCATGGATATCGATAAGTGCGGCGTAAAACACCAAACCAACGATCCAACGCACTTGCTTGGAACTGACAACAGCCCACAGAACGTTTCTTGTAGAATAATGTCGGAGGCCCATTTCCCTTGTCCCTCGACGCGATATTCCTGGAACATGGCTAACGGCGGTGCAAGACATCACTCACTCACTCACTCACTCACTCACCCATTCACGTAGAATTAAAACTGGCACTGTATACCATACGTAGGACAATTAGGACATCAGACGTTGGACTAGATTTTAAGTCATCTTTCTGTTAGCTTCTGAAGAAGATCTTCGTTTCAGAGCGTGTATCACTGTTGGTCTGAAATACCACCACTATGACGGTCTGCCCAAACACATTGCTGCTATGTGTTATTCTTGACTATATGATGATTACAACAAGATAGTTTGTGTTTCACATACAGCATTAGCACAAGCCTAGCTCTATGTTTGCGGTGACTACAACACGAACGTTTCTGCTGATAGTTCTTTTTTGTATTTCTAAATGATATAATGGCGGTGGATTTTTGGTTATTTCTTGCAAGTAGCGTTTGTTTGCCCGAGTTGACGTGTCTCTTTGAATGTATATGCCAAGAAATTCGATTATGAAAAATCGGCGGGGTATAAGTGTCTCTAAGGTGGGGGTCGTGGAAGAAAGGGTAAGGGACGTCAAATCATATGCTGTCACCATAGTAAAACCTCTTAATGCATACACGCACGAACGCACACATGCCACAAACACGTGCACACATACATCCTACCTGCCTGCATGCCTGCCTGCCTCCATCCATCCATCCACACACACACACACACATACACACACACACACACACATACACACATACACACACACACACACACACACACACACACACACACACACACACACACACACACACACACACATACATACATCTCATACACGGGCACTGAGAGAGCAAGGAGTGGGACAAGGTGCTACACGCGATAAAAAACTGAGCTTGCTGCAGCCAGCGTAAAACCAGCCTTAGAATGCACCCTTACACGCGGTTCACGGTTCAGTAGGCCTTCACGTTCACACCCGAAGCATACCCATTCGACCTGATCCTGGAAGCCTTTGAAGACACGCATGTGTTATCTTAGATCTGCCCAGGACTCTCCAGGGGGCAGTGAACGCCAGCAGTCACTAACACCGATGTATAAAACATGAAGTATTGTAGAATGCACTCGCGTCCCCCTGGATCATACCCTGTGTTTTTGCATCTGAAGGATTAGTGTTGGGAATCGGCTTTCATTTCTTACGTGTTTTGGTTGGGATGGATTCCGTTTCTGTTTGTCCAAAGGGACTTAAATATTTCATATTCTTTCTATGAGGATTTATACTGACTGATAGCTGGCACACACAAGCTCCGGGTTCTTTATGGGTTTCAGTAGGTAGGCCTTCCTTGCGGTCCCACTCATGGTCCCAGTTGTAAATGAAAAGGTCATAATTATATGAGATCGTCAATATGGTGACGGTGGTAGTGGCAGCAGTGGTTGTAGTAGTTGTAGTTGTTGTTGTAGTTGTGGCAGTGGCGGTTGTTATTGTAGAAGTAATAGTAGTAGCAACAGTTATAGTAGTAGAAATAGTAATGACAATACTAGTGTCAGTATTAGTATTAGTTATAGCATTACTAGTAGTAGTAGTAGTAGTGGTGGTAGCAATAGAATCAGAAGTAGTATTGGTAGAAGTGGTTGTGGAAGCAGAAGTAGTAGTATTGTAGTCGTAGTCGTAGTCGTAGTCGTAGTCGTAGTAGTAGTAGTAGTAGTAGTAGTAGAAGTAGTAGTAGCAGAAGCAGGCGTGATATTGGTAGTAGTTTTTCTTGAGATAGTAGTAGAAGCAGCAGCAGCAGCAGCAGTAGTAGTAGTAGTAGTAGTAGTAGTAGTAGTAGTAGTAGTAGTAGTAGTAGTAGAAGAAGAAGAAGAAGAAACCACGGTTTTCGTCGCTATAACCCTTTCTCGCGGGTCTCTACCATGGGCACTTTCAATCAACCTGACATGTTGTAATATAAGTAAAACTGTCAAAAGTAGCGTTTTAACTCAACTCACTCACTCACTCATCATGTAAATGTCAAATGTCGATCCTTTCCTGAATAGCAATAACGTGTTGTGACAACATCATTTCCGAGTCGTTCCACGCGATACCTGATTGCGGGTGGTAACATTAGTTTATGACAGCCATATACCACGGCAATACAGCGCGGTGTCTGGCTGAACCCACGTCCGAGTTAGCGAACCTATTTACTGGTAGTTCCGAATGTTCATCCCCGAGATTTAACACAGATATCCCCTCCGAGACTCGCCGCCTCCGCGCTGACTGTGGGGAGATGTTTGTGTATCGACTGATGCAGTCATCCCGTGCAGCCACAGTAACAGCGGATGTGTCAGAGCAATCATGACAGCAGTGTTGACAGATTTTGTATTTTGTTTCAATTACAAATTCAAGAATGGCTGTGTCCGTATCGTCTGTCTCACACTCTTGAGTCCACAATGCCCCATACTTCTGGTTCCGGTTCCCTTTGCGGTGTTCTTGCAGCATATAAATGCACAAAGCTATCCCATCACGCTGTTTAAAATTCCCAATTTTGTGTGCACATGCTTCCACTCCAAACAAATGTACATTTGAACTTGAATAAATTATATTTTGGCCGACAGCCAAATGGTCTTCAGAAACCCGTGCTAGACGTACAAGGCGACTAAAGGGATCTGGTGGTCAGGCTCGTCGCTTGGCTGACACATGTCATCGTATCTCAGTTGTGTACATCGAACATCATGATGGTGATCGCTGGATTGTCTGGTCCAGACTTATTTGCAGACCATCGCCATACAGCTGGAATATCTCTAATAGCGGCGTTAAACACGAAAGAAACATACAAACAATGTGCATGTGCAAACAATATGTAAACAATGAAAATGTGGGGTCCCATACAAATGTCCCATGGTTTGTCTACTCTTCTTTTCCGAAATCAGTCGGACATTTGTATGTCTGCTTTAAACAACTACCCAGAACCAATCGACATTCCTGTTTGCCATTTCCAGTTCATAGGAAATCAGCTTTCAACCCTACAACAGCTCCTTTCGACAGTGCGAGCGTAGCGTTGCGGTGATCTTACCCTATTCTTAACATTGACCTCAAACCAGTTAAACAGGAGCCAGGTCTCTAGTCTTGAGTTTGCTTTTTGTTTGTCCACTCGGTGGTCAGAAAACCATTTCGAACCTATTAGCAGACTGAACAACCTACTTCCAGCAAGGATGGATAACACCTCCAAGAGTTTGGCTATAACCCTTCCTTCAAAAAAAGCCGCATAGTCTTAAACAAAAATAACCCCGCCATAATGTTACGTTGCCATAAAACAAGACATGCATCATTGTATCCTTGAATAGGTACTGAGGCAGATGTGTTTTTTTCACTTTCCATGACCCATTAGACCTGACACACTGTCAGAAAGTACATATAACCGACGAGTCTCAAACTATTTTTCAGCATATGTTTCTAAGTGACCACCAACAACATGTCACCTTCTGTGTCAATACAAATTAATCAGGGCCTAATATCCGAGTTCAGTTCTGACCGAGTAAACACACATTGTCACTTGATCCTCACTTGTTAAGGCCTTCGATCAGGCAATAGAAATGTTATATCAGCTTAATCGTATTACCCTTGTTTCTTAACTGCATGGGGTTTAAGCGCACCTAGACTTAGGTTCATTGGATAGTTCTTAATTAGTGACTCTGCACGCGATGTCGTTATCGCAGATAGTGGCGGGATTATAGCGTGCGTGTGGATATCGTCAAAGATACTGTTTTCGACAAGTACGGAAATTAGCACGTTCTTTGGGTGGTGGGTTCATCTAATGTAGCATCAGGATATGCAAGCTATTACTGAATGGTCTAATATTTGATGATTTCAATCGATAAACCTGAATGTGAATCGACTTAATACGTAATTATTGTTTAACGTGGAATAAACTGTAATTGAGAATGCTCAAGTGACCCTTATGTTTGTACAGTACAAAAATCCATTTCTCTGACACTTTTTTAGCAGAGTCGTTTAATCTCATTCATTCATGTATCCATTTACAATGGAGGCAGCAAAAGCAACTCTTTGATATTTTGAGAAATGTCTCCAATCAACATAGAACTAACCATTTGAGTCAGCTAACAGAAACTGACCAACCAAATCAACTTATACAAACTGACCAACCAAGGCAACTTGCAAAAACTGACCAACCCAATCAACATACAGAAACTGACCAACCAAGGCACATTACAGAGTCTTACCAACCAAGGTAGCTTACAGAAACTGACCAACCAAGGCAACTTACCGAAACTGACCAACCAAGGCAACTTACCGAAACTGACCAACCAAGGCAACTTTCCGAAACTGACCAACCAAGGCAACTTACCGAAAGTGACCAACAGATTACAGAAAATGAGCACAGAAGCCAACCTAGTGGCAAATTATCACAGATAGTAGACGGAAGGGACCTCACATAGATTGATTTTCATTATGTATAAATAGTTAACGTGTATCAATAACATTAGCTGTAGATTCTTTACAGCTGTGGTTGGTTTACTAAATGGTTGTTTGTTTGTCTTTTTGTAAAATCTACGTTTATTCTCTAAAACGTTTGCACCAATATGCAGATATTATGCTCTCAAAGAAGAGACCATCACGAAAGACTACCCTGCAAATTTGCGTTCATATGCACTGTAAGTGTGGAAATGCGGATGAAATATTTAGAAGAACTGGATCTAGATGCTGACTACGTCACTCAGTGTAGTTATTAGGCTTCGCCAAACCAGAGTGCCATATTTTATTTACCGTTGTCTTACATTAGTAAAAGATCCTGTGAAATGATCAAGAATAAGTATCAGTCATAATGTTCACCAAATTGTAAATCAATATATTTCAAAGGAGCGAATCTGTTAATGACGACTATGGGTTGGTAAAATATTCATAGTGCGATCGAAAGTTGTTCTCACTGAAATATATCTGACGATACATGTAACATGAGACGAAGAAAGGTAGACAATGACGTCACACAAATAGTTTCTTAATTATGTATACCATATTTCCCAGAATATGTGTCTTGGCAACGGGGATAGGTTCGTCAGGAAACAAGTAAAATTCAATTTGTTCTACCATTAACATAGAGCAGCAATATCTCAACGGTGTAAGGAGTGCGCTTTTCTGATTGACTGTCATCGATGAAAGTGGTTCAGCTTGGTGATAGATCTTAAATTGCATGTGTTATGGTGATCGTTTTGATTTAGTATGGTTTTTTTTCGTTTTCTTTTCTTTTGGGACCTTTTGTTTTTTCGCTTTAATTATTAGGCTATCCATTGCCCTCTTATGATGATACTGGTGAATTTCAGATGTATTCAGTAGGTACATGACATAAATACGTTTTAGAGCGGCACGGACACACATAAAGGCAGACATGCCATGGATGTCATGGGTCCCTGTCTTCTTTAGTTTAGTTCAAACTGTATTCATTCACTATAGTTCTCGAAGTATACAAACATGAGCGCTTTCACAAAAACAACCACTCATCACATTGAACTGTACATAACCATTATCATATTTAACCAAACAGACATTTCTCTATATTATTATAATTTATTTCAGCGGATAATTCAATTTAATCTTGTTTCTTTCGAATCATTACCCCCCAGTTCCATTTAGACGATCTCCGATTTCTAAGACAGCCCGCAACATCTTCGACTGATGGAGACGGACACAAAACGCTCGGAGCGCGACACGCTATTTAACCCCAATGACAGGCAATGGGTGTTGGTGGGGCCTCATATTCCGATAATTTCCGTTATCTAATGCGTAGGGTACGAGGTTGATCGTCCTGGAGCACGCATGGTCGAACTACGCTTGTAGGGCAATCATACCGAGTCAATCCTGGACGCCGCGAATTAATCTTGCTTGAGCAACCATTTTTGTAGTTAGCTCTCCGCGCTGTGTGTCTCGTTCGTTGCGTACGAGCAGCCTGATTCGTTTCAATGGCAAGGATTTGAAAAATACGTACAAAATGAGGATCAACACATCTTTCACAGATTTACTCTGTCGTATGTTTGAACAACAATTTCTTTCTAGGGAGTCTTTTTATTGGGTAACATGATTGTTAGTTCGGAAGACTGACTGCTGAAAGTCAAGAGATTTCTTTCGCGAACGATAGTGAACCATTTCGGAGAACACTTTCTCACACTGACGTTTCGGTTGATGAAGGCTATATTTTCTCCAGGCAACGGTGTCTGGTTCCAAATGACGTATACAGTCTCAGGTACCCTTATATATTATAGACAATATACATTGTTTGCAGACTAATATATTTGTAATTTCGGCTGTTACAGTTTGTTATATTTTCTCAAAATATACTTGATTTACACTTCTACGGACAAATCCTTTAGAAGTTCTATTTCTGTGCAGATTACAGTTATCCATACAGAAATTGAGATATTATGAGGTGTGATTCATAGTGAGTGACTCTTTTAGCAATATGCCAGCAATATCACGGCGGGGGACACCAGATGTGGGCTTCAAACATTGTACCCATGTGGGTAATCGAACCCTGGTCTTCGCTTTGACGAGCGAACGCTTTGCGTTCTATTCGGATTCCACTGTTCAAAAGGTTTATATGCTTATGTCAATTGGTTATGAAGATATTGTAAAAACATAGCTATTTATATACATTATATATGTAACGAATCATAGAGACTCACTCTTATGCCAATAATACTATATTTCTTCTGGGGCGGTGGAGTAGCCTAGTGGTTAAAGGGCCCGCTCATCACGCAAAGACCCTGGTTCGATTCCCAACATGAGCAAAACTGTGAAACCCATTTCTGGTGTACGCTGTCGTTATCTTGCTGGAATATTCCTAAAAGCGTGGTAAAAAGCATACTAACTCATTGTAATCACTGTAGCCTAGGCCGATGTACTCCACTACAATGAAATAAAGAAACACTGAACTGGACAATATACTCTGCATTAATGAATGGCATGAAATTGAAAATATCCCACGTAGTTTTGCAAATATTCATATAAGGTGAATGCCTCATATGAATTGTTCATGTCTTTCTACATGGGGACTGATTTGTGGGGGTAGAATAAAGTACGACCCCAAAACACCTAAAATGTACAAAGGAGCATGGCAACCAAACACACTGAATTGGAATGAATGTGCTGGTGAATTGCTCTGCTCTGAAAACGGGTGGTTTTTACGTTGTCTGTTATCGCAATTGTACAGCAATCGAAAAGCAACACTGCTTCTGAGAAGCGACACGGCTTTGACCGAAACCAAGTTACTTTCCACGCATAGCCAAATACCATTACTGGACGATGGAACCGTTATAAGACGCAGGGTCAACATTGGTTCGTTTGACAACGTGTCCATCGGTCGACTACTGCAGCGCAGGACATTTTCATACAGGTTCGGCACTTATGTTCTGGACTCCCGAGGGTCACATCTACAGCTAGAGCAATTCCGGGATTTGTAGGCTACGTACAGGGGCTATGTAACAGCACAACATGACAAACATGAAATTCTTCCCATTATGGAAAAAATGTCATTTTGCAAGACTACAACGCTCCGTCTTACACCGCTAGACAAAAGAAGGCCCTTTCAGAGGAACCACAACATGCAAGTACAGCCATGTCCCTCAAGGTCACAACATCTAAAACCCTGTCGAAGGTTCTCGGGATACGTTTCATCAAAGCCTGCAGTCGCCAGCAACAGTCACAGGACCTTTGGCACTTACACTACTGGAAGAGTCGATGAACATCCCCCAGGTGGCCATTCCTAATCTTATTGATTCCTCAGGGCGACCACGACAAGCAGCACTAGACTCTCACGTGATCGCTACAAGATGCTTAAAACTGGTGAACCTCACCTTGACATCTCATTATTTCGTGTGTGTACCTTGGTCAGTGGCAATGCTTGTGCTAAATTTGAACAATTTATCATGATGATTTATAATAAAGTATACACCTGAAAACCAATTGTGCGTTTCTTTTCTTGCAGAGTACATGTGTATATGCAAAGCAGCACTACAACCATTTCACTCATGCAGGTACAGTGTGAGACTTGTTTTTAGCCACACTGAATTCTCACATTTACAGCTGTTCTAGGAACTCACAACTACCAGGTGTAGTATGAGATGGCTGTGCTTTTACATCAGATCCATCACAGGATCAACATGATCACCTCTAGTCGACGTCTTCATATGATAGCCTCATCGTTCTTGACACAACACATAAATGTTGTACGTACCAAGACCGTTCCATAATTAAATTACGCGACTTCTCATTTATAAAGGCCAAGAAACATTGCCGGTAACATCAGACTGGTTTCTTTTCCAGACGTATTAATGATTATTACTGCACATTACGGAATGTTCCGCGTGCTCTACATTTATACCTCGTCGTCTTGTATGACCCGTTATTACTAGAGGGCGTGTTGGTTTATTACAAAATGAAACATTGTCTGACCAAGCGTTCGTCGTAGGAGACTGAATAATTACAGTGAACTCTTTCCAAACACGAAAAATGTTTTCAGATTCACATGTGATGTGTATTCGCTTGGTATCTTTAAAACTAGGAATGGTAAGGAGCAATGGGATTGGGGAATCCAGTGATGGGTAAAAAGAATAGTGAGCGATTCGGATTCTTTGAAAGTGTAGACGACAAACTCCGTTCCACAATATAAAATCACTAGCTGAAAGAAGACGTCGATATCATGAACATGTGATTGTGAGTAGCTATCATAACGTGACGATACCCGGGTTTCGTGAAAAGGTGAATATATACTGTTCCTTGGTGGCAGCAGTCATAAACTCGCAAAGTCAGTTGTTCACCTGAAAAATACTATGCGAATGAAGGTACTTGTCAAATAGGGAAAAATCATTTTCGTTATTTATGCATCAAAACTGCGCACTTCCCATGTTTTCCATAAAGGATTATTGATGCCTTCAACGTTGAAGCCTTAATAGAACAACGTACCTGCAATAGTTATATACTAGGCTCTTAGAAGCTACTCTCGCCAGGGACACATTCAGGTGATTATACACACAGTTCTCAATTTTAATCACAGGTCTGTATCTAAATTTTGTTAAGCGTCTGTTTGAGGATGTGTCAGATGAGGGAAGTAAGTGTTTGGAAATGAAGTTGCCAGTAAACACTGTCTTGATTTTCAGAGATAAACGCTGATATAAATGCAGTTTATTATTGGGTAGCTGCAACACGTTTTCAAACGTTACAGTGACTTCATTCACAAAACGGGTGTTTTCATACACATGTGCTTTGCCTATTGCTGCTGTGATTTATCTTGAGTAGGGTCATGGGATGCAGGTAATTTATATGAAAAATACTGGTATGGATATTCCCGAAACCGACTGAGTTTAGTTTAGTTTTCGGCGATATTTCACCAAGATGACGACGGGGGACACCAGAAATGGGATTCACACATAGTATTCATGTAGGGAGTCGAACCCGGATCTATAACCACGCTATAACCACAAGGCTACCCTACCTTCCTTGATTACAATACGCCATACAAGACAAAATCTCAAACTGTGTTGTAACTTGCGATCACGGAAGACTACGGTCCAGCTCTCACCAAACCGACCACTGTCATAAAGAGCATCCATCTCGTCGTTTTTGTTTTGATGAAACTAAGAATCTATCTCCCTGACCTGGCTTCATGGTCTAAATTTGAGGAATGTAACGTTAACCTGTTCCATAAAGAGCCTCAAATGATGAAGTTTCTCATGTTTTTAAATGAAATCAGTCCGTAGAAATAATGTACCGCAGTAGCTCTGTGCTACAACAAATACACGTCTTCAGGTAGTCTCCAACTAGTCACCCTTAACCCTGCCACCAATCTTCCCCAAAAGAAATATATCACTGGTATCATATCGAACACCCAACGAAGGAATAGTATTTCCCACATGTATGAATTATTGTTAATAGTGGTGTGATTATGTGATTATGGTTCAAAAAACTTCATATGAAACATATCGAATGCATTATATATAATCAGTACCATGCATGTGGATGACAGATGCGAGGATCAATCAGAATTGTTTATATTAAATTCCAACGAACATTTCTCTACCACAAAATTGTCGTATCCTGGCGTTCCCACAACACAGTTCGCACCTAACACGACGAAAAAGAAGCGGTGATGAGGTTTATTGGGGACAACATGTTCAGTCTTCAGGAAAGTCTTCCAAAGAGAATTTATGGGAAACGAAATGGAAGTAAGAGGACTAACACACGTCAAGTAGTTCTTTTCAATGCATACACCTAGATTCAACACTACAAACCTACTCAATGTTTCCACTACACTTAATCTGATGAGGATCTGTTATTATACGGACAAGCATGCTTTCATATGACACCACCACAGAGTTCGTGACGCCTTCAGCCAGCATGCATTAACACAGTCCATTTGTCTGTTCTTGGGCCAGAGCTTGGTAAGCTCTGTTGTTATCTGTGTGGTAGGCGGTTCTTCAACAAGTCCATTCTAGTAGTGCCGCAATCGTTTTATTAATACAAACGTCGTAGGGGGTGAAATAGACCAAGACGTGTGTCCCTTTTGACGTAAAGATGAGTCCTATTTGATCTAGACGTGTGTCCCTTTTGACGTAAAGATGAGTCCCATTTGACCTAGACGTGTGTCCCTTTTGACGTAAAGATGAGTCCCATTTGACCTAGACGTGTGTCCCTTTTGACGTAAAGATGAGTCCCATTTGACCTAGACGTGTGTCCCTTTTGACGTAAAGATGAGTCCCATTTGACCTAGAGCTGAGTCCGTTTTGAGTTTTTGTTTTTGCTTGTTTGTTTGTTGTTTAACAGTGTACTGGGCAATATTTCAGGTAGACGGCGGCGGCCCTCAAATAATGTCACATGCACCACATCATCCGTACTTCTACGCAATTTAGATACAATGACATGTGCCAAACAAATCAGCGAGACGAACACTCGAACCCTTAATCGACAAGCATGGGTTGCCGTAAACTATTCCTTTAAAACCCGTTAAATTATTCCTTAATTTATCAACTACAGCTCGTACATAAATTAATAAGGAATGAGGAAAGTATTGAACAATATCATATTATTTTAAACCTGACTTCCGAAGAAACCCCCTTTGATTATCATCAATACGTTTTGTCAACAGAATATCAAGTTTTGGCTGGATGTGAATTTGAGTTCTAATGTATTCAGTTTTAGACCATCAGTGCTGACATCTTGTCTGATTGTGAAAGCTTTTTACACTTCTCGTCATCGATCGTAAATATGGACAAAACAATGCCATCCTCACACGGACGGCTGTTTACTGTGCTACAAAGCAATGGGATGTTCGCTCAAATGTAGATGGAATAAGCTGAGAAAACAATCCATTTTCATCACAGGTTATTAGATTTTTCACTTTCCCACAGACTTCACTGGACATGTTGAGTTTCCGATTACGTTTATTCAATGTCTCAATTGTTTGACATGGCGCTTGTATGGATGGCCATGTTAAAAGATGATGTGTGGGGTCATGCCCATGACTTGAAATGAGATTTGTTGAAATAACGCAATGCATCACGATTCATGCCTTGGAGATTTAGTACAGTCATAGAAACTGATGCTGTATGGATTTCATAGTTTGCATTATTTATACAGGAAGGCTCGGATGCCAATTCCCCATCCGTCATCAGATGAACTAGCAAAGCACTGAAGACACTTACAGATAGGCTAGGTCAGATAAGGTCGTACAGAACAGGTAACTGAAAAACGGCGCTACAGTTCTGTCATAGTATTGTCAGTGGTAGTGCTGATAAGTTCTGCGTGGTTAGATTTAGATTCAGCCTTCTAGGCATCAGAGAGAAACAGGCCTTGATCCTTGCTATGTAGTTCCTCTTTCACCCGATACTGATACCTTCCAGCCTGGTAGACGTGATCTTGATGTGAAGCCGTTGGATATAATGCAGGCACAAATCATCAGTTTTCTAATCCTTAATCTTTAATGTGTATTAAACAGTCATTTGCTCCGTATAGTCCTTGAAATGTACACGCACTGATTCTTAGAAGCCATTATATTTTGTTGTGACATTTTGAGATATTATATTTTCATTGCACATCAAATTTTCAGCAGTAACCCAGTTGTAGCGAAGTATGTTCTTTTGCTAATTTTGGACAACTGGTAAAAGCAGACGAGCATGGGTTACTGAAGATCAGTTCTACTCCGGATACACACTGAAAATCAGTTCTAATCCGGATCTTCAGTCCTCGGGACATTCACCCTGACGTCAAACATAGGTTACACACAACGTTTAACACTGAAAAACACGTCATAGGAAAATCCCAAACGAATTATGATATCTTTGAGAGAGAGGTGATGTATGAGGGAGGTTTTAAGTGCAGGTTACACGATTTTGCGTGGGCAGATAGGTCAACTGGTATCCTATGTAATTCTATATAATCACTTCGTGACAGTTTATATCACGACGGGAACGTTAGTCGTATGATTAGGAGACATCAGTACCGCCTACTCTGTACCTCAGCTTGTTTGACGAGGACAGCTGGCATAGAACATGAAACTCTTGCTGTGAATGAGTGAGTGAGTAAGGAGATAACCCTTTAACAAATTCCTTCCCTTGTATTCTGTATGTTTGGTTCAATATTCAGCATTGGCAAGGTTCAGTCGGGTGGTTCATTAATCACATACACTAAAAATAATATTATCATAGTCTTCTACCACACTGTCTCAGTTTATCTTCGCTGAAGAAGCGTTAAACAATATTTACTCACTCACTCGCTCGGTCAATTGTCAAGCCAATCGTCAGTCAGTTACCATTTTAATGAATCTCAGGAACGCAGGTAGTGTTCTAGCGGATCAAGGATGACAATGGAAATGACTTCAACCACGAGGCACCCGTGCCAAAGAGTAAATGTTCAGGATTACACAGGACGGTCCGCAGGGAGTAAGCGTTTATTGATCAAGATATTGCTGTTTAGTATTGAGTTACGTAGTTAAATTATCAGGCCCCGATATCGTAGCGATACGGTAGTCATAACTCTGTGTTAGCGTAAGAGAGTTGCAGAGCTGACATCGATTTGTCCATGACAGTGGGCACGATCTAAGCTTAACGTATAACGTCACACAGTGTAGTGCAATAGAAAGTTCAGAATCCCTTCAATGATAAATATACATTGTGGTTATTGTACTGTATTTAAGTATGAAGGTGGCATATTTGAAGACCCCAACGGGGATTCCTAGAATACATCAAAACCCGCTACATAGATCAGATAGTAAAGCTGTATGATTTGGTTGCCTGTATGTCAATATAACCTCTCAGAGAGGGTCGCTGCTCCCATGTCAACGTTATATGAGTGAGTGAGTTTAGTTTTACACCGCAGTCAGCAATATTCCAGCTACATGACGGAGGTCTGTAGATAATCGAGTCTGGACCAGACAATCCAGCGACCAACAACATCTGTGCGAATGGGAACCGATGACATGTGTCAACCAAGTCAGCGAGCCTGAACACCCGATCGAGTTAGTCGCCTCTTACGACAAGCATAGTGTCCTTTTATGGCAAGTATGGGTTGCTGAAGGCCTATTCTACCCCGGGATCTTCACGAGTTCAACGTTATATGAACCGAAACGGACGATTTACGTACCGCTATTGTATAGCAGGATATCTGATGGGTGTGGAATTAGAATATTGTTCCGAATATTGTCTGGCATCTGTACACATAATCGGGGTCATAGGTAGCCCAGTCGTCTTAGACGTGCCCACGACAGTTAAGCGTATCTGAGTTGTTGTTCTGAATGCACCGTGCCCTTAATTCTGGGCTTCACGAAGGGGGTAAACGTCAAAGATCTCCACTACTTATGTGATCCGTTGTTTTTCATGAACGCTCCTAGTGTACTTTTAGTTTTGTTGTGTATCTGATGATTCAGCTTTTTGTGGTTTAAAGCCATAAATTCCTATATCAAGTGATTGTCCTACGGCTCAAGTCATGATTCTACAGTTCAGGTAATGGTTCCATAGATCGTAATATCGTTCTATAGCTCAGGTAATGGTTCTACAGTTCTGGTAATGGTTCTACAGTTCAGGTAATGGTTCTACAGTTCAGGTAATAGTTCTATAGCTTGTAATATCGTTCTACATTTCAGGTAAAATGTTCTACAGTTCAGGTAATGGTTCTACAGTTCAGGTAATGGTTCTACCGTTTCAGTAATGTGTCTACAGTTGTAATGGTTTTACGGTTCAGGTAATGGTTCTACAGTTCAGGTAATGGTTCTACCGTTTCAGTAATGTGTCTACAGTTGTAATGGTTTTACGGTTCAGGTAATGGTTCTACAGTTCAGGTAATGGTTCTACCGTTTCAGTAATGTGTCTACAGTTGTAATAATTTTACGGTTCAGGTAATGGTTCTACAGTTCAGGTAATGGTTCTACCGTTTCAGTAATGTGTCTACAGTTGTAATGGTTTTACGGTTCAGGTAATGGTTCTACAGTTCAGGTAATGGTTCTACCGTTTCAGTAATGTGTCTACAGTTGTAATGGTTTTACGGTTCAGGTAATGGTTCTACAGTTCAGGTAATGGTTCTACCGTTTCAGTAATGTGTCTACAGTTGTAATGGTTTTACGGTTCAGGTAATGGTTCTACAGTTCAGGTAATAGTTCTATAGCTTGTAATATCGTTCTACATTTCAGGTAAAATGTTCTACAGTTCAGGTAATGGTTCTACAGTTCAGGTAATGGTTCTACCGTTTCAGTAATGTGTCTACAGTTGTAATGGTTTTACGGTTCAGGTAATGGTTCTACAGTTCAGGTAATGGTTCTACCGTTTCAGTAATGTGTCTACAGTTGTAATGGTTTTACGGTTCAGGTAATGGTTCTACAGTTCAGGTAATGGTTCTACCGTTTCAGTAATGTGTCTACAGTTGTAATGGTTTTACGGTTCAGGTAATGGTTCTACAGTTCAGGTAATGGTTCTACCGTTTCAGTAATGTGTCTACAGTTGTAATGGTTTTACGGTTCAGGTAATGGTTCTACAGTTCAGGTAATGTGTCTACAGTTGTAATGGTTTTACGGTTCAGGTAATGGTTCTACAGTTCAGGTAATGGTTCTACCGTTTCAGTAATGTGTCTACAGTTGTAATGGTTTTACGGTTCAGGTAATGGTTCTACAGTTCAGGTAATAGTTCTATAGCTTGTAATGTCGTTCTACATTTCAGGTAAAATGTTCTACAGTTCAGGTAATGGTTCTACAGTTCAGGTAATGGTTCTACCGTTTCAGTAATGTGTCTACAGTTGTAATGGTTTTACGGTTCAGGTAATGGTTCTACAGTTCAGGTAATGGTTCTACCGTTTCAGTAATGTGTCTACAGTTGTAATGGTTTTACGGTTCAGGTAATGGTTCTACAGTTCAGGTAATGGTTCTACCGTTCCAGTAATGTGTCTACAGTTGTAATGGTTTTACGGTTCAGGTAATGGTTCTACAGTTCAGGTAATGGTTCTACCGTTTCAGTAATGTGTCTACAGTTGTAATGGTTTTACGGTTCAGGTAATGGTTCTACAGTTCAGGTAATGGTTCTACCGTTCCAGTAATGTGTCTACAGTTGTAATGGTTTTACGGTTCAGGTAATGGTTCTACAGTTCAGGTAATGGTTCTACCGTTTCAGTAATGTGTCTACAGTTGTAATGGTTTTACGGTTCAGGTAATGGTTCTACAGTTCAGGTAATAGTTCTATAGCTTGTAATATCGTTCTACATTTCAGGTAAAATGTTCTACAGTTCAGGTAATGGCTCTACAGTTCAGGTAATGGTTCTACCGTTTCAGTAATGTGTCTACAGTTGTAATGGTTTTACGGTTCAGGTAGTGGTTCTACAGTTCAGGTAGTGGTTCTACCGTTTCAGTAATGTGTCTACAGTTGTAATGGTTTTACGGTTCAGGTAATGGTTCTACAGTTCAGGTAATGGTTCTACCGTTCCAGTAATGTGTCTACAGTTGTAATGGTTTTACGGTTCAGGTAATGGTTCTACAGTTCAGGTAATGGTTCTACCGTTTCAGTAATGTGTCTACAGTTGTAATGGTTTTACGGTTCAGGTAATGGTTCTACAGTTCAGGTAATGGTTCTACCGTTTCAGTAATGTGTCTACAGTTGTAATGGTTTTACGGTTCAGGTAATGGTTCTACAGTTCAGGTAATGGTTCTACCGTTTCAGTAATGTGTCTACAGTTGTAATGGTTTTACGGTTCAGGTAATGGTTCTACAGTTCAGGTAATGGTTCTACCGTTTCAGTAATGTGTCTACAGTTGTAATGGTTTTACGGTTCAGGTAATGGTTCTACAGTTCAGGTAATGGTTCTACCGTTTCAGTAATGTGTCTACAGTTGTAATGGTTTTACGGTTCAGGTAATGGTTCTACAGTTCAGGTAATGGTTCTACCGTTTCAGTAATGTGTCTACAGTTGTAATGGTTTTACGGTTCAGGTAATGGTTCTACAGTTCAGGTAATGGTTCTACCGTTTCAGTAATGTGTCTACAGTTGTAATGGTTTTACGGTTCAGGTAATGGTTCTACAGTTCAGGTAATGGTTCTACCGTTTCAGTAATGTGTCTACAGTTGTAATGGTTTTACGGTTCAGGTAATGGTTCTACCGTTTCAGTAATGTGTCTACAGTTGTAATGGTTTTACGGTTCAGGTAATGGTTCTACAGTTCAGGTAATGGTTCTACCGTTTCAGTAATGTGTCTACAGTTGTAATGGTTTTACGGTTCAGGTAATGGTTCTACAGTTCAGGTAATGGTTCTACCGTTTCAGTAATGTGTCTACAGTTGTAATGGTTTTACGGTTCAGGTAATGGTTCTACAGTTCAGGTAATGGTTCTACAGTTCAGGTAATAGTTCTATAGCTTGTAATATCGTTCTACATTTCAGGTAAAATGTTCTACAGTTAAGGTAATGGTTCTACAGTTCAGGTAATGGTTCTACCGTTTCAGTAATGTGTCTACAGTTGTAATGGTTTTACGGTTCAGGTAATGGTTCTACAGTTCAGGTAATGGTTCTACCGTTTCAGTAATGTGTCTACAGTTGTAATGGTTTTACGGTTCAGGTAATGGTTCTACAGTTCAGGTAATGGTTCTACAGTTCAGGTAATAGTTCTATAGCTTGTAATATCGTTCTACATTTCAGGTAAAATGTTCTACAGTTCAGGTGATGGTTCTACAGTTCAGGTAATGGTTCTACCGTTTCAGTAATGTGTCTACAGTTGTAATGGTTTTACGGTTCAGGTAATGGTTCTACAGTTCAGGTAATGGTTCTACCGTTTCAGTAATGTGTCTACAGTTGTAATGGTTTTACGGTTCAGGTAATGGTTCTACAGTTCAGGTAATGGTTCTACCGTTTCAGTAATGTGTCTACAGTTGTAATGGTTTTACGGTTCAGGTAATGGTTCTACAGTTCAGGTAATGGTTCTACCGTTTCAGTAATGTGTCTACAGTTGTAATGGTTTTACGGTTCAGGTAATGGTTCTACAGTTCAGGTAATGGTTCTACCGTTTCAGTAATGTGTCTACAGTTGTAATGGTTTTACGGTTCAGGTAATGGTTCTACAGTTCAGGTAATAGTTCTATAGCTTGTAATATCGTTCTACATTTCAGGTAAAATGTTCTACAGTTCAGGTAATGGTTCTACAGTTCAGGTAATGGTTCTACCGTTTCAGTAATGTGTCTACAGTTGTAATGGTTTTACGGTTCAGGTAATGGTTCTACAGTTCAGGTAATGGTTCTACCGTTTCAGTAATGTGTCTACAGTTGTAATGGTTTTACGGTTCAGGTAATGGTTCTACAGTTCAGGTAATAGTTCTATAGCTTGTAATATCGTTCTACATTTCAGGTAAAATGTTCTACAGTTCAGGTAATGGTTCTACAGTTCAGGTAATGGTTCTACCGTTTCAGTAATGTGTCTACAGTTGTAATGGTTTTACGGTTCAGGTAATGGTTCTACAGTTCAGGTAATGGTTCTACCGTTTCAGTAATGTGTCTACAGTTGTAATGGTTTTACGGTTCAGGTAATGGTTCTACAGTTCAGGTAATGGTTCTACCGTTTCAGTAATGTGTCTACAGTTGTAATGGTTTTACGGTTCAGGTAATGGTTCTACCGTTTCAGTAATGTGTCTACAGTTGTAATGGTTTTACGGTTCAGGTAATGGTTCTACAGTTCAGGTAATGGTTCTACAGTTCAGGTAATGGTTCTACCGTTTCAGTAATGTGTCTACAGTTGTAATGGTTTTACGGTTCAGGTAATGGTTTTACGGTTCAGGTAATGGTTCTACAGTTCAGGTAATGGTTCTACCGTTTCAGTAATGTGTCTACAGTTGTAATGGTTTTACGGTTCAGGTAATGGTTCTACAGTTCAGGTAATAGTTCTATAGCTTGTAATATCGTTCTACATTTCAGTTAAAATGTTCTACAGTTCAGGTAATGGTTCTACAGTTCAGGTAATGGTTCTACCGTTTCAGTAATGTGTCTACAGTTGTAATGGTTTTACGGTTCAGGTAATGGTTCTACAGTTCAGGTAATGGTTCTACCGTTCCAGTAATGTGTCTACAGTTGTAATGGTTTTACGGTTCAGGTAATGGTTCTACAGTTCAGGTAATGGTTCTACCGTTTCAGTAATGTTTCTACAGTTGTAATGGTTTTACGGTTCAGGTAAAATGTTCTACAGTTCAGGTAATGGTTCTACAGTTCAGGTAATGGTTCTACCGTTCCAGTAATGTGTCTACAGTTGTAATGGTTTTACGGTTCAGGTAATGGTTCTACAGTTCAGGTAATGGTTCTACCGTTTCAGTAATGTGTCTACAGTTGTAATGGTTTTACGGTTCAGGTAATGGTTCTACAGTTCAGGTTATGTTAGAAGATGTTCATCAGTGGATGAGAAGGTGTTCTCCAGCAAACATCTCTTTTCTGACGAGGTGACAAATAATAAAGTATAAGAATGTTTGACCATGCTTGTCATTGTACCCTGACGGTGTCGTGCTGACGTAACATGTTTCAAAATATCCGACTGAGTGTTGTATAAGAAGAAGGATAATTTACACTGAGCATTGTCGATCTTTCGTATATTACTAACTGACGATGGCATTCCCATTCCTTGTACCTCTAATTGAATGACTGACGCAGTCACTCATAAACGGCATTGCATTTGCATACTGCCTCTACAGCAAGGGATGCCAACAGACACGACATCTGCTCACGTAAACGACGCAATCACACATGCTCGTTCTGTACGACTACATCGACATACATATCATAGGATGGTGCACTTTCATCATCAGTGTTTCAGGGATATCATCTGCATCATTGTAAAGATCGATTTTGCATCATGATACATTGTTTCGAGGGAGACAAGGAATATCTACATACAGAGTACATCTCGTTAATTTCCAAGGGCATAATATGGCAGGTATTTACAAGATACACAAGTATAAGGCTAAGATTGGGTATAGTGCAGTAGCTATGCTTGGCAATGCAATTATAGTGGGAAAACTACAAATATTTCAGCGAAGTGTCGTTATAACGTTCTCAAAGGTACTAACTATATTTGGTTACAATCGTAGTTCGTGTCAATTCTGTATGCAGTCAATGACTATTTACTATTACTGTTTAGTATAGTTGCTATTTCCTGTGTTTCATATAATGACGGTCCTGCATTCAGAGACTCTTTCCTTTTACATATATATATTTCTTTTTATGTTTTTGTTTGTTTTTTTTCTGTCTTTTTGTTTTGTATTGTTTTGTTGTTTTTTGCGGGGCGAGGGGGTGGGGGTGGGGGGGGAGTTGTTTTTTTTGTAGGGTGGGGTTTGGGAGGGAGGGGGTATGTCTGTCTCAAATATATTTCTTCTCACCAAGCTTTAAGAGACAATGTATCTCAATTGTTTCGGAGTATCTCATGGGACGGTACACAGGTGAAAGTCTGATCATTATAAAGCCACTAAACACACACGCCACGCCACGCCACGCCACGCCACGCCACGCCACGCCACGCCACGCCACGCCACGCCACGCCACGCCACGCCACGCCACGCCACGCCACGCCACGCCACGCCACGCCACGCCACCTGAAAGATACAAAGAGTCCCACACAGGTGCATTCCCGTAACTGTCCCGGTGACTATCTTGAAACCGATGCTAAACGTTCAACTTACCTGTAATCATCACTGCTGAGAACAATTCTAACATTATGAATATATTATATTTTCCTGCAAAATTTGTTTGCATGAACGCTGAATTATAGATTAGATGTGCAAGCTGATAGGAACAGGATGATAAAATAGGAAGTAGTCCTCGCACATGTAGGCTGAGAGCAAACAAAGAAAAAATGCTCAACGACCTTCACCTTCTGTTCTTTACATTCTTTTTTCTTGAGAGTTCAATCTTCCTTTGGAAGACCAATTCTCAAGAGTTTTCTTAATTTGACACCAACTCCAGATAAAAACGAGCTCCGAGCCGATGTGTTGAAAGAAGAAAAAACGCGCATGAAATGATTGAAAACCACGATGGGCAATCAGACAAAGGTTTTGGCATTCTCCTTTCCAGACGATGACACCTTGGTGATTGTGCGAAGGTGGCAACTGCCTATATTCTCTTTATTCTAGCTTCCTATTACATTAGGGACTGGTCGTGATTACGGCTAGTTCCTTACAACAGGATGGCCGCGTTATATACATCAGTGTTTCTTAGGTCACTTCACACTTGGAGGAGACTAAGCGTCTTTGGAAAGTCATTAGTGCATGCTACTTTCCAGTTCTGTGTGATCAACGGTACTGTCGCCATTCAGAGACAGCTCACTGGCGTTTAATATTTATTTCTGCTCATATTTACATGCTTTTTATAATGCGATGTTCACAGGTACACAGTCAAACATGGCGATTCTTGGGTAAAAATAGAGTTATGAAAATGACGAATGTGTGATGTCGTTGGATGAGCGCCAGACTGGATTCTATTGATATTTTCTGTCTCCGTTATTCAGGCGGTCCGATTAGAATCTTGAATCAAGTTCCGGTTCTATTAATATGGGTTTCCCAGAGCACGTGACGCCATCGCCATAATCGCATCCCAATAATGTTCAAGATTCCTTTCCAAACTCGTTACCATTTGCCTTAATTCCAAATAACTTGTGAGATTATTGAGAAGTCTATTCTGAAACGGTATCTTTTGTAAAGAGCTTTACAAAATATTTTGCGTGTGACAAATTAAAAAAAATCGGACTATGTCGCAACCAATCATAACACACCACAAGTAATTCATAGATTGTCCAGAAATAGAAAAAACAGTGGAAGCTGTCAAAATCGGCACCTTTCCAATCCGGCAAGTTGTCAACACCGGCATGAAATCACAGACCTATCCGTGACTTGTACATCCATCGTCAGCTCTGCGATCCGGCGCATTGTCTAAACTGGATTGTTTATTGAGTCCCAATGAGTGCCGGTTTATACAGCTTCCATCTTCCAAAATCAGGGAATATGATTTTTTGTTTAACCCGAAACAACTTCAGTAACCTAACTGTCTAACTTGTTGTTACCTTTCTTGCGCAAGAGTCGCATTGTTTTACGAGTAAGACGACAGTCACATCTTAAACAAAGCAAAACACCACACACACACCTCTGACATTTAGATGGGCGAAACCTGAAATGAAGAAGAAATCCCCCAAGCCTGGTTATTTCTTTTTCACTTAACAGAAAGTAAATACTTTACGATCTTGCAAATAATATGTGCTTTACGATCGTGCAAATAATGTGTGCTTTACGATCGTGCAAATAATGTGTAGTGTATGGTTCTACCTTGGAGCTTGAAACGTAACTCACGCTTTAAAAACAATACCATTCCGTTTAGGAATGAAATCCCGCCTACAGTTATTTCATTTGACCTAGGTTAAATCTTTTGAGTGGGCACGAACACACAGCTATCTATAATTTGTAGCACTTGTGAAATCAACACCCTGTCTAGCCAACCAATTACACCTTAATGATTATTCTGGAAATGAATACCAGTCAGACAACATAGTGTGTTTTATAACTTAAACAGGAACCAAGCGTCTTTTGTAACCAGACATAACGCGTCTTTTTTTCAAACCTGTACCAGGGTTACAAAACTATTGACCGTTATTTTCAATTAACAGAAACTCTTGCGGGGGACGTAGACAGTGGAAACGTGATAGTTCTGCTATATCCATGGCATTGTTGCATGACTCAGGTACGGTGGTTTTTAATACTGTTCATTATTTCACTCCTTGTCTAGTGGTATAAATTTACTAATGGCCAAACTTTCAATTTTGTGACACAATTTTAAGACAATACCCGCAATAGCCATGTGACTAATAACTCAATACGGGTTAAAATATAATAGAGTTCGATCACTAAACTGATTTAGTCTTTTTTAGCATAATTAGGATAAAAAGTGCATGGCACTTCGACATTGCAAAAAAGGATTTTTGCACTGAAATCTTCTAGAGCTATCGTTAAAAGTCTGGTTAAAAAAACACATTACCGAAAGATTCATTTAAACTGTTATAAATAAGGAAATTGGACTCTACCTCGGGGTTTTTTGGCGTGACCAGAGAACATTCAGTCGTTGGACCACCCAACCTACCCTCGACACGTAATTAAAGACAATGCCAGTTAAGCGCAGTGTCAGTGTTGTTGGACTAAATAAACAACTGAAACATGATCAGTTGCCAGGAATCACGGATACTATTCGTTCTTTTAATGCCATCAGTCACATGTGCCATGTGGAACGGAGAATGGACAAGCTGTAAAATGATCTGCATCCTCCTTTAACAGTCTATGCCTTAGTTCGAATCCTAAATCCTAGGATTCCATGTCCGTGCAAGACTTTCTATTGCATGGCTCATAAGCGTTCCATGAACGTCAGTTAAGGTACTTCTCTAATTTGAGATTTGACATGTAGAGATATAACTGGAATTGTTCTTGTAGGGCGAACTGAAAAACGAAAACAGGGACAAAAAAGCAGATATGTCAAAATAAATCATTAGCCAAGGGACACTCAGTCACTACTCAGTCACGCAGCCACTCACTCACTCACTCCAGAGATAAGCGCGAATGTTATAAAGAAACAAAAGCACTGATACGCTTCTAATATTATACGCTTATTGTCACTGAATTCCTTTATTTATGTTGTGATCAACTTTACATAAACGGTCTTAAACGTGGGCTTCTATGACTTTATTTCCACCTTTCACTTGACCAGTCCCAGCTTGCCGCCCTGTTTCTTTCATATATAATGGTTCGGCCTGTTTCACTTGACCAGTCCCAGCTTGCCGCCCTGTTTCTTTCATATATAATGGTTCGGCCTGTTTCAGTTGACCAGTCCTAGCTTGGCTCCTGTTCCTTTCATATATAAGGGTTCGGCTAGTTTCACTTGACCAGTCCCAGCTTGGCTCCTGTTTCTTTCATATATAAAGGTTCGGCCAGTTTCACATGACCAATCCCAGATTGGCTCTTGTTTCATACGCTTATAATATCCACCTTTAGATCACAAACACTTCTTTTGCTTTACCCACAACTATAACTATACCATTCTGTGTGTTGTTAAAGTAAATCTACCTGCCGCACACGTGGGTGCACGACGTTGTCGATGACGTTGATGATAAATGATCACTTGCCACTATCAACATGGCGTATCAGTCATGGCGTATCAGTCGTAGTTCCAACAGAACGATACAATCGCACCGGGACAACCTAAACCTCATCTTATCGACCCATGTTGATGAACGTGATATTAACATACTACTAAGGACTGTACTCATTATGTACTTACGGACACGCAAAAGACACCTGCAAAAGTGATTAGAGCATTACTGGGTAAGCCCAGCGTTTCTGCGATGAATGATTACAGTGAAACTTACACGGAAACAAAAATAACCTCAGAAAACTAATATAGTTCTGTCTCCGGTAGCTATTACCGATGACGACAACCCCTGTAAGTCATTTATACAAGCATAAATGTCGCTTCTACCACAACCACTACTGCTGCTACTGCTGCTGCTGCTACTACTACTACTACTACTACTACTACTAGTAGTAGTAGTAGTAGTAGTAATAGTGCTATGACTAATACTAATACTGACACTAGTATTGTCATTACTGTTTCTACTACTATAACTATTGCCAGTGCTACTACTACTGCTGTTTGCTTCAACTTCTACTACCCCCACTACTACCACCACGACTACTACTACTACTACTACTACTACTACTACAACTACTACTACTACTCCAGACATTGCTAACCAGTACTGAGACTGATAATCACTCACCATGCTCAAACATCTTTAGAAATTGTAATCAGAGATAATCTGACATGAATGAGAAATCATACAATTTGTTCAGCTATAGGCACGCATGTTTTGAGCAGTCACTATAAAACTGAAATTTCACTGAATATACTATCCCCCCCAAAACGCGTAGACAATTTGCATTTTTAAAAATCTATTCATTGTCTGTTGGGTTTAAACAATCGTCAAAATATGTAACAAAAGCGTTGATACCATGATTTTAAACATGATTGCTGAGTGTGACATAATACTACACTCACTCACTCACTCTCTCATTTACTTTCTTGAAGACAATATCCATTCATTTATCGTGGTATTTCTAGTTCCAATGGCCTTCTGCTATCCTCATTATTAGAATACAGTATATGCTTTGTAATTATACAATATAGCAAAATAAATTTGTTTTAATTCTTACGTTTCACTATCTTAGGTTCCATCATCACCGTCGGTAGTTTACACTTGCACAAACAATATAATTGTTGAAGAACAGTAATTGTAAATGCAGGTGTTCCTTTCGATCCTAGCAATAAAGCTAGGGCTATGATCATGAGAAACTGAATCATAAAGAAATATTTCTCTACAGAAACCATGAGATAGACTGCAACATCTGTCAAGATGTTTTGAAAGTGCCAATGTTTTAGGGAGGTGATGTGTTCATGAAATGCGCCTTGCATATGATAGCAACAACTTAAAAATGATTTCTAATGATTTAGTGATAGGAAGAGTTCTGAAGACTACTATTGAAATGTTTATTACAATATCAGTGGGATTTATGTTAACATATAAAATGCAGTTGTGTGGAAACGATAGATTTACGGAAATGCATATATTTACTAGCCTTGGCTGTTGTTGCTACTTTTATTGACATTTACCATTTACGTCAGATTCCACATCATTAAATATATCTAAGCTCAGAGTGAGCGAGTGAGTTTAGTTTTACGCCGCACCGAGCAATATTCCAATATTGCAATATTTTGTTGCTGCCGTCTATAGATATTCGAGTCTGGTCCAGACAATCCAGTGATCAACAGCATGGGTGGGCATCGATGTTGACAATAACATGTGACAATCAAGTCAGCAAGACTGACCACCCGATCCCGGCAGTCGCCATTTATGACAAGCATTGGTTACTAACAAGAGCAAGTCTAATCATGAATCGCACATGCTCAGAATTATTGCGATCATGATTTTAATAAAATACTTTGACAGTTTTAGAACTCCAGTGCTCCAGTAAATGTCATCAAGCATGCTACACAATATATCCCGCTTACCTAGCAGCCACAATTTTAGTGAGGTACATACTAGAGTTCACCCATACGCGACCATGTTCCGTCGCGGAACCACAGTCGATTGGACACGAGTCTCAAAAAGAACCGAACTAACCTAAACCTAACCCAAACGATGGTTATGTGTGTCAGCTCTGATGTAAACTATGACTTTATTGTACGTGAAGCTGTGGTCGATCAAAAATCATATTCGTTATCATTTAAACTGTTTTGAACACAATATGACTTCAAATTTATAACTAAAATATGCCCTGTGTACAGAGATAATGAACAGGAGAATCATTGAACATGAGCCTGCAGAAATCAAGTCACGTTGTGCTGTTATTCACATAGATCATGTGAATTTTTCTGTTCTATGAAGCTTATACTCAAAATATTTGCTGTGTAGGAAAATAATGCACAGGATTTCCGTTGCTTTTAATGAAGGTGATTCTGCAAAACGCAAGGACAATGACAAAGATACCGCCAATATTCACATTTATTATGTCATGTTTTATTATGTGAAGTTTATGCTATACAAGGACCCCGCTGGAATATTGCTAAGAGGGGCCAAAAAACTCACTGACTCACTATATAAGGAGTACACGATTAGGGTCTTATTACATTCACCGAAGGTGAGTCTGCACAACTAAAGTACAATGACAAACATTACGTTCAGATTCATAGCACAATGTCAGAATCATAACACTAGCAGTATATGCACTTTCTGAAGGTCATAAATGTGTTCACACTTTGATCAAAGGCAACATGTGAAACCTAACCGCTTGACATGTGTACTATGTACTGTTTATGTCATTTAATTCCTGATATATGACGTCCTGGCTCTGTTTCTGAAGAAAATATACATTTCAGTTCACGGCTTTCCCGAAGAACATCAATGAAATGAAAAATGCTTGATTATCTGTTGATAAGTGTCTTTTGAAGTATTGCATGGTTTATCTTTCACGGCAGTTGTGTTTCCTGTGCACGTAAAACATTCCGCATCGTGTCTGATTACCTGCTGGAACAGTGTTTCATTATTACCTTGTGAGACGAACTTGCCGACGGTGCTGCTTTCCTGCTGCTGCTGCTGCTACTACTACTACTACTACTACTACTACTGTTACTGCTGTTGTTATGTGTCGTTGCGTGAGTCGCGGGCATAAAGAAGTTCCGTGTCGGACTTGACGATATGTGAATAATGCCCAATACAATTTGTTTTGACCTCATGATGACCTGAGTGAAATTTCCTTTCTAAATATGACAGCAGTCTCATCATGTCATGACATTACTGCTCAGTGTATAATAATGGTTTCTTCAAGCCCGTTCATTGTAGCTTTGTTATGCCATCACAACATTATTGTTTTTTGAACAGAGCATTTTCTGTTTTGTTCCATGCATGACAAAGATATTGGATGGTGCATGGAGTCAGTGCCATGTAATGCTTGGTGATATTTTCCTGGGTGTGATAATTATCTGGGGGCGTGTGATGACGCACGAGTTCTACATTTGCTGTTGCTATAATACTCATGTAATGAACCACCGATAAGAATGCGAAAATAATATTTCATTTGTTCACATTTTTATCGGAATAGGTGAGAATATGTTACGCCGCCGCAGTACGCCGTAAAACTAAACTCACCCATTCATATGTAAGGTATTCATCTAAGGAACCATGCAAGAGGCAGGAGTACCTGTCCCCTTCGTCCCTAGCAAGAGGGCCCAACTTTAGCTGCCAGCGACCTCTAGCCTTTTATATATTGTGATATTTATTAACAGCGAACATTTCATATGCTTTCAAACTAGTTTTACATGTGATAATCTAGTTGTCATACTGTCCTTTGCTTACATCAAATTGTACCGTTTTATGTTAGACCGTTTAAATATATTTGCTACTTACGTATAGTTTTCTCGATATGGCTGCAATACTATCGATGTGACAATAAAGTTTAATTCTTGTATAAGGCTGAGCTACGTTTGGCAACATGGTTTTCGGTTTTATGCGAATTATATGAGGTAGCATTGAACATGCTCATTGTATGTGCGAACACCTGGTGTCATCACTGATTTAAGGTAATCGTTTATTGTTATTTACTTATTATTTTACGATATTTACATAGCGCACATATCAACGCAACTACTACATTGCTAAGGCGATGGTATTTTTTCCCTCTGTCATTGGATGTCAGCCTCAACGGCACATCATGTTATTAACTCAACTCCCTGGGAACCATACAACTCTTGCAGACACTAGACGCACCGTGATATCGCAGCTTTCTCATCCTTACCAGATTCATAACGTGTTTATCTATATTTTGCCTTTTACGAGCAATGAAATTTGTTCCGTTCGTTTCCTGACCTTTTAGGTTTTAAGGAATATTATTTTAGTAGTAATGCTGGAAATGTGACCACGGGAGAAAACATGGTCACACTATTAACCATTGGATCAGACAATGATCAACTTAAAGTGGTTCAGCTATTTCTGGAGATGGCTTTAAAGCTCATTGGTTTTCCTACTCATTCGATTCCTCAGTCAACAATCTAACTCCTTCCTTTCTCAAACAGACCTGTATAGTATAACTCCGTATGAATACCAGATATAGACGCTGAAAGGGTACTCGCATCGCGGTCGATTTTCTCCCACATACTTACCGAGTCCCTCGCGTTCATACATTAAGTATTGACTTACATAATACGCTTAAAACCTCGTGTATTGATTAAATAGTGTAGCAGCTAGGTTAAAGATGACGCTCATTTGTGCTTTTCTATTTTCAGGCTTATCTCGACTCACACTGGGTCCATCGACTTCTTTGTTATTTCAGATCACACAAGCCAACAACAAGTGCTTATTAAACATGGTTTGGGGGCACATCACTTTACTAAATGTTCTGAATAAACAGGCATCTGAGTTTGATCAATCACAGCTAATTGATGTTGTGCACGAACAGTAAGACAGACGAGACGATTTGTGATCTGACCGATCATTGGTTTCCTTGTTGTGGGTACTACATCAGCGATACCTCGGGGCTGTATCTACCTCTCACATACAGTAGGCGGGTGTTAAAACGGAATAAGTTACCTATGGTAATGTATAACGGACCCCAGAACACACTGACAAACAATGGCGTATATTGAGACTGTAATGTAGTGGGGGTGGTAACTGCATGTATCGCTTTGTGCGTGCGTGCGTGCGTGTGTTATACCTCCCGTGTGTACGTGTGTAAATTTCGGAGAAATTTGCGCTATTTTATTTGTGACACAGTTGTCATATACCGTATACAATGGGTATACCATTGACAAGCACAGAAACATGATCATCCATTGAGCCAAATCTCAGGTTTCAGACACGCCAGTGGCACACGACGGGGCTCATCGTGCTTCAGAAACTGCAATTCTAGTCATATTAAAACCTGTTGCAGTGGTGGTGGTGGCAGCAGTAGTAGTTGTAGAATAGTAGTGAGGTGATCATGGTGGTAGTAGTAGTTTTAGTAGATGTAGACATGGAGAGGTGGGACGTCATGAAGAGACACGATATGGGGGTCATACACTTTCCATACTCGAAGGGCATATGTCTGTGAAAGCAAAACTGATCGTAAGATTCTCTATCAGGCGCGTGTCTTCACGAATCAAATAGTACCACTGCCAAGCCTTTGCGGAAAAGTGAACATATCCTGACCCAACAGTGACATCCTTTAAACGTTGTGAGAATTGCAGAGCCCAATATTTTCAACGTCGAAACTAAAGATATATTTACCATAAACCTCCATTTGATGCTGGCTGTTACAACTGAGCTCATAGGTCATTCAGATTCATATAATGTTCTTGAACTTCAAATCAACGAGAAGCAAGACAGCAAATTAACATGAAAATTCAACTCCCAACAATGAGATAAAGATCGGAAATATTCAACTATAAAACACAATTGTGAACTATTCCGACCTAATGTAAATATCCATCTGTTCCGGAGACGTTCAAAAGTCGACATTATCAAACAGTGACATATAATCATGTGCTGGCTCCTTTGCAAAACCATAAAAACTTCACTGTTATTAAAGACAGATGTCATTTTAAATGGAGTCATTAAACATGGAGATGGAACAAAAACTGAAGCTCAAAACCATCTGCGGATAACGCATTGTTTATCCCCAGGCCAGGATCTGATATCTCCACAATGCATCAGAAGATCAGTCTGAAATATAGGTTGATAATTATACCCGAATCAATAAACAAAGACATTATTCTCGTATATTACTCGAAACAACGAAAATGATATATAATCCTTCATTAACCCGAAACAGATTTTAAGGCATAAGCCATTACGAAGGCATTCTGAGAAGCTAAAAAGAAAAGTCTAACCAGCAACAAATTCATTGAAAACAGCCTGTTAATCAGATGACGTCACATATGCAAAACCTGACGGCACGAACCATGGGCGACGTCATATCGCATATTTCCAAACAATGAAACTCTGAGATGATTTATGGTGGTGGGTTACGTGAATGAATTTGTCTGTCTAGGTGATCCCACAAGTGTTCAATCGGTGAGAGGTGTGGGGATCGAACTGGCCATGGCAGAACATTCACGCTATTATGATGGAGAAAGTCCTGTACAATCATGGCAGTATGGTGCCAGGCGTTATCTTAAGGAGACATGACACCAAAGGGAATCGTCTCTTGAATGCAGCTGTATGCTGTTCTCCCACCTCAAGGCTGTAGATTCGAACCTGACCATCTGCACGGAATAACTGTAAACGGCTTTCATCAGTAAACAAAATTCGTTGCCGATTCCGGTTCTGCCAATGCTGCACAGTGCGGACCCACCTCAGTCTGCCACTTCGATGACGAGGGGTCAAGGTAACCCAAATGAATGGTCGATAAGCAGGAATATCCTAACGTCTCGCTCGTCTGGTAACTGTTCTTCGACTGACCACATGATTCAACGATGTTGCTACTGATGACGTCACAGTGATGAAGCGATTACGAAGATGGAATAAACGCAGCTTCCGCTCATCATTGTCGGTGGTAACTGGTGTTCTGCCGTCAGCGGTGCTATCTGTCTGCTTCAGTCTTGTCTGCAGCCTTGTTATTATTGTTCGAGTGTATCCAAACATGTCAGTTGAAGTAATATTCTTGTTTATGGTCTTGGAATACTGACTACAGGGTCTTTCCGTTTGATCACGCGATGCATATGCATTACATTTTCCATCATTAAAACTGATTTTCGCAGGAACCAGTGCATTTTCACATACCTTGTGCTCAGTTGTTGTGTGTTGTAGTTTTGTGATATGTTCATGTAATCTGGAAACAAAATTCAATTAAAATATTCAAAACATTGGATTCCGGAATTTGGTGTTATTTCTGTTGAACATCGGTTTATTTCTAATTATTAGAATCATCTTTATTAATGTAATAACAAAGCTTGTGCACCCTTAAACGAAAACGCCAGAACGTTCATGACCTGATTATGTATCGATCAAAGATTCGAACTCACACTCTCAAATATGGCATCAAAGTACTACGATTTCTACTTTACTCAGAATGTACCATCAAAAGTATAGTATGAACACTTTCTAAAATATAGCATTCTGTTAGTGTTAGTATACTTATTGATAGTTCTACGACTGCGTGCATATTGTGGAAATATGTCTACTTTACATCCCTTGATATTTTAAATCAATTTCGATGCTTTGACATTTGAATTAATCTTCATTCCCAGCCTCTGTTTCTATTGTCACACACAGACTTTTCTTTGTATTGACGACATCAGTATAAAGTAGGGCAGCTTGATTACCACGCACCGAACTTATAATATTACTTCAACAGGCTTGACATTTATACCACCAGCCTTGTAACGATGTGTTGCTGCAGTTTAGCAAAACCTAATGCCTGATATATAATACCAGGATAGAGTATTAAACCTTCCAGGCTTTTAAGTCCAAGTTCCGAATCTGGTGCTGGCCTTTTGGGTGTTGTTTTGTGGTCACACGAAATCAGTGAATATCAGAATGATGATCGGCCTTTCCACTCACACCTGGCGCCATCGTCTTTGGATGCTTGACATTTGCAGTTAACAGTTTTATATTGTATACGTTTGATGTTGATATGACAGCGACAGTGCTTATTGCTGTCGTAAACATCCAAACATAGACACCGTCTCAAGTGATTAAAGAGCAAATAACCTTTGAAAACAATTTAAAAGTATTTATCTTTCTAACAAATAAATTAAAATGTTGTGGAAAGCGAACTGATGTTACCCAAATCAATTAGTAGACGTTGATACATAATCAACTCAACTGATTAAACGTATCTGTCTACCCATATGAGTTTTGATTTATTACGGGGTGGTGGGTTAGCCTAATGGTTAAGTGTCCGTTTGTCATGCTAAAGACCCGTGTTCGATTCCCCGAATAGGTACAATGTGGGAGGGTCCCATTTCTGGTGTTTCCGTTGCTTGCTGCTGGAAAATATGCAACAACCGGCGAAACGTGTTACTCACTCAGTCACTGTGATGTATAATCAATGAACCAACTTTAGGCGTTTAATTGATATCAAACAGGCATGTAATGAAAAACGACAAATCCTTTTCCACATAAAAACACCCGAACGTCAGC
Organism: Haliotis asinina; assembly: GCF_037392515.1. Classification (NCBI taxonomy): domain Eukaryota; kingdom Metazoa; phylum Mollusca; class Gastropoda; order Lepetellida; family Haliotidae; genus Haliotis; species Haliotis asinina. The sequence continues at coordinate 12,592,261 of NC_090293.1, read as the reverse complement.
TGTACAGTTCTGATTTTATCATGATCATGTGTTTGTTTTCTTCTTTCTTTAACACCCCACTCAGCAATGATAAAGCTGAATGGCGGTGGTCTGTAATTAATCAAGTCTGGACCAGACAATCCAGTGACTGACACAGTAAGATACGATAACAAATCATGTGCTTATGGCTCATTGTCAAACAAACCTGTTCGTGAACTGGCCAACATATTCTCTCCAACTGTTCACCAGAAAAATAACATGTTGTTAAAAGCGGCGTAAAACTAAACTCACTTAAAATGCAACGTTGTTAGGTTACGGATGTGTCTATTACTTCTGGATAATATAGAACGCATAATTCGGCATTCGACCATTCTAGGAGAGATGATACCGATCATGACACTTTTGGTTGACAATGTTTAGGGCTCTAAATTGGCTACCATCTCGACATTTAAGCCTTCGATTCATGTAGGATTTTCAAACCAAGGTGAGACAGCCACGTGCCCTTGGTTTTCTTCCCGACTGATCTAATATTAACCTGAATTGGATATACCTTAGTACAATAATAGTGCTTATGTTGAGCTAGCCTATACTGAGAATGGCCTCTTCTACATATCGAAATACCTTGCACTCTAATCTGTTGTGGTTTTCTATGATTGCCTTCCTCTCGCATAAAGGACATATTTCTATTTACAGCTGAAGGCTATGAATCTGAGTGATACTGTACTTACTGCAAAACGTATCTTATATCTTAATTATTCTATAACGTGAAGAATCGACAGATTATAGACATGTATGTGATATCCAGAAGTCGAGCTCTATTCTTAATTAACACGATGTAAACTATATTGGGGCAATGGATATTGAGTCATACAGATCATTTGAAATCTAAACCTTCTGGGTAGTTTTTAAACTTATTCCTAGAGAACACGTCTACCCCAGGATCTGCTCCGAAATCCTTAGTTTCAAATATTAACGAATTTAGTTTCAATAATATATGGCAAACTTTGGGCCCGTAATTCAAAACTGCAAAACACAACATGACTCCATTCCAGAAAGGTGGGTGGATATCCTAGTCGTTTAGGTGTTCGCGCGTCACAGCCAGAGACCTGGGATTTATTACCTATTTGGGCGAATGGCGGTGTCCCACGTCCAAATATTGCTGGAATATTGTCAAAAGTGGCGACAAACTTAACTCACTCACTCACTTCATGCCACAGAGTAGTAATACACCTCAGTATTGTCAAGAATGTTGTAGAAATCAGCAAATAAACAGGATCCAAAAAAATGCAAGCAATATACATGTTGTTTGAGAGTCCATCTGCAACCTTTTACATTTACCTTTTCTGAATTTTTCTGACAAAACCTGATCTGTATTGTTGTCCTGATCATCCCATCACCCGATGCCAGGGTAAAGCAATATACGTGTGATTACATATATACTCTTTTATCAAGTACATTAAGTTTTCTTGTGGCTGGGGTATTCTTCACAACCTGTTAATGCCAATATGATTACCAATATGCCAAAGTGCTTTTAGAAACCAGTGACAAAAACCTATTATCGAATGAAATTTGTTCGCTGATTTGAAAAAAGAACTTCAATCATAGAGAAAAGGGGGTATAATCTGCGTATAATGATGGCTGAGGTACCAATTTACCTAGTTAGTTATGATGTAGTTGGAAAACTTCGCCCTGCTTATTATCATATATGTACATGTAAAGTTAAGTAGGATTTCTTCTTAAGTGGCATTTCAGAAGTTGGAAAGTACAACACTGACAAACTTTATGGATAACAACATGCTTGACAACGCTACAAGAATATGTATCAACATGTCGCGCTCACAAAAGAAGCTGTCAATGTTGAGATAGAATTTTCTCACAGTAGTAAAGAAAACATGCAATTCCAACATTCTGGCACGACGGTTGTGTCACCAGACCTTGGGTCATCAAGACTGCCCACGATTGATTACCATATGCGTTTTGGAGTGACGTAAACATCGACGTTTACAACAAAGACACACCTTGAAATGCATCGTTTTCTGTTTCTGTGTATCCAAATGTGTTCATATGTGTCAGAGTATCAACTACTTGGATGCCGAGATTTTTTTGAGGCGCACATTTTCATAAGGTTTGAAAAGTGAACGTTGTGTGAGAATTGTGCTCTAGTGGTTCTGGATCTGCGGATGGCTATAGATTCACACAGAAATGGAGAAAATTTAATTTCCTATCCGTTGATATAAATATAACTGCGACTACCTCAGGGGTTTGGGGTATAGACTATAGACACTGCTAAATGTCGTCCAAAACTTTGTAGGCGTTAAAAAACAGTAAAGTCCTCCGTTTTTACCAGTGAAAGCACTCTGGTACGCTTTTTATAATTGCCATCTGTAAGTAAAGTGTGAGCGAAGACAATTCAGCTTGATGACATTGTGTGAACGACATAAATGTATATGAAATGGATTTATGTGCTAATACACATTACAAGCTCAACATTGAAATTGTCCCGCTATAAATATCAAATGGATTTTCTTCTACGACGTAAAACGTAGACAGAGAGGCCATACACGTATGAAGATAAGGGGGAGGCATAGCTCCGCTATGCTTTACATTAGGTCAATATAATTCAGATCACATGGAGAGTATTTGGTGTGGATACGAACAGAATATTTGCGTTATGGTTTGTGCACAATGAACCAAACAAATCCAATACAAAAAAATACCGTTTGGAAGTTTCACAATTTATAAAAACTATGCCAATGTACTACATGAGAAAGCAGCTAATAGCGATTTGGATGGCACTATCCGATACAATGTGTTAGTTCTTCGAATATCATGATCTCCTGTTTTGTTTTGTTTTTCTTTTCACTAATTTTGCATCCTTGTTAACGGAGTAAATGCCATATTTTCAAACGTATCAAAAAGGCCAAAATTAGTACAACACTTTCACTGACGTCATGGCATGTTTTGTGCATTTCGTAACATCGGCAAAAGACGTCACTAGTTTGCTGGTTAGTATATATCTCATTGACTGTATAAAAGGTCTCGGTTTCTATTCAACGTTCTTTAGACAAAACATAAAACGAATTCCTTTACTATTGAAATAGTGTCCTGAATATATCAACAATTAGATGGTTTTACTACGTATCTTATTGTGAGCAAGACGAGCACCTGTCTGGCATCACTTTAGCGTAAATGAAAAATATTTCATAACCTCCGAATATTCATTGAATATTCATTTAGGATATAAACGTTTCTACTTATGATTATGTAATCATTTGTCTTCATAAGTATGCAATGAAGGTTACAATGTGAATCGCTCTTTTAGTATGGAACTACTAGAACATATATGCAAGGTTTGTCCTAACCAAACATGACCTGGTTTATATATTTTTCGTATAAATATCGTCTGAGTGAGTTATCCTGCTATCACAATATGTTTTAATCGAATTTGAACTCTCCAAAACAATGATAAAGAATATTAAAACGTTTTTGACAAACTGGCACCTCGTACATCAATTTTCATAATTGTTTTGTCTTCAAAAATGACACAAACAAATTCAATGAACAAGACAAGTCCTTAAATATGTGTGCCTATACATTTTGTAATTATAAATTATTTCCGTTAATATTATCAGTTTTACTTCTAAGGTTTAATTAAATCGCTGTTTATGAACCTGTTCAAACGAAACTGCAATATTAATCCCAACCTATTGAATATTGTACATCACAGGAAGTAAAGCACATGTTGCAGTAATGGCAACGTGTGATCTTCTAACACTTGTGTAGAGGCTTTAAATGTGGTATAGTACATTCAATGAGTCAATTTCCCATGTAAATATTATTCAAGCAATCAAAAACCTTCAAAGAATAAAAACGGATACCCTATATCCACATATGATATAATTCATATGTAGATACTGAGATTAGTTTACCTGAAAGATACACAAAATAGACATCATAATACTGAAAATGTCATCGGAACGATAGGGCCATTGTGTTTACTCTTGTTCAACCAACCTTCACCTCAAAGAAACTGCCTAATATGTGCAAAAATGTTGACAAGCGTACATAGAATTTTGCGAGGACTCTTCCTCTGAATCAGCTATCGTTCGTGCATAAATATGAGATGTACGTAATAAGAATGATTTTGTTTACGTTGTCAATAACAGAGGAAGCCAGAAATGCTGATAAGTACCCTCGTCGTTCTTGTGAATTATCGAATCGTTGCTTTGCATCAATTTTCAGTTTGCGATTTCTTGCTACGATACTCTTCCCCTAATATTCTCAACGTATTGGGTTATTGTAAGCAGTGATTAGAAGGCTGGATGTCTGAAAAGTTCTGAAAATGCTATGTAGTGTGGAATCGGAATCGTTTCGGGTTATCAACACTGTTGGCATAGGTGAGAAAGACCATTTGTAGATTGATTCTAAGATGTATGGGGATTTCAATGACGCATTTGTCGCACCTCACTATGAAATATATGTGATGAAATTGGTGTATGAATACCAGCCTTCTCGAAAAGGGATTTTGTAAACAGTATTCATTATGTCGGAAAACGCACTTCCGCATTCGAGTGACCGTATTTTCAAAAAGCATCCCAACCGATTCTGGGCTCATCGACGACGTGTCAGAATTATCGTTACTGGATACATGAAAACTTGACATCAGTGATCATTAATAATTTATTTTTTAAATTCAATACTCCCAGCATTTATCCGATTTTCACATTTCAAAACATACAACAAATGACGCCGTGAATTGCGATTTTGTATAGTGTGAAAAATGACGACATTTACGACGAAAACTATTTTGAAAGGTAATTTTAAGCACGTTACCTTGGTCTGAGATAATAGTGGCTGGTATCAAGGAATAGGGAATTCCCACAGAATTCAAGACTATGGAGTATATATGTGCGTGATATATTTAGAATTTCACGATACTTCAAAGTGACGGTTGAAAAAGAAGGACATATATGTCTCTGTGACCACCAGGGGGTTAATACAGAAACCAATTTATATTTAATAGAAAGCTTACTTCGCATGAAAATAAGCTGTAAACTGTACTAACTTGGTTCCTGATGTGTCTTTGGCCCAATTCCTACAGATTACCACATACAGAGTGGCACTTCATTTACAACATGTTGTCTTGAGAACGTGTCTGCTTCTGCAACCCTCTATCAAGCATTCAGTTTGGTCTATCAATGATACTGCTGTTGGACTGCGCACATATCAGATAGAGACATCTTTGAAGTAGGACGACGAGAGTTGGTGTAAGGGACATAGATTTATGTCATCATGTCCACGTTGATTTCTCGTCCCCGAACATGGCTATAAAGGCTCTATCTCAACAGGATATCTGCCTTGAAGCCTGTCTCACATCAACATGAGAGAGGTGGTTCTAACATGAAATTTAATGTGATGTCGAACCCCGATTGGCTTGATTCCGAATTAGGAGCCATATCTAATTTAATCTGGATTGCTAATATACTCGGCGATAGTTTTAACAGAAACAATTTCTTTTTGTGTAAGTGGTAGTCTTATAGTTCAGTGTCTGCATTTCTTGGGGTTGAGAAAATGTGTGACAATAGTTGGGGTTGTAACAATATCAGTTGTTGAACTGGATGCTGTACCTGATTAAGCTATAACAACATTGTTCTTTTGGCGGAAGACGCTGCACGTCTCTAGAAGATTACAAGTGTATTGGCTCTTCAACAGTAGTTGCTGCTCTTGCAGTTGCATGAGTAGCAGTAGTAGTAGTAGTAGTAGCAGTAGCAGCAGCAATGTAGTAGTAATAGTAGTAGTAGTAGTAGTAGCAGCAGCAATAGTAGTAGTAATAATAGTAGCAGTAGCAGCAGCAGTAGTAATAGTAGTAGTAGCAGTAGTAGTAGTAGCAGCAGTACCAGTAGTAGTAGTAATAGTAGTAACAGCAATAGTAGTAGTAGCAGCAGCAGTAGTAGTAGTTATAGCAGTAGTAGTAGTAGTGTAGTAGAAGTAGTGGTATGTGGCGAAGGAGTAGTAGTTTTTGTTGTTGTCCAACGCTATATCCTAGCTATATGGTGGCGGGTTGTGTATAGTTGAATCTGAACAAGACAACAGCATGTGCATCCATGTGTACAACTAGGATACACAAACATGTGTCAGAAACGTAAACGGACCTGACTACAGGATCCCGACAATCTCTCCTTTTACGACAACCATTGCACTGGTTTCTGTAGATCCAAGCTGACCCGGATCTACACGTGTGTACTAAACGTCGTCGAAGTCGTTGTAGCAGTAGTCGTTCAACACAGTTACCATACATCAAGGGTCAATGGGTATACCATTGACAAGCCAAGAAACATGATCATCCATTGAGCCAAATCTCAGGTTTCAGACACGCCAGTGGCACACGACGGGGCTCATCGTGCTTCAGAAACTGCAATTCTAGTCATATTAAAACCTGTTGCAGTGGTGGTGGTGGCAGCAGTCAGTAGTAGTTGTAGAATAGTAGTGAGGTGATCATGGTGGTAGTAGTAGTTTTAGTAGATGTAGACATGGAGAGGTGGGACGTCATGAAGAGACACGATATGGGGGTCATACACTTTCCATACTCGAAGGTCATATGTCTGTGAAAGCAAAACTGATCGTAAGATTCTCTATCAGGCGCGTGTCTTCACGAATCAAATAGTACCACTGCCAAGCCTTTGCGGAAAAGTGAACATATCCTGACCCACCAGTGGCATCCTTAAAACGTTTGAGAGAATTGCAGAGCCCAATATTTTCAACGTCGAAACTAAAGATATATTTACCATAAACCTCCATTTGATGCTGGCTGTTACAACTGAGCTCATAGGTCATTCAGATTCATATAATGTTCTTGAACTGCAAATCAACGAGAAGCAAGACAGCAAATTAACATGAAAATTCAACTCCCAACAATGAGATAAAGATCGGAAATATTCAATTATAAAACACGAATGTGAATTATTCCGACCTAATGTAAATATCCATCTGTTCCGGAGACGTTCAAAAAGACGACATAATCAAACAATGCCATACAATCATGTGCTGGCTCCTGGTTCAAAACCATAAAAACGTAACTGTAATTAGAGACAGATGTCTTTTCTAAATGGAGTCATAAAACATGGAGATGAAACAAAAACCAAAGCTCAAAACCATCTGCGGATAAAGCATTGCTTGTCCCCAGGCCAGGATCTGATATCTCCACAACACATCAGAAGATCAACCTGAAATGCATGTTGATAATTATACCCGAATCAATAAACAAAGACACTATTCTAGTATCTTACTCGAATAAACGAAACTTAAATAAAATCCTTCATAAACCTGAAACAGATTTTCAGGTATAGGCCATTAAGAAGGCATTCTACAAAACTAAGTAGAAAGGTATAACCAACAAATATATTAATTGAGAACAACCTATTAATCAGATAATGTCACGTATACATGAACGATGGGTAGCGCCATATCGCATTTTTCCAAACAATGAAACTCTGAGAAGATTTATGGCTTGGCAAACCAATCGTTAATGGGAATCTCCAACTGCACACGAATATAATCCTTCATTAACCTGAAGCAGATTTTAAGACATAAGCCATTAAGAAGGCACTGTACGAAACTAAAAAGAAAAGTCGGTACTATCGGAAATGAGAATCTCCAAATGCACACGTCCAACTATCAGTCACTTCTCACGACAATTCAACCCTATGAGTAATAGTTTCTCATCTTCTTATACTCAATGTACACCCAAACATTCCCATCCAAAACAGCTTTCCGGTAATGCTTGCTAAAAGAGGCGAGACTGTCGTTAACTGAAGTCGTTAACTGAAATCTGTACTCATGCAAATGACAATCACACCCTGAGATTTCTTGTTTCACGTGTGTACAGTATATAAAACCAAGTATTTAACCAATATATATTATACTATTTGTATTGGGTAGCTCTTCCCATTACAGGGCTGGTTCTCGTCTTCACTAAAGAACTAAGTATGTGTGGCTCTTTTCAACGGAGAAATCGTGTTGTGTTAGATGTTCAACTGTTTCCCCAAACTTTCAGCTCACGTTCTAAAGCATTAAATAATAATTTTTATTACTTTTCATTGAAAGTGAAACATGAATGTTTGGACACAGCCTGATATCATTGCAGGGGAAACTTCTCGCCAAATTTCATAATCATCAGAATTATTCTCCTTGTTATGTAATAACAAAGCTTGTACTTTGGAGTGGGGAGAGGGGGGTGGAAGGGGGGTTTGCAGGAAATGTACCCTTTCAGGCACTCAAACACAGATCTTCAGCGTGACAGACACTTTCTCCAATAGACTACCCCACCACCCAGAATGATATATCATAAACCACATGAGTAAATGGATAAGTTCATGAGCTGATTATGTATCGATCCAAGATTCGAACTCACACTCTCAAATACGGCTTCAAAGTAGAAGGATTTCTAATTTACTCAGAATGTACCATCAAAAGTATGATATGAACATTTTCTAAAATATAGCCTTCAGTTAGTCTTAGTATAATTATTAATAGTTCTACGAATGCGTATATATTGCGGAAACATGTCTGTTTTACATCCCTTGATGTTTTAAATCAATTTTGATGCTTTGACATTTGAATTAATCTTCGTTCCCAGCCTACGTTTCTTCTGCAGCACACAGAGCTTTCTTTGTATTAACGACATCAGTACAATGTAGGGCACCTTGATTACCACGCACCGAACTTATAATATTACTTCCATACGCTTGAAATTTATACCACCAGCCTTGTGATGATTTGTTGCTACATGCAGTTTAGCGAAACCTAATGCCAGGATAGAGTATTAAACCTTCCAGGCTTTTAAGTCAAGGCTCCAGTTCTGGTGCTGGCCTTTTGGGTATTGTTTTGTGGTCACACGAAATCAGTGAATATCAGAATGGTGGCCAGCCTTTTCCCTCACACCTGGCGCCATCGTCTTTGGATGCTTGACATTTGCAGTTAACAGTTTTATATTGTATACGTTTGATGTTGATATGACAGCGACAGTGCTTATTGCTGTCGTAAACATCCAAACACAGACACCGTCTCATGTGATTAAAGAGCAAATAACCTTTGAAAACAATTTATAAGTATGTATCTTTTCAACGAATAAATTAAAATATTGTGGAAAGCACACTGATGTCACCCAAATAAATTAGTAGACATTGATACTTAATCAATTCATGATTAAGCGTATATGTTTACCCATATGAATTATAATTTATTACGGTGTGGTGGGGTATGATTAAAGTGTCCGTTTGTCATGCTAAAGATCTTGTTCGATTCCCCAAATAGGTACATTGTGGGAGGGTCCCATTTCTTATGTTTCTGTTGTTGGTTGCTGGATAATATGGTAATAGTGTCGTAAAGTGTTACTCAGTCACTGTGATTTATTACCAATCAACCAACTAATTATCATGATCATGTGTTTGTTGTCTTCTTTCTTTATCACCACACTCAGCAATGATACAGCTGAAGGGACCAGACAGTCAAGTGACAGACACAATGAGATCCGATTATGACTCATTGTCAAACAAAGATGATGTATAGTGTTGGACTGGTGAACGTATTCTGACCAGCAAATGTTGGTCCTCTTCAACTATCCCTCGGCAAAATCACATGGGAACGTGTGGCTCAATTCAATATAAGGTGTTGCACCCGGCACCATTTTCACCATTGATGCACCAATTGTTGAAGTTTTACCCACAATTCCACCACGGTGTGGTGGGTGGCCTAGTGGTAAAAAACCTTCACGCATCACCCCAAAGATGCAGGGTTGATGCAGTCAAAATCGTTAGTTTCAAATATTAAGGAAATTAGTTTGCATAGTATGTGGAAAGCTTATGGCCTGTAATTCAAACTGCAAATCACAACACGACTTCATGCCAGAAAGGATTTGAGGTACCCTAGTCGTTAAGGTGTCCACTCGTCACAGCCAGAGACCTGGGTTCGAATATCTATATTTATAGGCACAACATGTAAGGCGAATGTGTCGCCAGTCCAGATTGTGATGGAATATTGCCAAAGTGGAAACAAACTTAACTCACTCACTCACTTCATGCCACAGACTAATAATACACCTCAATATTGTCAAGAATATTTTACAAATCAGAAGTTGACCAAATTGCTCATGTATTTACAGTTAGATTGCAAATAACCAGGAACAAAAATCGTGCAAGCAATATTCAAGTTGCTTGAGGGTCCAACTGCAACCTTTTACCTTCATCTTTTCTAATCTTTTCTGAAAAACAAACTTATCTGTATTGTTGTCCTGATCATCCCATCACCCGATGCCAGGGTAAAGCAATATACGTGTGATTACATATCTACTCTTTCATCAAGTACATGAGTGTTTTCATCTATCTAGTGGCTCGGGTATTCTTCACAACGTGTTAATGTCAATATGATTACCGACATGCGAAAGTGCTTTTAGGAACCAATGAAAAAAACATATGATCTAATGAAATTTGTTCGCTGATGTGTACAAAGAACTTCAATCATAGAGACACGGTGGGGGGTAGTGGTTACAATCTGCGTATAATGATGACTGAGGTACCAATTTACCTAGTTGTGTATGATATATAGAACCTCACTCTGCTTATTATCATATATGCACATGTAAAGTTAAGTAGAATTTGAGATGACTGCCAGTTATATCCATATTATCAAAAAGACTGTGTAGATTGTATGATTCATTATAGGAATGCGATTTATTATAATCCTTGTGAGGCATTTGATAATCGGTTTCTATTTCTGTGTATCCAAATGTGTTCATATTTGTCAGAGTATTTGCTCTCTGGACGCCTAGATTTTTTTTCAGGTGCACATTTTCATTAGGCTTGAAATGTGAACGTTGTGCGACACTGGTAATTGACTAAAACGTTGTATGCGTTAAGAAACAGTAATTTATATAAATAAAATCCAATAAAAGCTCTCTGGTACGATTTTTTTTAATTTGTCATCTTCACGTAAAGTGTGAGCGAAGAAAATTCAGCCTGATGTCTGAGCGACATAAATGTATATGAAATGGATTTATGTGCTAATGCATATTATACGATCAACATTAAAAATGTTCAGCAAAAAATATCAAAAATGGAATCTCTTCTACGACGTCAAACGTCGACACAGGGGTCATACACGTACAAAAATAGGGGGCATCCGCTATGATTTACATTAGGTCAATATAATTCAGATCACATGGAGAGAATTAGTTGTGGATACGGACGGTATATTTCAACCAAACAATTCCAATACAAAGTTTCCCAATGTGAGCGGATACCCTTTGGTAGTTTCACAATTTGTAAAAAAATGTACTGCATGAAAAGCAGGTAATAGCTATTTGGATGGACCTATCCGATACAATACGTTAGTTCTTCAAATCTTCACGTTCTCATGTTTTACCACTTGAGTTTTGACTAATTTTGCGTCATTCTTAACGGAGTAATAGCCATATCTTCAAACGTTTTGAAATGACCGAAAATAGTACACCATTTAAGCTGACGTCATGGCATGTTTTGTGCATTTCGTGACGTCGGAAAAAGACGACACTGGTTTCCTGATCAACATATATCTCACCTAATTCCCACTGAATGTAAAAGGTAACGGCTTCTATGTCAGAATTCAACACTCTTTAGACAAAACATAAAATGAATGATTTTACTTTTAAAATAGTGTCCTGAATATATCAACAATTAGACTTAGTTTTACTATGTATCTTACTGTGCTTAACACACGCACCTGTCTGGCATCAATTTAGCTTAAATTGGAAATAATATTTCACAACCTCCGAATGTTCATTATATATTCATTTAGGATATAAACGTTTCTTCTTATGATTGTGTATTTTTTTCTCTATATAAATATACAATGAAAGTTACAAAGAGATTGTTGTCTTAATATGGAACTATTGGAATATGGATACTAGGTTTGTCCAAATTAAAACATGACCTGGTTTATATATTTTTATACAATCTTCATATAAATATTGTTTAAGTTAGATATCCTGCTATCACAATATGTTTCAATCGAATTTGATTTCATTGTATTAATGATAATGAATCATAAAACATTTTGACAAACTCGCACCTCGTACATCAATTTTCATATTTTTTTCTTCAAAAACGACACAAACAAATTCAATGAACAAGACAAGTCCTTAAATATGTGTGCCTATACATTTCATAAAACGTATAAATCATTTTCGTTAATATCATCAGTTTTACTTCTAAGGTTTAATTAAATCGCTGTTTATTAATCTGTTCATACGAAACTGCAATATTAGTCCCAACCTATTGAACATTGTACATCACAGGAACTAAAGCACATGTTGCAGTAATGGCAACGTGTGATCTTCTAACACTTGTATAGAGGCTTTAAATGTGGTATAGCACACTTAATGAGTCAATTCCCCATGTAATTATTATTCAAAGAATAAAAACGAATACCCTATATCCACATATGATATAAGTTTGAACAAGGATATATGTAGATACTGAAATCAGTTTCATGAAAAGTATTTGACCGACGCGCAATTCATACATCATAATACTGAAAGTGTAATCGGAATGATAGGGCCATTGAGTTTACTCTTGTTCAAGAGACCTTCACCTCAAAGAAATTGTGCAATATGTGCAACAATGTTGACGTGTGACATTACTACCGATGAAAGATTTATTTCAAACTGGCGTTTTGTTCATAAATGTGAGATGTAAGTAATCAGAATTATTCTGCCCATATGTGTATTGCTGTATGCTTTTTATCGTTTACATTGTAAATAACAGAAGAAGCCAGTTCTACATGACTTTTGCGTCAATAATGGCGACACGCTGCAAGGAAACTTTGACAGTTTTTATGAATTTTCGAATCCTTGCATTCTATCTATTTTCAGCCTGCTTTTTCTTGCTACGATACTCCACCCCAACATAATCTAAGTGCACTGAGCTATTGTAATCAATGATTAGAATTCAATGGTGTGTTTGTCGCAGGTGACATTGAAATATACCTGGTGTAATAGGCGCCTCAGTACCAGCCTTCTTGAAACGTGATTTTATAAATACTATTCATTATGGCGGAAAGCGCACTTCGGTGTTCGAGTGACCGTATTTTCAAAAAGCATCCCAACCGATTCTGAGTTCATCGACGACGTGTCAGAATTATCATTACTGGTTACATGAAAACTTGACATCAGTGATCATTAATAATTTATTTTTGAAATTCAATACTCCCAGCATTTATCCGATTTTCACATTTCAGAACATACAACAAACAACGCTGTGACTCGCGATTTTGTATAGTGTGAATTATGGCGACATTTATGATGAAGGCTCATTTGAAAAGTTATTTTAAGCACGTTACGTTGGTCTGAGTTAATGGTGTGTGGTATAATGAAACGGAATTTTCAGCAGAATTCAAAACTGTGAAGTATATATGTGCATGATATGTTTCGATTTTTATTGGACTTCAAAGTGAGTGTTGAAGAAGAGGGCATATATAATTATCTCTGTGGCATTCGGGTGGTTAATGCAGGAACCAATTCACAGAAAGCTTACTTTGCATGGAAATATGTTGTGAACTGTTCTAACTTGAATCCTGATGTGTCTACGTCCAACTCCCATGCAAACTATTAATGCGGAGTGTCACACACAGAGTCGCATTGTATTTACAACATATTGTTTTGAGAACTTATCTGCTTCTGGAACCCTCTATCGTGCATTCCGTTCGAACTATTAATGATACTGTACCTGGTGTGTTTATCGTCCAACTCCCACGCAATATATTCATACTGATTGCCACACAACTACTCGAATTTCATTTACAATATATTGTCTTGAGAACTTGTCTGCTTCTTACCCCCAGGAGCATGCATTCCGTTCGGTCTATTACTGACATTGTTGTTGGATTCCGCGGATGCAATGAGCATCTTATTATATCAAATGAAGATATCTTTGATGTAGAATGGCGAGAGTTGGCGATGTAAGGGACATAGATTCATGTCATCATGTGCGCGCTGATTTCCCTTTCATGAATACAGGTTGTCTATTGTAAGAGTGGCTATAAGAGCTCTGTCTCAACAGGATATCTACCTTGAAGCCTGTCTCACATCAACATAAGAGAGGTGGTTCTAACATGAAATGTAATGTGATTTACACCCTGATTAGCTTGGTTCCGCATTAGGAACCTTATCTAATTTAATCTGAGCCACTAGTATATTCAGCGATAGCTTTAACAGAAATAGCTTCTCTTTGCGTAAGTGGTATAGATCAGTCCTATAGTTCAGTGTTTTCATTTCTTGGGGTTGGTCATATGTGTGGCATTAGTTGGGGGATGTAGCAATATCACTTGTTGTACTAGATGCTGCACCTGATAAAGTGATAATAGCATTATTGTTTGGGCGGAAGACGCTGCATATCTCCAGAAAATTACAAATATATTAGTTGTTTCTTCAACAGTAGTTGCTGCTCTTGCAGCTGCAGGAGTAGTACTAGTAGTAGTAGTAGTAGTAATAGTAGCAGCAGCAGTAGTAGGAGTATTGTAGCAGAAGTAGTGGTAGTAGTAGTAGCAGTAGCAGCAGTAGTAGTGGTAGTAGTAGCAGCAGCAGCAGCTGTAGTAGTGGTAGTAGTAGTAGCAGCAGCATCACTAGTATTGCTAGTAGTAATGTAGTGTAAGAGGAGGAGGCGGCGGAGGAGTTTTCTTTCGTTGTACTGGTAGCAACAGCAGCAGCGGTAGTAGTAGTGTAGTGCAGTAGTAGTAGTAGCAGCAGCAGTAGTAGTAGTGGTAGTAGATGCAGCAGCAGCAGCAGTAGTAGTAGTAGCAGCAGCAGCAGCAGCAGCAGGACTAGTAGTGGTAGTTGTAATCTAGTGTAGGAGGAGGAGGCGGAGGAGGCTTTTTCGTTGTTGTCCAACGCTATATTCCAGCTATATGGAGGAGGTCTGTATATAGTTGAGACTGAACAAAGCAACAACATGTCCTTCAATATATGCAAGTTGGGAGCGATGATATGGGTCACCAATGTAAGCGGACCTGACCACAGGATCCCGACAATCGCGCCTTTTACGACACCAACTGCACTGGTTTCTGTAGATCCAAGCCAACCCGGCTCTACACGGGTGTTGTAGGTGTCGTTGAAGTCGTCGTAGTGGTAGTCGTAGCTGTAGTTGCTCCACACACCATATACCAAGAGTCAATCTGTATGCCATTGACAAGCCCAGAAACATGATCATCCATTGAGTCAAATCTCAGATTTCAGGCAAGCCAATGGAACGTGGCACACGACGGAGCTGATCATGCTTCAGAAGTTGCAGATGTAGTCGTATCAAAACCTGTTGCAGTTCCGGTGGTCGTGGCAGTAGTAGTAGTTGTAGGATAGTGGTGAGGTGATGACGGTGGATGAGGTCAGGAAGAGACACGATATGGGGTGACATTCACTTTCCATATTTGAAGCACATATATCTATGAAAGCAGAACTGATTATAAGTTTTCTCTGTCATGAGCCACAAATAGTACCACTGCCAAACCTTCGCGGAAAAAGTGAGCATATTCTGACCCAACAGTGGCATCCTTTACAAACATTTGTGAGAATTGCAGAGCCCAATATTTTCAACGTCGAATCTTAAATATATTTAACGTAAGCCTCCACATGATGCTGGCTGTTACAACTGAGTTCACAGGTCATTCAGATCAGATTCATGGAATGTTTTTCTTCAGATGCAATTCGTCAACTCAACGCGAAGCAAGACTGCAAATTAACATCAACATTCAACTCCCAACAATGAGATAAATATCGGAAATGTTCAATTATAAAACACGAACATGAATTATTCTGAGACGTCGGAAAGACGACATTATCAAAGAGTGCCATATAATCATTCGCTGGTTCCTTTTCAGAACCGTAAAATGTTCAATGTCATTAGAGGCAGTCTTTTTCTAAATAGAGTCATTAAACATTAAGATGAAACAACAACAAAAAGCTCACAACCATCTGCGGTTAAAGCATAGTACCGAGGCCAGGATCTGATATCTCCACAATACATCAGAAGATCAGTCTGAAATGCAGGTTGGTAGTTGTACCCGAATCAATAAACAAAGACATAATTCTCGTACATCACTCAAATAAACGAATATAATCCTTCATTAACCTGAAGCAGATTTTAAGAAGGCACTGTACGAAACTAAAAAGAAAAGTCGGTACTATCGGAAATGAGAATCTCCAAATGCACACGTCCAATTATCAGTCACTTCTATTCGATAACCATGCAACCCTGTGTGTAATAGTTTCTCATCTTCTTATACTCAATGTACACCCAAACCTTCCCATCCAAAACAGCTTTCCGGTAATGCTTGCTAAAAGAGGCGAGATCGAAGTCGTTAACTGAAATCTGTACTCATATAAATGACAGTCACATCCTGAGATTCCTTGTTTCACGTGTGTACAGTATATAAAACCAAGTATTTAACCAATATATATACTATTTGTATTGGGTAGCTCTTCCCATTACAGGGCTGGTTCTCTTCATCAGCCACTGATGCAGACAATCTAGCTGAATGATGTACACAGAGGTGTCTCGTCTTCACTAAAGAGCTAAGTATGTATGCCTCTTTTCAACGGAGAAATCGCATTGAGTTAGATATTCAACTGTTTTCCCCAATTTTCAGCTCACGTTTACGATTTCTAAGTCAGGAAATCATTAGTTTTCCTTGAAAGTAAAACATTAATGTCTGGAGCATACACCTTCTAGAAGACACAGCCTGACATCATTGCAAGGGAAACTCTTTATGCTTATAATCACTAGAAATATTCTCTGCATTAATGTAATAACAAAGCTCGTACTTTGGAGTGGGGGTTGCAGGAAATATACCCTTTTGGACAATCGAACAATGGTCTTCAGCATGACAGACACCTTCACCAATAGAGTACCCCCGACGCCCACAAAGAATCATAAACCATATGAGTAAATAGATCATGAGCTAATTATGTATCGGTCCAAGATTCGAGCCCACACTCTCAAGTAAGTCACCAAAGTACTAGGAGTTGTACTTCTACTAAGAACGTTTCATAAAAGAACAGTATGAACACTCTCTAAAATAAACTCTTCAGTTAGTTATTGTATTAAGTATTACTTGTTCTATGAATACGTATATATTGCGGAAACATGTGTACTTTACATCCCTTGATAGTTTGAATCAACTTTGATGTTTTGACATTTGAATTAATCTTCGTTCCCAGTCTACGTTTCTACTGCAGCACACAGAGCTTTCTTTGTATTGACGACATCAGTACAATGTAGGGCAACATGATAACCACGCACCGAACCTATAATATTACTTCCATAAGCTTGACATTTATACCACCAGCCTTGTGATGATTTGTTGCTACATGCAGTTTAGCGAAACTTAATGAATGATATATAATACCAGGATAGAGTATTAAACCTTCCAGGCTTTTAAGTCCAAGCTCCGATTCTGGTGCTGGCCTTTTGGGTATTGTTTTGTGGTCAGAGGAAATCAGTAAATATCAGAATGGTGGTCAGCCTTTTCCCTCACACCTGGCACCATCGTCTTTGTTTGCTTGACATTTGCAGTTAACAGTTTTATATTGTATACGTTTGACGTTGACATGACAGCGACGGTACGTATTGTCGTCGTTAACATCCAAACACAGACACCGTCTCATGTGATTGAAGAGCAAATAACCTTTGAAAACAGTTAAGTATGTGTCTTTTTAACGAATAAATTAAAATATTGTGGAAAGCAATGTCATGTTAACCAAATCAACTTACGATTAAACGTATCTGTTTACCCATATGAGTTTTGATTTATTACGGGGTGGTGGGTTAGCCTACTGGTTAAAGCGTCCGTTTGTCATGCTATAGACCCGTGTTCGATTCCCCAAATGGGTACATTGTGGGAGGGTCCCATTTCTGGAGTTACCGTTGTTGGTTGCTGGACAGTATGCTAATAGTGGCGTAATGTCTTACTCACTCAGTCACTGTGATTTATTACCAATCAGCCAACTGTAGGCGTTTAACTGATATCAAGAGATATTAATAAAGAACGACAAACCTTTTCCCACATAAAAACACTCGTACGTCAGTTGTACATTTCCGATTTTATCATGATCATGTGTTTGTTTTCTTCTTTCTTTAACACCCCACGCAATGAATGGCGGTGGTCTGTAAATAATCAAGTCTGGATCACACATTCAAGTGACTGACACAGTGACATCCGATACCAGGTCATGTGCTTATGACTCATTGTCAAACAAAGATGATGCATAGTGTTGGACTGGTGAACATATTCTCTCCAACAAATGTTGGCCCTCTTCAACTGTCACTCGGAAAAATAACATGGGAACGTGTGGCTCAATTTGAAATAAGGAGTTGCATCCGAGATCATTTTACCATGCAGAAAATACTGAAGTTTTACCCACATTTTCACCACGGTGAGGTGCCCTAGTGGTAAAAACGTTCGTGCAACACTCCAAAGATACAGGTTTGATTCGCCACATGGGTATAACGACTGAAGCCGATTTCTTGTGTCCCCAGGAATGATTTGGTGAAATTGTGTTAAAAACGGCGTAAAACTGAGCTCACTGAAAATACAACATTCCTCGTTCACGAATGTGTTTATTACTTCTAGATTGTATAGCAAGCGCAATTCTGCATTTGACCATGATAGAACAGATAATACCGACACTGGTTACGTATTTGGTTGAAATGTTTAGTGCTCTATTTTGACTAACATCTCGACATTTAAACCTTTATGTAGGATTTCCAATCCAAGGTGCCACAAGCCCGTACCTGTGATAGAACAGATAATACCGACACTGGTTACGTATTTGGTTGAAATGTTTAGTGCTCTATTTTGACTAACATCTCGACATTTAAACCTTTATGTAGGATTTCCAATCCAAGGTGCCACAACCCCGTACCTGTGGTTTACTAACCTACTAATCTGATATTAACCTGAGTGAGTGAGTGAGTTAAAATATATAGTCACGTCGGTAATATTTCAGCCATATCATGACTAAAACAAGTTGTAATTTTACCGTTCATACATGTACATTATAAAAACCTGTCGACAAAGGACAGAACTAGACTATCGCATTATTTGAGATGTAAAACTAGCATCTATCTCTAAAATTGGATTCCAAATTCAGACAAGTCAGTATAAAAACAGGCTATAGATCGCCAGCAACTGAAGGTAGATCAACATACTAGGGACCATGGGGACTTACTGTACATTTGCTTCATGCATGGTCCCCAGCTGGATTCACATCATCCCTTCTGCTGTTAGCAATTTAGACATATCTAGCCATAAATAAAAATGCACATATTCTACGATTAAATTGGTGGAAAGTCTAAATGTACTTAGAAATGTTTTGGGACTTACGTACTCTGTCAGTAAGACAATAATTTTACAGTACTTTAACCCCCATCGAGGATACAGCCACGAACAATCTTAGTTACTAATTCAAACATCCAATCATAAAATATTCATCTAGTTACAATTCTTTTAACAAATGTAATTCTTTTAAAAATGCAATAAGTAATTGACAACTGCTATTGTTAAAAAGATCCTTCATAGTTCGGGATTTAAAATAGTCATCCCTTGTGATGGAATATTCAACACAGTCAAGCAGGACATGCTTGACCGTGAGTCTTTCATCAGAGGGGATACAGAATGGAGGATCCTCACCTTTCAATGGGTTATACCTTGTATGACCAATACGACATCATCGCATGATGACCTCTTCAAATCTGGACTGACAACCCAAGTATCTGTAACCAATAAACGGTTTTATTTCATGTGATTTATTGATACCTACCTTTATTGAAACCTAGGTTTGGAATCAGAGTTTGGAATAAAAAGTGGTGCCACAGATTCGTTGAGTGATGCTTTGGCAGCAAGATCGGCCATTGTGTTACCAGGAATTCCTACGTGCCTGGGTAACCAACAAAAGCCGATGTCGTATTGGCGAGTAGCAAGGTCATTATACAATTCAATGATTTCAATTAAAAGTGGATGTCTACAAGAAACATTTTTATAGCCTGAAGGCAAGAAAGAGAATCTGAATAGATTATATAATGTTTATGTTTAGGGTGTCTTCGAATATATTTAAAAGCCGTTAATATGGCATGTGCTTCAGTTGTGAAAACAGAGCTGTTATTTGGTACTCTAGAAGACATTGTTCTGGATCCAACGACAGTGGCACAAGCCACTGCGCCATCATCCTTGGACCCATCTGTAAATAAGGATCTGTAATTATTGCTATATGTATGTTATAATTGATTATATTCTTGTTTACATTGCAGTTCATTCGTTTCTGATTTTTAAATGTAGTTAATGTTAGGTCGACTTGTGGCCTAACCAATTTCCAAAGAGAAGAAAGAAGAAGTAAAGAAGCTATATTACCCAGCTCAATGCCGGCAGCGGAAATAAATGTTTATATTCGTAAACCAAGAGGCGGGACAAGAGAAGATTTCTTACTATCCTCATAGAGAGGGTTGAAGAGGCAGTTATATGCAGGGTTTGAATCATTGGAATATAGTTTGTTTTGTTTACGTACTGGAAAGCTAATTTTATACGTCGCTGCTCCAGAGACAGTTCATCAGCCTCGACGGGAAGGCTGTCAACAGGTGAAGTTCAAAACGAACGAAGACAAAGTCTTACACCTTGGTGATGGACAGATTCTAAAAGTTTTAGGCTGATTTAGGAAGCTCAGCCATATACAAAGAAGCCATAATCAAGTTTAGATCGTACCAATGATCTGCGTAAGTAAAGGAGGGTAGTTTGGTCCCCTCCCCACTTAGAATTTGAAACAACTTTCAGCAAATGTAACATATGAGATATAATGTGTGGTAAGAAGGTTATATGAGAATCAAAACTTAAACCCAAGAACTTAGTCTCCTTTACAACATTGATTGGAGTGCCATTTAAAGATAGTTCTGGGTCCTTATGCGGTTTATATTTTATACAAAACTGTGTACACTTAGTTTTTGATTGAGAAACTTTAAAGCCGTTTTCAAGGCACCATTTATTTATTTTATGTAAACACAACTGTAATTGGCGTTCAGTGGCATGCATGTTTTTTACCGCAACAAGAAATATTAAAATCACCCACAAAAAGTGATCCATCGATTGAATCAGTTAAAACCTTGGATAAACTGTTGATCTTAATACTAAACAGAGTGACAGACATAATACTGCCTTGTGGGACACCCTGATCCAAAAGTATAATGGTCAGATAGGGTTGAACCCACTCGGACTTGAAATTGCCTGTCATTTAAAAAGTTGGATATAAATTGAGGCAGGCGGGGTCGTAATCCAAAGTCATGTAAATCTTTTAAAATCCCATGTTTCCATGTCGTGTCGTATGCTTTTCTAGATCGAAAAAGATTGACACTGCATGTTGTTTATTAATTATGGCATTCTTATCAAAAGATTCTAAACGCACTAAATGATCGATGGTACTTTTATTTTTACGGAAACCACATTGTATATCTGTTATTTGGTTATTACTTTCTATGACGATTATTTATCATGCGTTCGATGGTTTTGCAAACACAGCTTGTTCATGAAATTGGTCTATAATTCGATGGATCGGTATGATCACGTCCAAGTTTAGGGATGGGCACAATTATGGCATCTCGCAACGAGGAAGGAAATTTTCCAGATGTCCAAATATCATCAAATATATGTGAAAGTGTCTCTAAACAGGATTCTGGCAAGTGCTTCAGGAGTTGATAATGTATACCATGGTCAAGAGCAGTATGAAATTCATGTATTGAAAAGATTTCATTGTAATCTTCCCCATTCTCGGCAGTAAAATTAATAAATTTCGTTCCTTGATGTTTTAATATTTTTGCAACTCAGGTACACAATTAGATGAGGAAGAATTTCCAAGTCTCACCAAGTTTATTATGAATATCTGATTTATTAGTCAATAATTCCCATCTTTAAGATGGTGAATACTAGATTTAGAGCCGTTACCTTTTATAGTCTGGATCATGTTCCATACCTTTGACACTGGCGTACGTGAATGTATTTTTGAAACATAATTTTTGCCAAGATTGGTGTTTATTTAAAAGTACGCCTGTAGCATTTAAAATTTAAAACTTGTCTGAATTATGGACCATAGAAAGACGACGGAAGTACTGTTCAGCTTTCTTCCGAGCCTCCCTAGCTTGTTTGCAGTACTGCCCCAAAGTGGGTTATGACCATTTAAATCTCCCATGATGACACATTAGTTGAAGGAATTGATCATCTAATGCCTGAAGATGAGACTGTTGAAGGGAGGTCGACGGTGGAATATACAAAGAACATAATGTGAAAACAACACTTAATGTCATTCGAATAGCAACAGCCTGGAGAGGGGTATTGAGAGAAACGGGACTATGGATAATATGGTATAAATCATAATGTATCAGGTCAAAGTTATCTGTGCTTTTGAAAAACGTTTCTTGCAAACAAAGTGTTGATGGTTTAAAATCCTGTGATATAAGTTGAAGATCACTGAAATTGTTCCAAATTTCTCCACAATTCCACTGTATTATGTCGGAAAAGCCACCCATGGCGGCTTAACTGGAGATGTTGGATTGACTTCCATAGCTATAGGTTCAAAGACATTATAAACCTCCAGAGGGGATGTTGAAGTAGACGGGTCCTGAATATGTTCAGGGGGCCTTGCTTCTTTTTTCCGTTGTAATTTTCGTTCTTTTGGAGTTAGAATTGTTTCCCTTCATTTATACAGCCAGAGTCTGCGAAGCCGATGAAGTGGTGGTGTCTTCAGTATCAATTGGGTACAGTAGTTTCTGATCGTTTGAGACCCAGCTAATAGCAGTTGCACAGTCAGTATCAGATGTGATAGGAGTACAGGAAACTGCAGCGGAAAAAGACCGCGAAGGAGAGGAATTTGTTGATGCATTTGTTACCAACCTTTTGGCCTCAGCGAACGAAATATCATTGGTGTATTTTAATTTCAATATTTGTGTTTGGGTGACGACAGAGGGACAAGATATGGATGAGAACATGTGAGCACGCTACATTTCATCTGTGCAGTCTGTGCTGTCGTGTTGTTTACTGCAGCTGACATTTAAAACATCGACGTGGGTTGGGAATATATACATCAACTCCTATGTTGAAATACTCAGCTTTGGGGTCTTTGTGAGGGCCAAGGTAAACAAATACGTGTTGGTATTTACAATACTGTCACCATCTTTCCTTGTAAAACGTGTCACTGATGATACACCTTGGGGTTTCAGTTCTGTGACAATTTCATCTTCGGACATGTCCGAGAGACACCTCGATCGTAGACAATACCTCGACATGAGTTGAGAGTTTTATGCACTGACACAACAATCTCAGTGTTTTCAAAACTGTTGTCTCCTTGTACACTCCACAAGCAGGGAACCGGAGCGGACATTCCTAACTGTACCACAAATTCTTTCAATAAATTTTGAAACTACGAAGGGATTGATTTTAAGGGGTTCACTATTAACTCTTTCAACGGCAAGAAAACGTGGCCAAGAATCAACACTTTGAACAGATTCCTCATCAGAAGATGTTGCTATATCAGCGTCAGTGACGTCATTTTGTTTTTGAACGAGAACCAGTCAAATGTGTTGTATCCAGAATGGAACAGAGGTTATTCGGCATCCCTGCTCCCCACCCGCCATCGAGTGTCAACAAGGACGATGTTGAAGTGGAAGCCCCCTACAAACACCAGGGTTACAGGGATGTTATACTCAAGCAAAAAGATAGATAGATAGATAGATATTTCAGCCCAACAGAATAAAGGTCAGGGTGGTTCAGCCCAAGACAGATACCCGAAGACAGATAGAATCTGGAGGTCAAATAGGCCAGATTGGCCCATGAGCCACCGCCTTCTGGCATATAGTCTCTAGGCAAAGGTGTTTTTTCTTAGAAACTATTATTTCCATAAAACAAACATGTATAAATGGATCAATTTACAAATACAGGAGTCACGTGTTCAGGGCATGGCGTGACCAGCCGATTGATAGAATCGGGCCCATTCTACCACCCGTCTAGGTGAGGTAAGCGCCAAGGTGGTGTGTTGAGCAACAGGAACACGGTTGCAGGCTCCCATTGCCCTCAACCACCAAGATCCCGTCCTCCACCAACACAGGTCCGTAACCCACAGCAAACGGGTTGGTGGACCACATGTGCCCTCGGGTTCGCAACGGGGGGTTGGCGTGCACTTAGAATTATCCAACACTCACCACGAGGAGGTGGCTCGCCACGGGTGCAGACATTAACCTGAATTGAATATACTCCAGTAAAATGATAGTGTTTATGTTGAGCTAGCCTACATTCAATTGAGAATGACCTTATCTACATTTCGAATTACCTTGCTCTCTAATCTGTTGTGGTTGTCTGCGATGGCATTCCTCTCGGATAAAAGAAACATTTTTATTTACAGCTGAAGGCTATGATACAGATGCTGTACTTACTGCAATATGTGTCTGTATCTTGTATCTCAAGGTTTAGTTGGATACTTAATTATTTTATAACGTCAGGAATCAACAGATTATAGACGTGTATGTGATAGATTGAAGTTGAGCTAAATTCTTAACAAATTACACGATGTAAATTATCTTGAGACAATACCTTCTGGTTAGTTTTGAAACTTGTTCATAAAGAACACTTCTGCCTCAGGATCTCCCCCGAAATCCTTAGTTTCAACTATTAACAAAATTCGTTTCAATAGTATGTGGAAAACGTATGGCCCTTAATTCAAACACTGCAAAACACAGCATGATTCCATTCCAGAAAGGTGGTGGGATACCCTAGTCGTTAAGGTGTCCGCTGGGTTCATTTACCTATATGGGCGCAACGTGTGAAGCGAATGACGGTGTCAGCAGTCCAGATATTGCCGGAATATCGCCAAGGGTGGCGACAAACTTAACTCACTCACTCACTCATTTCATGCCACAGACACTTCAATATTGTCAAGAATATTTTACAAATCAACAAATG
Organism: Haliotis asinina; assembly: GCF_037392515.1. NCBI lineage: Eukaryota > Metazoa > Mollusca > Gastropoda > Lepetellida > Haliotidae > Haliotis > Haliotis asinina. The sequence goes on along the minus strand of NC_090293.1, from coordinate 12,567,271 downwards.
ACTAAGATACTCATGTATTTACAGTTAGACTGCAGGAACCAAAAACGTGCAGGGAATTGTTGCTTGTGGGTCCATCTGCAACCTTTTACCTTCATCGTTCCTAAACTATTCTGACAAAGCCTGATCTGTATTGTTGACTCAAGGGGCCTAATCATCCGATCATCCAATACCAGGGTAAAGCAGTATACTTGTAATTACATGTCAATTAATATTGTTTTATCAGTCACATTGATGTTTTTATCCGTCTACCGACTCGGGTATTCTTGCAGCGTGTTAGTGTCAATATGATTACCAATATTCCAAAGTGCCTTTAGGAACCAGTGAAAAAACATATGATCAAATGAACTTTATCAGTTACTAGAACAAAGAACTTCAGTTGGAGAGACACGGGGGCATAATCTGCGTATGATCACCGAGGCACTAATTCAGATAGTTACTTAGGGTTGTGTTTACGAATCAGCTCAGAAAATGCAACGGTGTTGTTGGAATGTTTCGCCCTGCTTATTAACATAAATGCATATGTGTAAAACTGAATAGAATTTCTAAAAGTGGCATTTCTGAAGTTGGAAAGTACAACACTGACAAACTTTATGGATAACAACATGCTTGACAACAAGAATCTGAATCGACATGCGCTCACAAAAGCAGTTCTCAATATTGAGATAGAATTTTCTCAAAATAATACAGAAAACATGTACTTGCAACTATTTCGAAGGTTGTGTCGCCAGGCCTTAGGCCGTAAGCATATATCAAATAGAGACATCTTTGATGTAGGACGGCGAGAGTTCGTGTAAGGGATATAGAATCATGTCATCACGTGTGTGTTGATTTCTCTTTCATGAATACATGTTGTCTATTGTAAGAGTGGCTATAAGAGCTCTATCTCAACAGGATATCTGCTTTTAAGCCAGTCTCACATTAACATGAGAGAGGTGGTTCTAACATGAAATGTAATATGATTTAAGGTTGGTACCGAATTAGAAAACGTGTGTAATTTAATCTGGGACGCTAATATATTTGGCGGTAGCTTTAACAGAAATAGCTTCTCTTTGCATAAGTGGTAGTCTTATACTTCAGTGTTTTCATTTCCTGGGGTTGGTCATATGTGTGGCATCAGTTGGGGTTGTAGCAGTTGTTGTAGTGGACAATGTTAAGTCATAACAACATTATTGCTTTGGCAGAAGACGTTGCACGTCTCTAGAAAATTACAAATATATTAGTTGCTTTTTCAACAGCTGTTGCTGCTCTTGTAGCTGCAGGGGTAGTAGCAACATCAGCAGTAGGATGAAGAGGAAGAGGAGGGCGAGGAGGAGTAATAGCAGTTTTGTTTTCGTTTTGCTAAACGCTACATTCCAACTATACGGTAGCTGTATATAGTTGAGTCTGAACAAGACAACATCATGTTCCTCGATATGCACAACTAGGATACAAACGTTAAGACATTTGTCAGCAACGTAACCGGCCTGACCAAAGGATCCCTACAATCGCGCCTTTTAACAACTGCTGCACTGGGTTTTTTTTGTAGATATAATCTATCTCGGATCTCCACGGGCGTAGTAGGTGCTGTCGTAGTCGTACTCGAAGCAGTAGTCGTTCCACACAGCTGGATCCCATTGACAAGCCCAGAAACATCGTCCACTGAGTCGAATCTCAGGTTTCAGACATGATAAACGCACACGGCGTGGCTGATCGTGCTTCAGAAGCTGCCATTGAAGTCGTATCGAAAACTGTTGCAGTGGCGGTGAGGGTGAAGGTGGCATCAGTAGTAGTTGTAGTATAGTAGTGAGGTGAAGACGGCGGTAGTAGTATTTATAGTAGATGGTGACCACTGAAAGATACACGATATGGGGGTCATACACTTTTCATATTCAAGGGATATATGTCTGTGAAAGCAGAGTTGATCTTAAGATTTCGACTCTATCAGGAGATTGTCTTCATGAATCACTATCAAATGGTACGAATGCCAAGCCTACGCGGAAAAGTAGCATATCCTGGTCCACCAATGGCATCGGCCACAAACATCTGAGAGAGTTGCAGTGCCCAATATTTTAAACGTCAAATCTTAAAAATGCTTACCACAACCCTCTGTATGATGCATACTGTAGCTGCAACTCGTCAAATCAACGCGAAGCAAGACTGCAAATTAACATCAACTTTCAACTCCCAACATGATGATGAGATAAATATCGGAAATATTCAACTATAAAACACGAATGTGAATTATTCTGACCTAATGTAAATATCCATCTGTTCCGGAGACGTTCAAAAGTCGACATTATCAAACAGTGACATATAATCATGTGCTGGCTCCTTTGCAAAACCATAAAACCTTCACTGTTATTAAAGACAGATGTCTTTTTAAATGGAGTCATTAAACATGAAGATGGAACAAAAATAAAAGATTTCAACCATCTGCGGATAAAGCAGTGTTTGTCCCCAGGCCAGGATTTGATATCTCCACAATGCATCAGAAAATCAGTCTGAAATGCAGGTTGGTAATTATACCCGAATCAATAAACAAAGACATTATTCTCGTATATTACTCAAAGAAACGAAACTAAAACAAAATCCTTCATAAACCTGAAACAGATTTTAAGGTATAAGCCATTGAGAAGGCATTCAAAAAACCTAAGACGAAAAGTCAACCCAACAAATATATTCATTGACAATAGCTTATTAATCAGATGACGTCATATATGCAATACCTGACGATGATGACGTCATATCGCATTTTTCCAAACAATGAAACTCTGAAATGACTTATGACCTCAGAAAATCAACTATCCACATGCCCATCTATCGGTCACTTCTATTCGATGACCATTCAACCCTATGGGTAATAGTTTCTCATCTTCTTATACTCAGTGTACACCCAAACCTTCCCATCCAAAACAGCCTTCCGGTAATGCTTGCTAAAAGAGGCGAGATCGAAGTCGTTAACTGAAATCTGTACTCATGCAAATGACAATCACATCCTGAGATTCCTTGTTTCACGTGTGTACAGTATATAAAACCAAGTATTTAACCAATATATATACTATTTGTATTGGATGGCTCTTCCCATTACAGGGCTGGTTCTCTTCATCAGCCACTGATACTGACAATCTAGCTGAATGATGTACACAGGGGTGTCTCGTTTTCACTAACGAACTAAGATTGTATGCCTCTTCTCAACGGCGAAAACGTATTGTGTTAGACATCCAACTGTTTCCCCAAACTTTCAGCTCACGTTTACGAGTTCTAAACTCTGAAATAATTACTTTTCATTGAATATATTAAGTGAACGTTTAGCATACACATGTTTGAAAACACAGCCTGACATGCATGCAGGGGAAAATACTCGCCATGTTTTAATTCTTAGAATAATCCTTATTAATATAACAACGAAGCTTAGTCCTTAGGGGTTTTAGTCCCATCCAGAAACGAAAACACAAAAAGTAGGACCCTCCCTCAGTGTATCCTTTCGACTAATCGAACACGGTTCTTCAGCCTGACAGACCCTTTTATCCATAGACTACCCCGCCTCCATACAATGAATCATAAACCTAATGAGTAAATTGATAAGTTCTTGTTGCATCGATCCAAGATTGGAACCCACACCCTCAAGGTACTGGGATTTGTATTTTACTAAGAAAGTGTCATCAAAAACACAGTATGACCACTTTCTGAAGTAAAGTCTTCTTGGTATAAACATTAGTAGTCTTCAGTTATTCTTAGTGTAAGTATTAGTTGTTCTATGAATACGTATATATTGCGGAAACATGTCTACTTTACATCCCTTGATATTTTCAATCAATTTTGATGTTTTGACATTTGAATTAATCTTCATTCCCAGCCTACGTTTCTACTGCAGCACACAGAGCTTTCTTTGTATTGACGACATCAGTACAATGTAGGGCAACATGATAACCACGCACCGAACCTATAATATTACTTCCATAAGCTTGACATTTATACCACCAGCCTTGTGATGATTTGTTGCTACATGCAGTTTAGCGAAACTTAATGAATGATATATAATACCAGGATAGAGTATTAAACCTTCCAGGCTAAAAGTCCAAGCTCCGATTCTGGTGCTGGCCTTTTGGGTGTTGTTTTGTGGTCAGAGGAAATCAGTAAATATCAGAATGGTGGTCAGCCTTTTCCCTCACACCTGGCACCATCGTCTTTGTCTGCTTGACATTTACAGTTAACAGTTTTATATTGTATACGTTTGATGCTGATATGACAGCGACGGTCCTTATTGTCGTCGTTAACATCAAAATACAGACACCGTCTCATGTGATTGAAGAGCAAATAACATTTGAAAACAGTTAAGTATGTGTCTTTTTAACGAATAAATTAAAATATTGTGGAAAGCAATGTCATGTTAACCAAATCAACTTACGATTAAACGTATCTGTTTACCCATATGAGTTTTGATTTATTACGGGGTTGTGGGTTAGCTTAATGGTTAAAGCGTCCGTTTGTCATGCTATAGACCCGTGTTCGATTCCCCAAATGGGTACATTGTGGGAGGGTCCCATTTCTGGAGTTACCGTTGTTGGTTGCTGGACAGTATGCTAATAGTGGCGTAATGTCTTACTCACTCAGTCACTGTGATTTATTACCAATCAACCAACTGTAGACGTTTAACTGATATCAAATAGGTATTAATAAAGAACGACAAACCTTTTTCCCACATAAAAACACCCGGATGTCAGCTGTACAGTTCCGATTTTATCATGATCATGTGTTTGTTTTCTTCTTTCCCTACGTAGGACTTATTATCACGTACGTAGAACTTACTAACTCCTACGTAGGAGATAGTAAGTCCTATGTAGAAGATAGTATTCTTAACTCCTACGTAGGAGATAGTGAGTCCTACGTAGGTGATATTACGTCCTACGTAGGAGATATTACGTCCTACGTAGGAGATAATAAGTCCTACGTAGGAGATAGTAAGTCCTACGTAGGAGATAGTAAGTCCTACGTAGGAGATAATAAGTCCTACGTAGGGTATAATAAGTCCTAAGTAGGAGATACTAAGTCTTACGTAGGTGATAATAAGTCCTACGTAGGAGATAGTAAGTCCTACGTAGGAGATACTATTTCCTATGTAGGAGATAGTAAGTCCTACGTAGGTGATAGTAAGTCATACGTAGATGATAATAAGTCCTTCATAGGAGATAGTAAGTCCTTAGTAAGTCCTTAGTAAGTACTAAGTCTTACTTAGGAGATGCTAAGTAGTAAGTCCTACGTAGGAGATACTATGTCCTACGTAGGAGATAGTAAGTCCTACGTAGGTGATAGTAAGTCCTACGTAGGAGATAGTGACACCAAAATAATTTTTCACCGTGGCCCTAATACGCTTCCGTATGTATGTGATATCTCGAAGTTGAGTTCAATCATTGATACTTAACATGATGTACACTATGTGCATACGATATCTAAAAAACTTAAAGTTAAAGTTAAAGTTAGAGTTAAATCCTTAATAATTGAAATGATGTAACTTAGCTAGAGACAATGGACATAAATATCATTTGAAATCTAAACCTTCTGGGCATTTTAAGCTTGTTTTATGAAGAACAGTTCATTATCAGGACCTGTTCTGAAACTCCATTGTTGAAACGCTGCAAGTGACATTGCTTCCCATCTGTTGACGCAATTAGTTTCAAAAGTGCGTGGAATATTAAATGCGAGTAATTCAAACACTGCAATGTCGAGTATTTAGCAGTTGGAAATGAGAAGACTCTATACCAGAGAGGTGGTGGGTTAGCTTAGTGGTTAAGGCGTTCGCTCGTCACGCCAAAGACCCGAGTTCGATTCCTTACATGGGCACATCGTGTGAAGCCAAATTCCGGTGTTCTCCATTGGTGGATATCGATAAATGCGGGACGAAACTAAACTCGCTTTATCACTCACGCCATGCACGAGACCAGTTATAATTCACCTTATTTTTCCGATGAGCAAACGACTACATTAGTAAGATTCTAATGTGTTTACAATAGGATTCCGAACAACCCGGAACAAACATGTGCAAGGATTTTACATGTTCCTTGAGAGGCCATCTGCAACCTTTTACCTGTATTCTTTCTAAACGTTCCTGAAAAAAACTGACCTGTATTGTTGACTCAAAGGTCCTGATCATCCAGTCTTCTTATGCTAGGGTATTGCAATATACCTGCAATAACCTATCTACTGTTTTCCAATTACATGTGTGTTTTCATCCATCTACCAGCTCTGGTATTCTTCGCAACGTGTTAGTGTCAATATAAGTATCAATATGCCAAAGTGCCTTTAGGAACCAATGAAATGAAAATATGATCGGATGAACTTTGCTAACAGACTAGAACAAAGAACTTCAATCGGAGCTAGAGACACGGGGGCATAATTTGTGTGGGAAGCTAAGGCACCGTCTGAGCTGGTTACTTAGGATTGGTGATATTGTTTAAAATAAACTCAGGAACGGCCATTTTGGTTACTACATCTGATTAACTGTGCAAAGTCAGGTGTTATTTTGTTGCGTGCATTGTACCAAAAATATGACAAACTGTTGCAATACGGTCAATAGTGTTTTAGTGTTTGAGCAGATCTATAGCGACATGGAAGTGGAAATCACGGAGGAAGACATGCAGACTATATTCATCGCATTGTCAAACACAGTCAACCACTAGCCGGGATTAATACCTAAATGCCCAAGGGACGTAACTCTACGTAGTGACGATTTGATCAACTAAGCCTCTCTGACGTATTTTTGAAAAAAATGATTTCCACATAGTTGGGCTGAAAACATTCTATACTAAGGTTTATTGACATGTCCATTCCCTCGGATATGTAACGTTCAGCGACATGAAACTGCTTCAAACACATATGTTTTGCGTAAAACTAGATGTTGATGTTGCAGGAGATTAGATAGTCCACGTAATTTCTTGTAGCAGACTTCAAGGATTTACAGAAAATGTAAACCATTTTCTTATCTATATATGCATTACTGCTGACACGTTTGCTGATGCTATGTGTGATGAGTAGCGAAACTTTAACTGACAGTGTTACTGGTGGTGCGTGGTCATGTGCACATAGCTCGGAACACTCAGGACACAAATCAGTTGAAGTTAAGGAACGTTGAGCTCGCCGAGTCCTCTGATTGGAGACCGTGTTTGGCAGGTTGACTCACCTTAGGCAGGTAATAATCTTGTAATAATCCATTATGACTCCGTTTGCATGAAATGGCGTTTTAGGTCTTACATTGAATGGGCATTCATTTTGACCTTCACATGAGAAAGCAGATTCTGATATGTAAAATATCGTTGGACATGAACATCCTTGCTCCACCTGGAAATTGATAACCATCTAGACATGATTCATTACCTTCACAACCAGAACTATATGGCACCATGGTCAGTTCCATGTCCTTTAACAAAATGGCCTGTTAAGCAGGTGTCTACGGATAAACAATGCCATTTAGAAAGTGATCAAAATTAATGTAACATATGTTATATTCTGGATTACGTTCTTAGTAAAATACAGATTCTAGTACTTTTTGTTAGGTAGAGTCTGATCCGGGATTCGAACACATACCCACTACCAGTTTTCGTATCAAAACCAAAATAACTATTTTTTTCGAAATTTGTGAGCATTGGTATGACCCCGTAATGTGACGCAATCTTTGCGAATCAGACATTCAATCAACAAACGGCGGATCCAACCACGTCTAAGGGATACAACTGTGCACAACGAGAAGCAGTTTGCACTGCATAGCTTCTCAGGCATTCACCTTGAAAGTCAAGCACAACTTACAGTTAATAAAGCGTTTGCCACTGAAAAACACCTCATTGTAAAAAGGACGAATTATGATCTCTTGGATGTGAGCGAGGTTTTGAAGTGAAGTGTACAACTCAGTGAAGTTGTTTTGCCTGGGTAGATTTGTATTGTATGGGCAGAATATAATTGGTATTCTATAAAATCACCTCATGACATTTTATATCACGAAGGGAACTTTACTCGTATGATTAGAAGACATTAGTTACGTACCGCGTATGCTGTGTACTTCAGCTTGTTTGTCGACATGGCAGCCTTACAGTGCGTAATGGTAAATCTCAATAAAAGCTGCATAAACATTCAAGATTATTAAACATATGCGGTTCTGTCGAATCTATCTCTTCCACACAAATGCATGCTACATGTTAACATAAATCCCATTGGCATTGTAATAAACATTCAAGTAATATTCTTCGGAGCTCTTCTTATCACTAAATCATCAGGAAACGTCGTTGTAAGTTGTTGCTCTCATATGCTGGGCACATTTCATGAACACATCATCTCACTAAAACATATCCTCATTTGCACTTTCAAAACATCTGGCCAGCTGTTGCAGTCTGTCTCATTTTTTCAGGTAGAGAATATTTCTTTATGTTTCAGTTTCTCGAGATCATAACCCTAGGTTTCAAGTTGTGCTCTAAATGACCCCACCTGCATTTACAATTATGTTGTCGTCAAGAATTATATTGTTTGTACAAGTGTAAACTACCGACGGTGGTGATGGAACTTAATGCAAGATAGTGAAGCGTAAGATGTCAGGAATACGGAAACAAACTGCACAGGGCATTATTTTATCATACTGCATAATTACAAACAATATATCCGGTACTTTATTCTAATGATGGGGATAGCGAAAGGCCTTTGGAACTAGAAATACCACGATAATGAATGGATATTTTGAGTGAGTGAGTGAGTGAGTGAGTGAGTGAGTGAGATAACCCTCTAAACACTTCCCGATCCATCAACCTTGTATGCTAGAGCCAGAGTGCTAATGTTGGAGGAATGTTTGGTTCTGGTTCTATCTGCTGCATTAACAGATTTCAGTCAGGTGACTGATATACACTAAGAATAATCTGCATCGATCTACCATGAATTCATAGCCCTCTACTACATTGTCTCAATATTTACGTACGCTCAAGGGGCGTTAAAGAATATTCACTCACTCAGGTACTCACTCATTTAACATAACACCAGAACAGTTACCTATGTTCAACATTTATTCGCTTTCATAATCTTGATATTTCTCATACATACGATATGTTTTTATGTCCGAGGTTTGCATTTGCTACGCGTTTTAAATGTCAGTGCCGTTTTTGTCGTATTATTGTGTGTATAAAGATACATTGTTCGCAAAAAAATATTGTCACAAAATATTTTTTCAGCTTTCAAAATGGCTTTTATGATCTCTGTTTGCATGACCTTTTAAATCTGTACACTAAAAAAATGCTGAAAATAATAGTGTTTGAAAATCTGATCAGAGTTTACACATGTATATCAGAGACACTAGATTTGAATATGTACCACTGTCATTTACATCACATTTTCTACTAGCTACCGGTGTATTATTTCGGTAAAACAATCCAGGTAACGTCTACACCAACTCTGAAAATAAGCAATAGACTGTCATGTTTTCTGTCCTTTCCTGAAGCAGAAACATTAAAGAAGATAAATGCAAAATGGAAATCTGTGAATTATTCAGGAGTTTCGTGAGGTGTTTTTCTTAAATGAATTACAAACTGGGTTGTCAGCCATACTACAGATTCGTACCCTATTGGACTCACGCTGAAAGAAACATTAGCATCAATTTTCACAGTGTTTACATTATCATGTACATAAAGAATAATCAATCAGCAGTCAATTTCGTATATATAGATATATGACCAAAATCAATTTGATGTGCTCGAGCGTGAAATGATTATTGTTTAGATTACTGTAGACGAGATTTGATACTAGATATTAATCATCAGGCGCCCCGTGACGACCATTGATTGTGTATGTTTCAACAATAAACGATTCTGGCATCCACGTATGAAGTCGGACTGTGACATCCGGGTATTCATTTAAACGGAACTTAAATGGGGCTGTTAGAGCTGCGTCTGAACAGAATCACATTCACCCTGAATCCACTTTAGAATTGGTCTTCAGCAACCCATGTTTGTCGTGAGAGGAGACTAACGGGATCGGGTGGTCAGACTCATTGACCTGATTGACACACGTCATCGTATCCCAGTCGCGTAAAACGATGTTCAAACTGATGATCACTGTTGTGCCTGGTCCAGATCCCATTATTATGTACAGACCGTCGCTTTACAGCTGCCATGCTGTATGAAATATGCAAACATAGTACTAACGTAATTCCTTATTGCAAACCATTCACGTTAAGTCTTGAAAGACTATCAAGTAAATCCAGTGAACTGATCTTGTGATATCTTGCTATCAATTCAGGTTAAAATGCTGAAATCTTAAAAGTGTGACCATGACCTTAAAAATTAATGTGAAGGCCACCCAACACGATTGGGTCCTGCGCCTTTCATAGATTATGCTTGAAGCTGGATGTGAAGAAAATCCAGGAAACGGTTCTTGAGATATCTTGCTTACAAAGACAAGAGATTAAGTTCCCTTGTGACCCTAACATGAAGGATATTGTCACCAAACCTGTCTGAGACTTTCCTTATAATGTAATGAACCTAGGCACCAAATGTAGAAAGTAGACATGTAGAATTTAGTCAAAGGATATTCCAGTTCGTACGTACGAAGAGACGGAGCCAAATACTATATCCCTCGCTTCGCGCTAACATTCGGATTAACGTGGGATTATTTAGAAATTAAAGTAGTGAGGATGGATTAGATATGTGGGTGTACAAACGCTTAGTAATGATTACGTTTCGGTGAAGGTTCTAGCATCGTAATCAAGCGAGTGATGTGCACAGATGAGGATATGAGCATGCCCACAGTTACAAAGAATGTGATGTACTGATTGCAAGATCAGTTTACCACCTTAAGTGAAACTGTGGACATACGTATCGTTGTGAAACATCCAGAGTCTTCACAAAGAGACTGAACCACCATCAGAACTCAGCATCCAAACTCCGAATCAGCCTTAGCATCCAGTGGGTCAAATCAAAGCCCTAACAACAAGCTTCAAAGACTTCAAAATCAGAAACTCCAAGAAGCAATCTCCACTGAAAGACAGAACAATCAATCAAATGTGATCAAGGCTGTAACATCCCTTCATCGGATCAAAGATTCCCATCAGCCATAATCCATTTTCATACGGCAGGCTTCACCTGTTACTGTTTTAACTCATGTTGTACACACTGTCTTCGTAACTGGTCTCTCCGCTCCATTGGTAAACTCATCTTCAAACTGGTATACATGTAAATACAGCTCAACCATAATGTGTACATTATCATGTCATCATAAATGTGAAAACACTATCAACATTCATAAGAAATCCTTCCTTAAAGCAGGGTCTATTGTACAACTGTGGCTATATCATGAATGTACATGTATATGTATATGTATATGTATATGTATATGTATATGCGTGTGTTTGTGTTTCAGCAGTATTGCAGCTGTATGCTGTTTCCAAACAAGTCAAGTCTGGACCACACAATCTAATGATTTTCACCATGTGGTGCGATGACAGGGCATGTGTTTATGAATTACTAATAGTATGAAACAGTGAAAAGGTATCAAGTCGTAAACATAACTAAAGTCAAGTCATCTGTTCACCTGCAATAGTTTCGGTAAAGTATGGTACAAGTTCTTCGTCCACATATGTTATCCTCCCTTACATATCCGGTTATCCATGTAACAGGAACTTACAGTTAGCGCTGTATAAACGGGGTTCCTACCTACAACGATGTACAATGTAGTTTTATGCACTGTGCAATGTTAGCTTGACCGAAGAATCCAACGACGAATTGCTTGAATCTCAAAGGGGTATATGTGATACTGGGTCAGAAGCATGTTCAGGAACGCACCTGTGCTGTAAGCCTGCCATTATGCTCATTATTGATTCCGAGTCAATACCAGAAGCTGTAAACCTGTTCTTCCTAAGCTCATTGGCACTAATGGACCGGCAGTAGGCCATCACGGTCGCGCAGTACACACAGTCCAGATCACCTTACTCTTATACATGTGCAAGCACCGATTTTAGTATCACCATCGAGTATGTCGGAGAATTTCTATTCAAAATATATGTTTGAAACCAAAACATTGGAAAGCACAATATTATCATCGGAGGAGGAATGAAGCGATTGGTATGCGTGTTATAGACATACACACACCTCTCATTTAAAAGTAGGACAGATCGCATGTATTGTGTCTGGTAACACATGTGCTGTAGATGGCAGGGGGTTGTGGGGGTGGGGGGTGGGTTGGGGTGTTGGTGTGGGTGGCGGGGGGAGGACTTATTTAATTTTAATTCCGTTCTACTCCCTCAGCTCGCAGCACACATACCTCCACTCCACCCCCACTCCCATCCCCACTCCCATCCCCACTCCCATCCCCACCACCACCCCACCCCTACTACCCTTCATCACCCCGAATGGTCGATTTACACTGATTTGTTCCCTATAATATTGAAGAAATGGCACAATGCTCCTTGTTCGGGACATTCAACAACACTTACAGATAGAGATACATATAAAACCATATACACGTAGTGTGGGGTGTTCTTAAACTGCTAGTATCAGCGTGTGGAGATGATGTTAAAAACGAACGTTGTGTAACGTGGAGTATAGATGTCCACACCCACGCGTATTATGTTACCAGGAATCGCTTGGAACAGACTCATTTTAATTGAATTATACTTGAAGACACTCAAATTAAAAGTTGCAATCTAGTTTATCACGGTGCCCACGCAATTCCTCAGTTGTTTCAGGTTTGTCTGTGCGTTGTGACCGTGGCACTGGAGCTTGATACAAATCCTCAGTTTAACATACATCCAGTATGTGGGTTTATTTCAACAACGTTCTATCCGTGGTATTTGGTTCAGCATATTTTTTTCATATGATATTACAGAATCAAATGTATGTAATCAAACTGGCATTACATTACGTTTCTGTTTACATGCATTTACATGGTTTCGTTGTTGTTTTTTGCATTCAGCACAATTTATACGTGTATTAAAACTGGACTGTCAGGGTAAATTAACAGATATACAATTCAGAAAATCGATGTCTATTATCTACTACAATAGAGAGTCGTGTTAATAGATAATGACGACCTATTGTTTAAGTATGACGTAAGCATATGGCCTCGCTATGTCCCAAGGGGATGTAACTGAAAGGAGAAGATGTTGTTATCATGAGTCCGGGTTTATAGAGCACCACGATGCAGGTATTAATGCCCGTAGCAGCTTCTATGCCACGAACGGTTGACAAACCATCTGTGTCGATCTTGAAGAGGCTTGCTCTTCTGGGACATAAGGCCTGAACATGAACTCAGTGGCATTTAACAATACCGTGAGATCACTTGAATAACAGTTTTAAGAACAGTCATAATTCAGGCACGTTTTTGCAAAATAATGTGAAATTGTGCGGTTTTCTATACCGAGATGTACATCGTAAAAAGACCATCTCTGACAGACATCTATTTTTCCAAAAGGACAGAAAGATAGATGAAGCTGATGTAGCTCTCTAGAGAAATCTTGGAGAAATAATGATGGATTGGCTGTCTCCTTGAACGGATTTATGAAGCTTGATTGAGTGGCAGTATTACATCTTTATCACCATTAAAACGTTTAATCTAACAGCTATTTTGCTTATACTGACTAGATGCCAATGTCGAAATGCATATGGCACATGTGAAATATAATATAAATGATTCAGATATGTGTTAAAAAAAGAACATTCATTGACGTTAGCGTGGTTAGTGTCCCACGACTGCATAAATATTCATTTGTGATTTCACGTAGGATTAATTACAAAACGTAGTTAACGAATATGAACTGAAACTCATTCTCGCTGACATAAGTAGTCGTCTAATAGCTCTCGTACTGCAAATTTAATCAGACATCTCTTTTTCAACTTATGTTTTTGTTTTAAAAAAAAAACAAAAACATATAGAATGATCGTTTCATGCCAAGTTGACTGCGTCTCTTTTTTTCAACTGTCATCAAAGTCCCACACAAAGTATGCGTGGGACAATGTCAATTTATTATGCATCATTACATATCATTGCCCATACACGGCTAGTTTGCGTAGTCATGCCATGGTGTGAATTCTAAATGAACAGCAGATGTCATTGTACGAACATAAGCAGTGTACGTCTATATATTTGAGACAGAGGGAATGAATACCACGTAGATTCTCAAGAACTTAAACGTCATGTGGACATTTAAGATGTCAGCGTTGAATATCCTTAATAACTTCCCTTTTACCTTGAACAATATTCCGGCAGCACTGAGACAGTCTTTTGTTTTCTGTTACAATCGAACAAGTCCTGTCTGGAGGCTTTCAAAGAACGCCATACGACTCTCGTTCGAAAGAAATCTACAGCAATCCAAATCATTTGTTAGACAATGGTGACATATCCAACTTCGGCATAGTTTTCAAACCTGCTACCACATCTGTATATATTTTTCAAGTAAACATATATATATATATATATATATATATATATATATATATATATATATATATATATATATATATATATATATATATATATATATATATATATATATATATATATATATATATTTATATATATATACACACACACACACATACATACATACATACATACATACATACATACATACATACATACATACATACCTACATATATATATATATATATACATACATACATACATGTATTTCATACATGTATGTATTTCATATATATATATATATATATATATATATATATATATATATGAGCCATCCTGTCTAATCTGCCTCATACTTGCTTGACAAGTATGAAACGCCGCTTCCCCTGAATAAAGAAGTTGCTCGTCAATAAAAATTGTCCTTATCTGTATAGAGTAAAACATAATCATGAAAAATCCATCGCCACGTTATCATTCTGATTATATAACGACCACATGCTAGCGAATCACTTTGAAACAGAGACGATACCATGAGTATCGTGCATTGCCCCAGCCTGCTTGTTTATATATATATATATATAATACTGCCCGGATCCCATTGTTTTTGTTTCTCTCCCCCTCTCTCTCTCGCTATCTATGTATGTATGTATGTATGTATGTATGTATGTATGTATGTATGTATGTATGTATGTATGTATGTATGTATGTATGTATGTATGTATGTGTGTATGTATGTATGTATGTATGCATGTATGTCTCTCACTATATATATATATGAGTGTGTGTGTGTGTGTGTGTGTGTGTGTGTATACAGTTATCTTTTACTATAGATGTGGATGTATAATAATATCAGGTAGCATTGAAGGATAAAACGTTATGATGGCAACTTGTTGCTTGTCGCAAGAATCTACATCTACATCATCTACATCTACATACAGCTGTATGCAGTATGCATGACATTGTCATCCATAAAGTTGTGTGCTTAATTTTGGACTCACCAACTTCTATAATGCCGATCAAACGATGGTCTAAGGGAGCACTGATGTCACGTCTTACACCAGCATTCAGTTAATGCCAGAACGTGTGACGTGTGACAGTGGCACGTCCCCTCCAAGCACTTGGAACAAGGCATGAGAATGATGGTACAGTATTGTTGACAAGCCGGCTGCAGAATGTAAACCACAGACAAGAACCACACAGCGAGACACCAACAAGTGTAAAGTGATTACTGGAGAACAATCGATAATTTGAACTTTATTTCAAAGTTACGTCCATGCACCACTTGAACATAGCATGGTGTTCCTGTCTCCTTGCCCAGTCAGTCTGCCAGATGTCAGATCATATTCCACACACTGACAACTATAACATTCCTTATAAATGTACGTTTGTCAGGTCCAAAGGTATTTATCCCACCGAATCCCTGCAAACCATCTCTTCCCTTTGTTGCCCACTAAACAGATCTGGCATATAACCCGCTACTTAATTATGTCTCTCTTCAGTCGCATATCACAAGTAGAGAGATCTGGCTCTCTTTGCTCTCGGTGCACCCAATATCCTGTGGTGACTGTAAACGAATTTTCGGGAGTCAGATTAAGTTAACTAGAATTGCTGTCGCGAACAAGTGCGGGACTACCGTCTGAGATAAACCGAATAGTAGGGATCAGAATAACAGTAGCGAGGGCGGTGCGAAGTGACCTTCAGCCTGCTACAAGATCGGTGTGGTGTGTGTTTTCGTACTACAGGCCAGACACAGAATTTATCGGTTGGGGATGGTCTGATCAGCTGCCTCTCCATTCAGATAGAAAATGGCAGATTTATGAGCTCAAGGCTTTGGCAACTCAACATCATTTAGTGGTTAGATGCAGTGTGTTGGCCTTTGGTACATTGTTGTATCGTCATGTCAAGGACCCTGGTTCGAATCTCCGGATGGGTACTTGTCTGTCTCGGGGTAGAAATATGTCGTCATTTTCGAGACGACTGGGATCAGTTGACGGTATGGCATACACAAGTACAAAATTCAATGTTATTGTTTAATACAATGATGTTAGTGTTTTCAGACATCGAATGCTCTGATCGTTGCTGAAATGACTGTTTGGTGTTTCGATTTAGTTTCTATATCTCAGCTGTCTGAAGTTAATTTCACCAAATGTGAATTCTCATATTGAAACGTTTAGATCAACATGTACCTTAGATGATATGTGGTATCCAGAAAGAATTTGGGTAATTTCACTTAAGGCTATCATTTGACCAAATAAACATCACTGACAGCTTGCTCCCTACCGCCATTCACTTAGTGTAATACCTAATGTGCAATGGACAACATGTACCTTAGATGATATGTGGTATCCAGTAAGAATTTGGGTAATTTCACTTAAGGCTATCATTTGACCAAATAAACATCACTGACAACTTGCACCCTACCGCCATTCACTTAATGTAATACCTAATGTGTAATGGACAACATGTACCACAATTAACAGTACTGCTGAATTTTGCCATGGCGGCTGGGGAGGCTGATTGTATATCGTGGGAATTGAATAAGGGACAAATAATACACTTAGACGCCTGGGGTAACATGATTAAATAAATTCATTGTGAGACCACGATATAATTATTTAAATGTTTATGACTATTCATGATATATTGCGTCTACGGTATTGATGTCATGTCGCGGTGATTGAGCATATGGCTAGCAATATAGGTGTACATTGTCCGCCAGAAACTGCAGTGATCTGTACCACTGACTCCCATTTTATATAATCTGCTTGAAGCTGTCCCTGTTCAGGTTAATACAACGACCCGCCGTTGTCCGGATATTTGACAGCGCTGGGAGTTACATTTTATTTGGATGGAACAAATGCTAAACACATTCTCCATGTGATGACAACGTAGAAAAATCCATATCCACCGTTGTGAATAGGCCTATCGCCAGAAAAGGATGAAGCCATTCTCGAAGTCGTCGGACATTTTGAAATTCACCTATTCAAACCATCAATGATAGCTTCCTTACAACTGTTTATCAATCTAAAACTGCAATTTGGTTAAGGAAAAGTAAAAGTGTACTCTGAATCATTCATATACATGAATTGAGCGTATACATGCATATCAACAGTCTATACTGAACATCCAGACTTTTAGAAATCATTTGTTTTCGAAACTCTGGTGCTTGAATATCCTTAGAGGATTGAGGTCTAATATGTTTCCAGATCTCCAAAACCTATCTAGCGTTAAAAATATGTTCCTCTGGCGACAGATTCCCAAAATATTTATTCACGGCATTGCTCTTAGTGAAAAGCTCTAAGAATATTCATAGGTATGATGTGTGCAAAAAATCGGAACATCTGAGAGTAGTGGGAATTCCGTCTCGAAACAATTCCCTAAACAACACATGTGGGGCAAGTACATTGCTCTAGTAGAATGCATTTGCATTCCTCATGACAATCGTAAAGCGTTCTTATCGGTTTACAGGGAATGGCCGTTGATCTATCACGGCAATGAGATCCTACTTCTGTCGGTGCAAATTGACTTCAGTTGCTTATGTGGTTGGATGGTGTTAGATGAATAATGTCCCGCATGAACTGCATCTGGGAGCGTTTCTCCACAGCCATATTTCTATCACACCGCTGACGATTAACGCCTCGCCGACGTGATTATTTCTAAACAGATCCATTGTAGAAATGTTTTGAATGTAAACATAACCATCGACGCTTGTTTTTTTTAGTTCAGATTCTCAGAGGATTAAAAAGCTGTGGCAATTGTGGTGGTAGAGATGGTGATGTCCTCTAAGAAGAGCATAAATGACGTTTTCCGTGTTGTTATTAATTGGTATGTCTTCACCTGAACATTGTCCTCGAATACGTAGAGCTATGGCCTGATTGTAGTGATGTAGCTCGTGGGCATATTAGAACTCTGTCGTGGGTTCGAATCCCACATTCGATCTGATAATGTTTGCGCTCCTCGGTACACCAAGAAAAACATTTATTTCGGCACTCTCCGAAATAATGAAAATGATGTTCAAAGCGTTGTTTCACCAAATACTATATGGGAGATATTCTTCATATTTAAACCATATTATGAAACCTAAATTCAGAATAAAAATAATATACGTTTCATTAGTCAAAGCACATCTCTGCCCAACACGGTTTTCATTGAAGGATTGCGACTATATCTTGAACATGTTCGACACCAGATATTAATATCAGTTGCTTGAGAATCCCTCTCCTTCAATGGTATTCATGTTAAAGGAGTTCTCATTTTCGTCAAATTTTCAAAAATAGTATGAGCAGATTGGTATAGAATTATTAAGAATTTTATTCCCAGATCGCCCAAGCTTACCTTAATAATTATAAGCAAAAGCAACATCTAGCAGAGGTTTTAGACAAGGCTTGCTTGGAATTGTAGATTGTAGATTAAAATGTGCAACTGGGTCCGAATTTAGCATGCCAAACTCGAGGCTATTTACAGTGCTGTTGGAGAGAAATAAGACTACTTTGTTGCTTAAACAGGGTGACTCATTTCACAGTTTTATAACATGACTGGTGATGCCAAATTACCCAGGAAATCTACAAAGTAGAGGCTGTCTTAAGACCCTCTAACTTTGTTATTCAAATAGGCCATGACTTTAATTTTGTGATCCTGATATCAGCTGAAACTTCTTTGAAGACGTCGGAATGTCCAGATTCTTCACGCCATAGAAGATGCGTCTGAGCCTCCCATCATTGGAACATCTTCCTTTTAATTCCATAACACTGATGAAGGTGATAATTGTCCGGTGAAGTCGATTCCATGATCCCTGAAATCAGATTTCCAATAATTGCTGGAGGGTCACATGACGTTATCTTTAATTAATCAGCCTTTAGGTAGCCGAAACCATCTCCAAGCCGCCAGTCCTTTTCAAATGAACAGTGCAAAACATTGATGGAATCAAGATAGATGCCAAAGAAATATTATCACCGTAAAAGTTTTATTTCCAGTAATCTCTGCCTGAGAATATACCTTACTGCAATGGTGCTGATTGCAATATTAAGGGTCTGTCTCAAAAAATAGAATGTTTAGACGAGTTCGACGGCTATTCGCGCAGCAAGACTGTTACGAACGGATGCTGCACAGATGCACATTCAACTACACGTGCAGAGATATGTAGTCCTTACCATGTGTCCTTGACCTTAGGTTTGGGGATAAAGGTACAACCAACTGCTGTACTTATGGTAGGCGTGAGATGTTTTGCTTCACGCAGTCTGTGATTGTCTAAAACCGAGAACCAATTTGTCTTTGGTCCAGTAACGGGCTACAAAAAATCGGGTACCTCCTATCCAACCGAAGCTTTCCGAATTTTTCCTTTTTGTCAAAATTCAACAGCGTGAACATTTGCCTTGTGTATTGAGAGCAAAGGTGACCAGTGTAAACTCGTTATGTAGATCTGGGTCCGTTGTCGGTGACGCTATGTCATCGAGGGAGGAGGATTAGACTTGTGGTTAAGGGGTTCACAAGTCACTCAGACAAGACAAGACAAGACAAAGATATTTATTGTACTTAAGGCCTCCGGCCCATATACAAGTAATACAAGTACATTGTTAGCACATGTTACAGACATTTCACGGAAGAACTTACAGTGCAGATAAAATATTGCTTCTAAGGTTAACAGAATGTTTCACATAGAGGGCAAGACTACGTATTACATTTTCATTTTTGGAGGACAGAATGGAAGTAAATGCAGTTGATGGATATTTCAACAGGTAGTTATTTGGGATATATTTTTTTCTTAAATCAGTGTAATGTGGACACACAAAAGCGAAGTGGATTTCGTCTTCTATGGCCGAGTTACATAATGGACATAACCTTAAATGTCTCTCTATTGAAAGTCGTCTGCCCTTATTGACTGATAAGTCTAATAGGCCCAATCGAAAATTAACAAATATACGTCTGATATTTCTAGATCTCAATACAGACAGATATAATTCTGGTTGGATTAAGCTCTTAAAAGATCTATACAACTGATATCTCGAACTGTTGTCTAGACAGAAATGCCATTCTTGATAATACATATTTACAGATTGATCTCGAAATTGTTTAAGAAATAGACTGATATTACCAACTGTTTGATTTAGCCAAACAAATCTAAAGCCATGAGAAAACAAGAGATTTCTAATATAGGAAGCCCATGTTGTCTTACCCCTAGCGTCTAAAAATACAAGCATATTATAAGCTAGTTTTGGAATTCTTTGTTCATGCATTCCAAGAATCTTTAACCAATATTTTAGACATCTGATTTGAGAATTTATATAGATCGGATATCTACCGCATTCTCCATAAACCATACAAGATGGTGTTGCTTGCGCTACATTTAAAAATCTTTTGCATGCTAAAAGGTGCAGTTTCTCCAGGCATTCATAACGTTGAAATCCCCAAATTTCAGAACCATAGAGCATAATCGGTTGAATTTGTGCATCAAACAATTTAAAATATATTTTCGGGGTTAAAGTTCCAATATTTTGGGAGACTGACATAACGGGTCACTCGGGTTGGATAGATAACAATAATGGGTACAGTATGTGAAGCCCATTTTGGGTGTCTCCCGCCCTGGCATTATTGGAATATTGCTTAAAGTGGAGTAGACCCATGCACTCACCTACTCACTCAGCTTCGGAGCTCCGTCATGAAATGTACCATATCTTTCATGTTGAGTGAAGTGTAACGGTATTGTGTGGCAATATCCATACCTTATCACCAAAACTGAGCTACATACATTGTACCCAAGTAGAAACGGTGGTAAAACGAAGCGCTTTCATTTATGGCCTACAACATTTTTGAGCGTAACCACTTTAAGGAAGTCGTACGAAACAACTTGATTACATGTTCATATTTCTTCCACACATAATTCGGTCTGTAAGGCGATATCCTTCCATGAAATCAGATGCCCCTAAAACTAATTGGATTTTTTTACACAGTTCGCCAGTTGTATATATTTCATCATACTTATTCAAGTGACATGCTCTGTAAATTATTTTTAAAATATATTTTCTCCCTGTGGTGTATGATAATTATACCAACGAACCATTCTAAATTTCTGTTGCAATTTATCATTGAATAGTTTAGATTCTGAGGCAGGAGAGACCTCTTTTACTTGTAGCAAATCCCAGTGGATGGTGATAGAGAGTGCATGGTGAATTCATGATTTGATTTGCTTTTTCCAGTCTCTACAAAAGAACCCTTCAAATTTACAAAAACATATATACATCCATATGCAACATACACATCCGACCATCAGTACACACACGCACACACGCATGCACAAACGCACGCACGCTCCAACCCACCACCCGCGCAACTGTAAACGCATATGACAGATCAGCAAGAAGTGGAACACATGACTGTTTGGTGAACGGACGCGTGAAGATCCAAGAATGCATCACCATTCCTATTGGGTGATCAATGTCATCATATCCTAATCCCGTAGACTCATGCTGATGGTATTAGTCACTCGATATCCTCGTCAAAATTTCACTATTTACATACCATTCTTAATAGCCTGAATATTTCTCCGTGCAAACAATCCACAAACAACAAGTCTACCAAAGATGTTCAAAGACATTCTTTAATATGACCTACATTCAGCATTTCAAATACTAACAACGTATGGAAGTTTCGATTCCTCAGCTGACCTACATTTATTGATGAACTTTTCGTAAAGCGACGACACCATTTCCATAATATGACAAGTAATCTGTGCTAAAAGGGCAGACCCCACTCCGACAACATCATAAGCAATGTTTCATGAATAACGCTCAGTTAGCTTGTTTTAACAAAACAGTGAGGCACCATTGTTCAGTAGTCAACCCTCGATAAAGCAATTCTGTTCAACGTAAAAGTTTTCACACGTATTTTCTCATGAGTGAGTTTTACGCCGCAGTCAGCAATATTACAGATTTTATGGTCGGGGCCTGCAAATAATCAAATCTAGATCAGACAATCCATTGGTCATCGACATGAGCATAAATCTGCGCAATTGGGAACCGATGGCATGTGTCAACCAAGACAGCGAGCCTGACCCGTTTGTCGCATCTTACGAAAAGCTTGGGTAACTAAAAGCCAATATTTTAACCCGGACGTTCTTGGGTAAAGGTTTTTATGATCTTGCTGTTTCAAAACATATACGAGTTTAAGGTTTTTCTATATTTACACAGTTCAATGCTCACTTTAACATGCACCAATCAAACAACTGATGAAACTCCATGCTTTAAACCTACTATAGCATTGGTGTTAGTATTATTTTACGTCTTCATATTCAGTTCTCTGGCGAACCGTATTGAATGTTAAGGTCGCTTTCGTAAAATTCTTGTGCTTTAATCATTGTTTCTTAAAGATTAACAAGATCGGTAGCACTAGTTACGAATCTTAAGTCATCATTCGTAGCCCATTAGTCTTTTAATTGTAGACCCTGAAACAATAATAAAATTCTGGTGTCCAGTCTCTATCCTATTAATGATCAGCTTGTTTTCTTAACTACTCCAATTCATTTGCTCATTTCAGTGTAGAGAGAACATTCCCTTGCATATTCAATTGAATAGCATCTCAGTAATAACCATTACCCAACATACGAATGTCAACGTCCATTGTTACGAACTAAACGAGCCAGAGGAGGAGTACTTAGTATGGTAGACTAGCTTTCAAAACATATAATGAATCTAAATTTATCTTGCTAGGAGCCATGATACTGGCTGTAAGATGGCCAAGTAAAGTTTCATTGACTCTTTGCTTTAGCTCGAAATTGATCGCAATCGACAAGGAAAATGAGAATTGTCACTTTAAATCCTGCCACTCCGGAGCTAAAAGCACTGCAGCCTCGTCGAAACTGCATTGTCGTGTTTTGTCACCGACAAAAAAGTTAGTCGATAATTCTTGCCTGGAAGGGAACACCTTTGCCTGACAATGTTTATATATAGAGGTCTGTGATAATAATGACTGGAGTCGGAATTGCAGTATGTACACTAGGCTCAAACAGTGTTCAACTGTCAAAGTCACTCAACCGAGTTCAGCTTTATATCGATTAGTTATTGTACATTTCTCATTGTACAACAACCGATCTCGTCCGTTCAAGATCAGCACCATTGACATAAAAGTCCGATCTGAGGGAACCGGCTCGCCATTCCATCACACTCTCGGCTCGTCTGCATTGTCCGCGGAAAATTCAATTTACTAATGGGCTCTTGGGAACGGTAGGAGCTTTCATGCCGATGTGGAATTAACAATGCCAGCGAGCCCACGGTTTGGCGTGCTGGTATGACGACATTCCTTGCTTAGCAGAAGAACCCACATCCGACTAAATTATTCAAAAGTCAATCTTCATTCTGATTGGTCGTCTGCTCCGGCAGGTAGATCGTCTGCTCAAATACGTGTATGGCGAATGCGCTTGTTCGTAGTGGCAGCGACTTTTTGATCACTTTACTCTAGGTGTTTCCTTCGGCCACAGGTGTGGAGCAAGCGAAAGACAAGTCTTTCTGGGGCCTTAATGTGAGGTGTGGCAAAATTGGAGAAAATATTACTTCCAACGGAGTGGAACAGATTGGTCTGGTTCCCTTAGAACCAAAAAAGACCAAGATGCCCTTCGGAAATTTTGAAAACCTGAAAGGAAGGGTCCTGCAACCCCCCAAGGATGCTGCCCATTTGGCGAAAATGTCCTTTCAGAGGTAAGTCGAAACCATATGAAGGTCAGGATTCTTGAAACCTTTAAGTCTGAAACTTTTCAAAGTGTGTTGAAAAAGTTTGCGAGATTTGGGCAGCCGATACTGGGAGCATTCACATTTAACATAATTCAATTAACATAACGTATTTTTAACGCATATGGATGGCACAATATCAACGGAATTACACCATTGATGCATGGTTAACTATCAGATCAAATACATCGCGAAAAATAATATGACAAGACAAAACGGTCCTATACACCCATGTGTTAGGTTATTTTTTTCAAGACCTTGTTATGAATTTGATGACACAATTACTAACTATTCAACATATACATGGTGATTATTGTATAGAAATCATGCGTGTGTGTGTGTGTGTGTGTGTGTGTGTGTGTGTGTGTGTGTGTACGTGTGTGCGTGCCTATGTGCGTAACCAAAAGATTAGTCAGTACGAGTTTCTCGAACCCTCTTGTGACATTCTGCGAATGTATCATCTCAAGCGTCAAAGACTCATATGTGACCCACTCGGATAGTGTTTATCACAAATGGCTTTTTAGTATTCTTGCCATAAAGAGCAACATTTCTCAGCAAATTAACACCTCAAAATCAAATACACTGTATGTATCTTTATGCAAGCAGGTTCCTTGAAAGGCTAATATGTTCAGGGTATCTGTTATCTCATGGTACCTACTTTACCTATTAATGTTATATATTCACACATAATGATATCTACTAAGCAAGGGACAAGGATAATAACATAAAACTTAAACTGTAAATGGGTGGTATTTCAAATCAAGAATTTAACATCAATATTTCTAAACACAAATAACCCCACGTTCTGTTTCATTTACACATTATACACCTATAATCAAGATATTTATCCTGAATAAAGCTTTTATGAAATACTACAATGCCGGTTCTACAATTGCGAGACGTGGACAGTAGATGATAGAAATGGAAACGAGCAGATGAGAAGATTTCTACCTACTTACACTCAGATAAAATGTCAATACCTAAACATACCATAACCATTGCCATGGCAACCGAGCAAGATAAGCTAAACTTTCCGGAGCTATTAAATATGAAGAAGAATGCATTGTACTGTAGTGAAAAGAAAGAAGCGGTTTTGGATGCCGTTTACAATGTATTTCTTCTCTAATATCATTCAAAATATTCTGCAAATGTCAAATGTGATTTGCAAGTCATAAGAAAGAAGCAATGAAATATATAATGTCAAAAAGCACGATTGCAAAGGCGCCTGTGTTTTTGTCCCCGTGGCAATGCAACATCTGATGCATGTACGATAGAGAATGATGGCCGTATGTAAATTGTTCTGGGAAATAAATGACTATGAAATTATCATCTTCCAGCCATGGAAACCAGATGTGAACTGAGCAGCACAGAGACGTTTCAATTTCATCGGCAGTTTAATTTCACGACTCGTCCAGCACGCCAATATAGAAAGTCATTCATCCCCCGATTTAGTAACACCAGCCAGTTCAGTTGCACATGCCTACTGAATATTTTCCACAATATCTGTTTCGGTATGTGTTCAAATTAAACGCATTCTAATCACTGTGTAATTAAACGGACACAAACAATTCCTCATACAAAATCTCTGCTAAAAGTAGACTTGATTTGACGATTGCAAATGTACCAGCGTTTGTTTATAAATCACAGTGACTTAGTAAAGAACATCTAACCTTTCATCATAAATATATAAAGTCAGAATAATCACCGCTGGATGTATCATGCAAATTATGCGCACGAATGCCGGAATATCTATGATGACACCGGGTGTTCTGCATGTATTTGGTTTTGGGGGATTTTGTTTGTGTGGTTTTGTTTGTTTGAATTCTTATGGAACCACAATAAACAATATCAGATTACGTGAGCTATAGAAAAGTGGGGTCACCCTAACAAGTTTGTTTGGCGACAGATATGGTATAAGTGTGTACATGATCAACAAATACAGACTATTTACAGGTGTTGCAAAAAGCTGCAGATAGACACATATGCTATCCATTGAAGCAACGTAAAATAAGTTCACCGATTTTGATACACCGTCATTAGACGAATGCCCGATGTTGGCCTGTATATGTGGGAATGTAACAAAGTAACCATGGTTTCATTTTCCCAAGGGAAACCGTTTATTCCATGACAATGCAGTAACCATGAAGCGGCTTTCATATGGAAACTCTATACAACACTGACAGGAACTGCAGTCGCGCTCTGATGTTTAAATAGTAATGATGCCTTGGAAAGATCGGGCTCTGATGAATAATACATGTTGATTTCAACATCCACATTGTAGTGCATGTCGTATTCCGATGCGTAGTTGTGGTGACAAAGAATTCTTTATTTCGATGGACATGATTTGTTGCCATAGATAGAACAGGATAAATATACATATGACCCAAAAAGTCAGTTGTGAAAGCCCGTGACGTCATTGTTTAATTCAAGTGACGTCACATGCATCTTCGCCATTTCATATCAGCCCACGAGATGTTTCATTTATACACCTATTTTTTCTTTTTTCAGAATTAAAAATTAATGTAATGTAAATTTCATCGGCATTGTATTTGAAGAACATTTTAGAAACCATTTAAATATTAACAAACCATTAAAATATTAACTGTTTTTAGATCGCGAACAGATACATATTCAAATCACAATGTACAACGCGTCCCATTCATATTACCACGACTGTCTACATTTCATATCGAACACCTATACAGCAATCGTTTCATTACGTATGTCATTACGGATGTCCCGAAATGCAGAATGTTTCAAAGGGTCGATAACATGCGGAAGAGGTGTGCAATCATTAGCAATGCCATTCAAAGTAGTCTCAATAGACATGTTGATTTCACCACTATGCTAATGATTAACATGCTCTCCTAAAGTCGTCATTTAATACCCTCAGGGTCATGCAGTAATTAAGCATTGTTTATTTGTGTGTAGCTTGTAAATATCCATGGTTAAATTATTTTGTGTCATGAAGTCATGTCACCGCTTGAAAAATACAACATATATGAATTTGCTGAAATTGACTGAGGTTCAGAGCTCGGGTCATTCTGTATATGATTAGTTCATGGGGTAAAGTATATGAATGTAGAGGTCTCGTAGCTGCTTATGCAATCTTAAACCTATAAATTGTTGAAGATTACTTTACGTATTTGCTAACTCTTTCGTTTGATCCCATATGATCTAACATACTACATGTCTGTTTCTGTAGGGTGGATCCTGAAACATAAGGAAATGTAGGATCTGATTTGAAACCCAGTGTCATGATCCTCGGTCTGTCGATAGCCTAATCCGTGTTTCGTATCTTCATGAAAGATGCTGATGTTCCTGGCACGGTCTCATTTACTCATAATAGCCACTTAATTTCCTTCTGCTTTCAGTTATAAATACAACCAGACAGCTACCTTGCATTCAATAAATGCTCTACATATGGATATAAACTAGATACTGCAAAATAATTACAAAATATCTAAATTAAGCCATTTCTTAAAAGTGGTACTCCACTACGATTCAAACATAGACCATTCGAAACTTCGAAATATCATATGAAAATCAATTATGGCGACATGAATGACTTGGAACTTTGTGCCTACGTAAGCAGTTCAATGGGAAATAAACTGGTGAGAGAGTACGTACTAATCCCGCAGCATATCGGAGGGTATAAACATGTATACGTCTTCATGCGAGTGCGTGTGCGTGTGCGCGCGCGCGTGTGTGTGTATGTGTACATGAATTGGATTGCAAATCGTCTAGTACACAATAGAATCCAAATCCACCCTACTGTTGTAAATGTCGTAATTATACTGATGGCAAACACTCCAGTCTCGATGTTAACCACGTTTAACCTAACCATACATTTATGTTCCAAGATACGGTGAAAATCTGCAGCTGTGGTACATACCTCCATCTTACACAATTACTCAGATACTTGATATTTGTGCAAGGCAACAACTAGTAATTTTCCTGAAAATATGACAGTATTATCATGCATTCGATTGTCACAAAAATAAATACTTTACTGATATCTGAAAAAGGACGGTCTGTAAATTACACTGTGTCTGACAGACAAGAAAAAGGTATTTTTCCAGGCATATGAGTAGGGTCTGTGTGTCACTATATAATAGATACAGCAACGCCCCAGGCAGATCGCTTATCGTATATGGCTTGTTAACACATGAGATGGACTTTGGACAATGGTGTGACTCTCGATAGGGAACCTGGAGGACGTTAGGAACAGAGTGACCTGTTTTAACCAGCTGTTGCAGGATTGGTCTTGCAGTTTAATGGTCAGTTACAGGGATAAGCTAAACAAGTGAAACATCCTAAGCATGTCACTTTTATTGGCAGTGCCCATTCACGAACCGTCAGTCCCACGATGGCCGACACGACGAGCTGGTGTGCTGGACGTGTCACCAGGGTCTTCCTTGAATGTATAACACTGTACATCGTGTCGTCAATCAAATGGGTCCTATGTCTTATGCCGAATACATAATTCCCTTAGCTTCCACTGGTATCATGCCTATCTCGTATTGACATGTGTCAGAACCATTTGATGTGAAAATCCCCAACACATTCATTTTATCCCTTGCTGATAAAGACTTCCTCTGTAAACAATTACAGAGTTAACAATGTCCATTCCATTGTCACTGTTTGTTACGCTCCCTTTAACGGTGTTAAACGTATCCTACTCAGTTTATATTTGTTCTGCTGTGTGACTATGTTTGTTCTGCAATGTTCCTGTTTTTGTTGCCACGGTGTATCTGTTACAATGTCGACATCAAACCAGTTCTGAAACTTCTTAGATTTAACTCATCCATGAATTTTTAAAATGTTTCCATGGAAACAATGAATAGCATCTGCCGGAGCTGATAATAGAATTATGGCTTTATTGTGCATACAGTACTAGAAAGCAATAACGTACGATTTGAACTTACGGGAATTGTGGTAACATGGTACGGCCGCGGAAAAGGAAGCGTTCTTGACTATGAAGAATCATAAATAATGGGTATCTTTGGATCTCTATACCATTTACTGGACTAAGTTATGTCGAGATATCCCTATGTCAGGCAATAAGAAATACAAACAAACCGAGGATGATTTTCTGATCACATTAATATTGTCTTCATTACCAACAGTGTTGAATTTGCTCGGCCAAGCCAAGTAATGGATTTTATGAGCAACCTTGACCTTCAGACAGGAAGTTAAACGTCAGTCTCGGTTTGATATTTTCAATTTCCGTTTATGCGGACATAACACAAGAACACCTGCCCTTTTATCAGCAATAATGTCGATTCAACTGGCACTAGCAGAGAATATTTACATACCGCAGAAGCAAGGCGTTCCCGGTTTTGGTTCAGTAGCGGCTATATTTGACGGATAAATATCCTTCTATTTCAATACCCTATAAGTTCAATGCGGTCATGTTTGTTCTCCTGGCACAGTGACATGATCCCATGGTGCTTTTAAAACCACAACCAGTTCTTTGCGTTGGAAACGGTGTACGTTTACAGTAACCATGACAAAATACCAGCTGTGCATTGTCCCGATTGCAGTATAAATTCAGAACGTTGAATGGTGGACGTTGTGTTAATTATCTGTTTCAAATCCAAAATCAATAATCATAATGTCTTTTGCTGCGTGTTATCAAAATGTTTGTCGCCTTCTGTTCAGGCGGATATATTACAAGTCACATCCCCCGGGATATTGTTCCGTCAGAGATAAATGCATTTGTTTCTTTGTACGGAACCATTTCAAAATTTCTAAATGATTGTCACGCCTTCACACCGAAGGTTGCGTTTCAGTCAGTTCGGATATATGATTTGTTTCTCACAATAAATGACGCTCATGCACTAGCGGTTGATGTCAATGTGTTTGACAATCTCAGCACGATAATGCAAGGATGTCAATAAACAAATACTATTCTGCTATCAGGTAAGTCCAAATGTTTTAGCCTCTGCATGGAATTATCGACAAAATATATAAAGCCATTAGCTCTGTGGAATGCTTTTACGTTGTGAAGGAAATGAAAGTTTTAAGTAAATTAAACACACACAGTAGATGTTAGCGACATCGATGAAACATTGATTGCAGTATTGTATTTGAGTTCATTTTTTGTTAATGCACGGATCGTATGGGGAATACAAAGAGCAGCGTTTAAATCCCCCGTGCTGCTTCATTTCAGCTAAACCATGGTTAACTTGGGGTTTTTTTCTGTGGTGACTACAGATTATGCAGCATTTGCGAGGAACAACCTTTGTGTAGTGCTCTATGTTTCCAATACCACACCTACCATTGTTTGCGTTGCTTTTAAACACCACATACATGGGAAAAACTAAAGATTTTTGTACAATCACGACAAAGCCGATAAGATGAAAAAGTGTTGTGTGTAGGTAAAATAGGTAGTCCGATCTCCATTAACGTTTGTTTTCTAGCAAACATATTTATATGTTAACCCTAAAGGTTCAAAGACACGATGTATGATTTGTTGTGAAACGCCTCATCCAGTGATGTTCTGAGAGATGTAGCAAACTACATAATAATTTACCTATGTTGGTTCGCGGTTGCCAAAGTAGTATTTTGAAACACCTATGTTCCATATATGAATGTTGACCATCCTACGTTTGTGTATATTATTTCGGTAATTCATTTGTACCATTGACCCTCACTGACCTCACGAAAAGACGTGTGCATTACAGCATTAATGATTGAAACAGGTTATTAAAACAGTAACCGGTTTGGTGTAAGGTCAGCAATCCAATATATACTTTCAGTGAAAAGACAATCTGATTAATGGACAAAGGTGATAAATTAATAATACTTCCCATTACCCTTTACTGACACTCGTATACTGAACAGGCATCTGAACAAACTGATTGGCATATGGCCATTATCCAGGCATCATAGAACGTTATATACAGTGTTCCGCAGATGTACAGTCACTCGATGCTTTCATTTCCTGAGAGTAGATGTGGTCTTAAAAATACCATAGCAAATAGCAGTGTGAGGATGTACCAGTGCCTGACCGTCACATTGAAGTTGGAGGATTGCAATGAATAATTGATAGAACATAGCTAATTAATTACTTGAAAGGGCACCAATTTAATCAACGCTCCTTACAGTGAATGGAAACCAAACATGTTCAGCAAATCACGAGATACTGTTACTGTGTAATGAACTCGAGAAGACATAAGGAAGCTAAATGAGCTCTTGCGTTTCCGGCTTCTGAATTGTATTTGGGCAAATAGTCTTTCCAGACTAGATATAGTTCATATAGTTCATTGTGCACAACAATAGCGTTTGCAACTTTAATTAGGACTCTCTTGATGGTTTTATATGGTGTGGGGATTTTACAAATTGCTTTAACTCTGCTTGCGTGTTTGAGGGGTGGGGTGTCAGAATGGATATACCTAATTTTACATCTTTCAAATGGATTGATATCCATCAAACAAAGAGCTGTGAATTAATAAACGGGCGATACCATAAATAACGAGCATGGATTGTATACAACAGCGACATGAGGCATTTAGTCCATAGTCAAATGATACAAGCATACACTTATGAAACATAGATCTACCTATTCAGATTTCATTAAGCGTAAACAGTGAAATAGTTGAATGTATCACAGTAAATTGACACCAGGTGCTCAGAACGATGACAGTATGTTCAGCAGCCACCTGTTTTCACGTCGCCATGTATTGTAACTTAACACAGTTGAATATATAGGAACACACATAGTTTAAACTGATGAGGGGTTTTCTGTTTGTTGTCACTATGTCAGCTGATATGACACCCTAGTTTGACACATACACGTCTTGCATCTGAGATTGATTGAGTGCCCTTTCGCGCGAGTTCACCAAGAATGGACTAGACAATTGGATCCTTTGAGCCAGGTCGTTCAGAAGACTTGAATTATCAATTGTCTTGAGTACTCAGAGGTGCTTTACTAATTTAGGATATGTACGTTCAGACAAATTACAACTGACCGTGTCATTACGTTCGTGGTGCAGATTTTACAAGTTCAGGGGACATTAGCGAGATTTGTCTTCATTTATGATTGGACTCCTCTTTGCTGTCATCTTGCTTCTTACCGTGGCCTTCAGCTGAAGATAGGTCACGTAGCGACTGTGGTTCCTTGCTGATGGAGTGTTTGTGGGCTTATTAGCTTAATTTGCACCCCGACGTTGGTTTCAGCGGATGTGGGAAGACTTGCGATCCAAACACATCTCCTCGCCTCGGAATTCATAATGGCAATTATTTCGATTGTGGGTTCTTCCCCATCTCCAAAGGCCAAAGAATAATTGCTTTGAAGCCATTCATATCACAATAACGTACACAAAGTGCACTCGTCTAGTCCTTGATTAATTAGATAAAATTATGCAGTTTTCGCAAAGGTCTCTAAGATTTCAGGACCGTGTCAGTGTAATCAAGTCCATGTGTGTAAAGGTGCGCTCGATTTCAAAGGAAGCTCGGTAGGCGGCCTTGACAACCGTCTCTTCCCCTCTGCTCGTGCTAACGTTTGTTCACTTCATAATCAAGTCGAAGATGGAAGTGACGGAAAAGAAGCGGTGCTTTTATTCCTAATCTTACGTATTTGAATACGGAGGTAGAATCTTCAACAGCAGGCGTCTGTATTTGACTGGTTGCATTGTCTTTCCTGTGGAACTGATGGGTCGTCTGATACAGAGGATAGGGATGAATCCTCTTAACCTTGCTGTCTTCGTCCAGCTTGACAGCCATCAGGGCAAGGTAATCTGTCATCATGGTCTTCAGGACTGAAATTACCCCCCGATTACCGTGGATTCTCTCTGTGTAGCGCCTGGGCCAGCTGAAAGAGTGCCGAGAAGATCTGACTCTCTACTCTTAGATTGACGGATGTTTAATGGAAGGATTTGTTCTGTTGGTGTCATGAGATGAGGTACACCAGCACATCCTGTCATCTAGGAGGAAATTGTTATGAGTTGTCCCCCGTTATTACCTTAACATGCATCAGAACTGGCTCTCATGCACCAAGAGCCATTTTACGACCCCGTCAAAACACCATTTCACATTTATTCCTATTCGAACGAACGATGGACTTAATGTCTTTAGGTCTAACAGAAATCGGGAGACTTAGTGTCTGAGAGGCCGCGAATCTTTGCAAAAAGTA
Organism: Haliotis asinina; assembly: GCF_037392515.1. Taxonomy (NCBI): domain Eukaryota; kingdom Metazoa; phylum Mollusca; class Gastropoda; order Lepetellida; family Haliotidae; genus Haliotis; species Haliotis asinina. Next base: position 12,534,054 of record NC_090293.1, on the reverse strand, counting down.
GAATTCTTTAAACGTAAGAACTAGGATTTTTTCGGTATAAATTCTATTTTTTCGCATTAATGCGATACCGGGGGTTGGGGTTGGGGTGAGTTACATAAGAACAGGACGGGGCGTGATTTCCAGTAGATGTGTAATAATAATGCTACATGTGGAGGGCAATATGTAATTCCTATTTAAGCTGTAACGACTTAATAATGGATAATGGGGATCCCTAATGTTAGGAGGATTGATATTACCACATGCATTATATACTGTTTTGTTGTACGATGTATATTTAAAATCGAATCCGATAAGCAGTGCAATTCTCATTTGTTGTGACGAGATAGAACATCCTCTTTAAAACACAGAAATCAAAACGCTTCAAGTCATCACCGATAATATCACTTTCGATGAATTGTAAAGGTTATCCAACAATCGAAACAATACCAACTAATACACCGCCTTCTACTTGATAGTTCTGTTGAAATGTGAATAATCGGTGACAAATTGTACACTCAACGTTGTCATGGCACGCAAACACACCGTCATAGCACATATCAGGGACCCTTTGACGATATTGATTGAGGCTGCACAAACTTACCCAAACCCGTTCACATTGTTTTATGTAGGTAGCGACATTTATAGGTTCTTGGCAGTTAATAATTAAACACTTTCAGGGATGGGTCCTCAATGACTTGTCATCTGTTTTTCTTGGGCTTTTGTTGTGTTCGGCTGCAATGGAAGCGTTCTGTAGTACAGAGAATGAAGCTGAGTGTAATATGTGCTTAAAGCAGGCAATAAAGTAGAAAACACAGACGTTGTGAAGATTCCATATAATGAACCAACATGCAATTTTTGATTCAATACCTCACATGGAGTACATAGAAAAAATTACCCGAAAGAGGCCCTAAACATGCGAATTTCTTGTTAACCTTTTCATTGTGCACGCGATCGTGATTTGAAACAAACACAAAAAGTAAGTAGAATGAATTTGAATTTCAGGAGGAGGGATTTTTAAAGGATTCAAACGGAAGATAGCCAATTTAGAACAAAGTGCATGTAAATAAATGTGCGAATTTACAAGTACAGGTGTCCACCAAAACATGATTTGTTGGTATGTAAGCATAAGGCGGCAATAAAGCAGCACAAGTCGAAGACTTTTACTGCTCTGGTGAAATCCATAAAACAACCATGATGCTGACAGATCAAAAATCACGAACGAGACAATCCCGAGATTTCTACATGATTGGCTTGAGCTAAGAATGTAACAACGAACAGCACGACACTTGTCATCTTAGACTTCTGGGCCTTTCCCTGCACTTACATCTTCTGAAAATAATAACCTGTTTGGTATTCTGAATGCTTGGTACCTTCTTCTCGTACATTGATAGAAGAGTGGAATTACTACTGGGTTTACATACATCTTCCTCCGTTCTTCTTCTTGTGCCTGCCCCACAAGAGATAATCCTAACCGATGTAGCTATATGCAAGTCTATCCTTATAATCCCCATCCTCTTATAGATGGTCCTCCTTGTCTCGTCATGTTCCAGTTAAAAAGGTTTCATTTAGGTTGTCTGACGAAAGCTTTCTCTCTTATGCAGCTAACAATCTAGGCTACTGTCTGCGGCGAATAACAAGAACCCTCTAACGAGCGGTGTAGCTGCGCTGAAAGGTCAGGGTCGTTTATCAAGGGTAATGGCGTAACTCTACTGTTGACGTTAACACGTGCGTGTACAATTGGTAAAACGCTTCTCAGACCTACTTAAATTAGTACTCCGACTAAAGGTTAATGCCAGTAGTCTATATGCGAGTTCTGGCCAAAAGATAACGGACGCAAGCGAAAAATCCAATTCATTCAACAAACAGCAACATGCAAATGATACCGTTTTCCTTTCGATAGGAAAAGACGTGTGTTGCTTATCCCCACACCGTTGGCCCAAGAAACAAGGTCTGTCCAGGGCAATGCTACTATACTAAGGATAACACCTTTCCAGACCTATTTCGTCGTGATATTTATCACATGATTGATTGTGTTGTTACAATCCCCCTGCTACATGAATGAGTAAAACTATGATAGATAAAGTGTTAGACGTTGAAGACAAATGTAGTAGTTGTTCACGATTCTTTGTGTATAGACATGTCATTAAGGTACAGTATATTTCCTATTGAAAAACCTTGCTTGCGTATGTTCAGTGGGTCAGTCTCATTAGCACGCAATCATAAAAAATACATAACTGATATCTTCTGCTTTCATATGATTGGATATGCCTATTTTCGAATAAACCAGATGATAAAACTCCATTGTGCTTTATTGTCGGATGAAGGGCGTGCATATGCCAAGCCATGTACAAAAGCGTATTATAACCCTCTCAAAAAATAGTATAGTCAGTGTTACGCTATTGGTAGAAAGATTTCAGAGACAACTAAGGCACAGGGTATATCAATGTGTGTACGTTGATGCCACAAGTAACCTATGCCTCATAACCATTTTCTATGCGAAATAATAATGATATGATGTGAAGCATGAAATCGTGAAGATTTTGTACTCATCAAATGACATACAATCACATTTTCCAGATAAAACCCTTCTAAAGTATGAATTTCTGTTGAACTTTGATATTTGCAAAATATACAGCCTTGGCACCACAGACAAATGATGCCACACTTGTCTTTAGCACGCCTCCTTATCCAGTGAGCTACATTCTGCCTCTCAGACGAACTGATATGCAAGAACGAGCCCATCAAAACTCCAAAGAGTGGATCTTGAATTTTCTTGGAACCAATTTCAAAGTCCCTCTTGGGAAAAGGCCTAGCACTGAACGACCAATAGATGTCCATTTTTCTGGGTTGGATTAACGTTAGTGACAATATCAATTAACATGTGGTAGGAAGAGCCCTGTCAAGGTTCTGGAAGCAGTGCTCCCATGGTACGGGCAAGTACTCCTGAGACGTATAGGGTGGCCCAAAATTGATCCAACTTCTCCCATCGTTTGCAAATGGTTTTACAATATTGGCAGAGACAAAGAATAAATGGTAAATAGTCTAGTCTGCAGGTCACAGGCTGGTATGATTCTTCGACAATGGGCATTGCTCTCTTCGTGTCGTTTCACCGCTGTTGCCGTTACATATCAATAAAAGGTGCACTGGCTATTTCCACTTTGCTTCAAGGGCCATTTGGAATTTTATCTTCTGCGCTCTATCTTAATGGTAGTTGTTTCCTTTTAATATTGCATGTGACGTATATTGACAGTTCAAATATATCCATGCGATGCATTTTGATAGGGGCATACATATACTGAATAATTCATACGATTTATAAAATTACACAGGAAATGTGAAGATAGACTCAAAAGATTATTCAGCTCTAGTAAGACATTTCGTGGGCAGATTTTCCTGATGCCCCGCGATTTCTTAAAGGTATTGCATTGAATGATAACTAACTTGTTTTTATAGCGACATGGCTGCAAAATTGCCGAAGTGATGTAAACGTTTAACTCACTCGCTTAAAGTTATATTTAGTATGGCGCATGTGTGTATATCGTAGAAAATGACCACACACATTGTTTGTCGTATCTAATTCCAACTGATTGTTTCATTGTGTAAAGATAGTATTTACCAATGTCACTGACCCTACCACGGTGTCTCATTCACGGAAGATGAATAAATAAAATATTATCCTCGGGACTGTATTATTAACTGCGTTTCTGTCATGTTGGTTTTGTGTAAACATGGGAATTGATTTTGTGGCTGATACGGATTCTGGCAAGAGAAAAGTGCCAAAATATTGATGACTTTTCCAGTGAAGGATCCAGACTTAAAGTGCTTTGACACTGATTAAAGAATGAGTGAATTTGGGTTAAGTCAGGAGAAGGTTTGGAAAGGGCTTGTGCTCCGGACTTTAACTTTTATTGATTTATGAAAAGACTGGGAGTCTACATTGAGAGCAGCTGAAATTACTACATGATTAAAAGAATATCAAATATAATTGAAATTGGAGTTTCCCGTTGCAGAATTCTCCTGGGAAGGTTTTGTGGCAATACAGTGGCATTTTAATATAATAATGTTGGTTAACCTGATAGATATTTTGTATAAATTTACATTGTTTTTATTACAATTTATATATTCCAGGACCAATGGTTATGAAGCATCTTTCGACATGTTCCAGTATGACCCAAACATTGCAGCCAATTTATACATTTTCTTAGGCTGGCTTTGAATATTAAATGGCCGAAATTGAGATTTCATTGACCTGTTTAATGATGTACATCACGGACCTCCCCTGTTCTTGAACAGCAAAGATAAGCATTAAATATTTAAGTTGTGCATCCATCTTATGATACGAGGCTTTTAGCGCAATGTGGTGATCGACAGTTCATGGAAATCTACACGCTTTATTTCAATTTCACTTCGTGCAGACACGGATGCGATTTTGAATCGTCAGCCAACGTCTTATGATACCCTTAACCCAATAGTTATTCTGATGTTTGGAATATATATTTGGCAGTTGCTATGTTACTTAGTTTAATATAACATCCCAGGATCCCTGCGTCTCACAAGAGACAGAATGCCAGCACACCATATTATTTGATGGAGTAACCCTTCGTAGCCAGAATAAAATTAAAAAAATAAAAAAATAAAACAAAAATAACGTGTCTATTTCACTCCTCCTTCCGCGCAAAATGCTATTATTGCGAATAGTATCAGTCGAATTGCATCTGAATATTCTTCTTTCATTTTGTGCAATAAAATTGATGACTTAGTTTTACATCAGCCATACACATTTGCATCAAAATGTGAAAATGTACATTAAGAACACTTCTTCACAAATGTTCTTTGTTCCAGAATAAATGCTGTCTGTACAGAGGCCATGTACTCATCTAAGAAAGAGATCACCTGACGAAATGAAACTGAAATCAGTTGATCTTTATGTGTTTATCATAATGAATTTCTTTCACTTTTAAGTAACCTTTTAAATCCCTGTCATGTAATTGTAAGTGTTTGCTGGACAGATGATACATGGAATCTCAAACAGCTCTCGGAACCTTCTTACGGAATGACTGACTAACATCAAAAGGGTTAATGATACATGTTCTTGCCCGGGGAAGTTCTGCTTACTATCAGTCGGAATAATTGATTAGGGGAGGGGAACACCCGCTCTAAATTAAATAACTCTACTCTATCTAAATGAAATTTCCTCAGCTGTTGTTCTGTCCGCAAGCCCAGCAATGGCCCAGACTTAATCCTTGAACAGTGGGATGGGAATGAATTATTTATCGTTGTGTGAGCATGGTCTTGTGGAGCGTTTGGACAGTCACATCACTATGGGGAGGAAGGTGTTGGGCGAAAATGTGTTATCCCTGATTAGATATTTATCAAACATTTTCCAAGATTGGAGGATTTCTTTGAAATATTGATTTCGTTTTCGGTTGAGTGTGTTTGTTTAGCAGATAAAATGAAATTTCTTGGAGGTTTCTCAGCAAGAGGATTAGCTCCTTCTGTTATCGAATGATAGCTGTATCTTCAAAAAGAAATGTCATATTTATTTTTGCAAGTTAAGTACATTTATTTATTTTTTTTTTTTTATCCACTTGAATGGATTCTGCTATTTGCATGATATATTCACTGGTTCGTTCATGAATATTGATTGACGAAATGTAACATGTTTTATTAGTCTTCTTTATTACTCTCGAGTACAAATTATTTAATGACGTCATTATGTGATACTTTAGAATTCAAGCAGCATCCAATATTAAACACACGTCATCTGCAAAATTCGCATTTTGGGAGAATGTCATGATGTGCGACGCTTGCCAAAGATGAAGAAGGGTGATCCGGGGATTTGCCTCCCTTACTTAATCCAGGATTCGGTTTCCAAATTTGAAGGATGGTGAACTTACCGATGTGTTTAGCCAAATACACTCAACCTCAAATGAACACAGGTAGCGAAGGTACAGTAATTTAGTTTGGGTTGTTGCCTTTCTTGGTGAAGCTGGCTGTGTTTAGAGCGGGTTGGAATCCCCGATTTGCATATACTATGACCTTTGTTCGTCATCACTATCGTCGACAAATTAGCAAACGCCTTCAATCTTAATCACAACGCTCTCGCTCTAAAGACTTAAAAATGGCCTTAGTATACACCAAGTGTACATATAGTATTTTCCTCTATACATGCTCTCTGTTGTCTATGGTTGTTCACTTCAAGTAGGTTTTTATCTACAGGCGGTTTACTGCACTTTTACAGTTATGCATTAAGTTTAACCTTCAAGTGACCTGTGGAACCGCCTTGAAACTGTCGCCAACATTTTCTCAACACGCACAGAAACACCAGTTCCAGGTCGATAATTGTTTTCCAGAGCCTCTTGTCAGTATGAGTTTACGATCAGTATAAATTATTCAAGAGCGTTTCTATTTTCTTACCTGAAATGCGCTCATTGGTGTTGATACCTTGCATGCGCTCGTAAAACATCCCCCTCGGGTATACTTTGTACATTGATGACGTCAATACTAGGCTACCCACCCGTGAAAGTCACTCCTCCGTTACATTTTCGATAAGTAAGACGCCGGCTCCAGTATTTGCACGATATAGTAACATTACGTTATTCAGTTATTTTTACTATTTTAAGGAGTTTCAGTGCAACATGGGGTTGGTTTCTCTAGGAACATCAAATGACATTCTTGGCCATTGTCGACCCATTATTCAAGCCTGAACATGGTATTCCCCAAAGGAGGTGTAATGAGTTGGATATTGACAGCCGAACTTTGCAACCTGAGGAACTGTGTTCTATATACAGACGGGATGGTGAAAAACGTATTGTACTTTGTGACACAATCGTTTCCATAAGTACAATATTTATTCGACCTTCCCCCTCTCCACCCCCCCCCCCCCCCCCCCCCTCCCCGTTCTCTTTGTTTCACCTTTCGCGAAGACCACTACTCATCGTTCTTCTGAGGTAAGCATGTTACGTAAGACTGGTCGTTCTGACATATTGTGAAAATATAGCACCCTTGTCTCAGCATGGACAAGCGCCCTTGTCTCATGATTAAGTCTGGCATGGTCCACAAGCAATCTGAGATTGCGAATTAAGTCTGCCAGTTACCGGCCTCTTAGGTGACATGTTAAGCACCTGTGTCCTGCCCACAACACACCGAATTTAGATGTGCTAATACGCACTGGCAAATGTTGAGTAATACCCTCGTTAAGTGTCTGGCACAACACAAGACTAGAATAGAGCCTTGTGTCCTCTGCCCCGCACACATTGACTTGGAACTACGTCCACAGATCATTCTGATATCACTTGATTTATTCATCTATAATGCACTGTCAAATCGGCCAATACTTTATTTGAACTACACAGTACACATTTTAGAGATTTCATCCTGATTACAGCATTGTCATAGAAATATAGTAAAGGATGTTGCTTAAATCCAGTCTGGCTTTATGGTGAAAATACAGCCTGTGTCAATATGGCCTCTGTCTCGAGGCACGGTTTGATGCGCTGCAATTCCGCTGTGCTGAAACTGTCATTGTAATTATTTCTAGGTTGTGGTTTATGCAGGAGTTCCTATTCAACCCACGCCACCGTGCTTTAAGTTGTCGAGACGTTGAGTACCCTTGAACATATGCATAGAGATGTACATTGAGTTCTGATAAACAGGTCACACTGCTCTAGAGGAACATAGACCTGTTGTCACCAACAGCGTATGTGGATTGTAATTTGTTGCCAAGGTGATTTCGGATTCATCAAGAGATTTACAAACGCTGGCTGTTATGAAAAGAATTTGATCTTTTGTAGCCACTCTATGGTTGTGTATATGAGTTCATGTGAATATGCGTCTTTGTATCATTCCGCAGTGTGATGGATAAAGCTCTTCAACCTTGCTGATGAAGCACATCTCAAAATCTTATTGAACTCAATCAGCAGGCTCATCGATATTTAATCATCCCCGTGATGTTGCATCATTTCCATTCTGTAATCACGAAATTAATTAACCCCTACTAATTATTTATTGATCGCGTTGATGGTGAAATGTACCAGACGTGTGCCCGTGTGTTACACCTTGTTGATATGATGTAATGACAAGCCCGCCTTGTAATCAGGGTGGACAAAGAGAGCACTACTCGTTCCACTCGTGACATTTTAACTGAATGAAAGCCAAATTGATTCCTGTACGTTAGAGCCCATGAACCAAAGATCAGGTGTCTTCTACAACAGAAATAATCTTGCACAATGTTCCGTGGGCACTGTCAGGTGTGCGCCCCTTCTCTTTCTCGGAGAACAACCACATGGGATGCAGAAAAAGCATTAGGTTGGCCATTTGTGATGGCGCATCTTGTGTTGACTTAACCCTGCTATGATCATGCGGGAAAGGCAATTTCTTTTGTCTGCAACATATTTTTACACAAAGGATCGTAGGATGTGTTCCTAACGTATGTTGAAACTCAACGCCATTTGTCGGAAGAGTTGGTGGCGAGGGTGTAATATGATTTTTCTGTGTCACACCGTGTGCATAGGCTAAAACATGTGCATGGATCGATGATGTTCCTAGTTCAATTCCCAACATGGGCACAATGTTGAAAGCCCATTTTTTATACTGAGCGAGCAGCAGATGCAAACCCGTTTCTAATGCGCCTAGTCGAAAAAGACTGCACTTGCACATAAAGCATAGAACTAAAATTAAGCAACTTAACAGTTAAGAAGACAGCCTAATAATATTAACGACAACTTTTGTCATGATCCCCGGTGGTCCGAAAACATGGACACGTGACCGCTATGACTACCCTAAACCAATGTTAACGTACGGGATCACGATCAACTCAAGGCTTGTTGGACGGGACCCTGTATCGGATCATTGAAGGTGTGTATAGGTACGTCCTACGCCCACGTCAAATCATGATGGTAATGAGGTCAATCAATTATTCATTGTTCATTTTGATAGGTGTCTATTGTTCCTTATATCCAATGGTGCAGCTATACTAACTAAAGACAGAACACACCGGCTAGTCTGATCAAAGTAATGTCTGAAGCCGGGACACTTTCTGCTGCACTATCTCAGAGAGACGTTATTGTCCTCCAACTGTATCATTGTCGCTTCGTGGGAACTCATAAATAGATAACAATGCGTTCTTTATATTGTAAATATTAGCATAGCTTTCGATTTTGAATCTGTTTGTGCAAACACGCGAGTGTTCAGCCAAGGGGCAATGCATTACGTAGACAACGCAACCAAAGTCAGACTCAACATGAACGCGCTGGGATTGATCAAGCAAACAGAATGCTTTCCGAACCAATAGCATGCCTTTTCTCAAGTGACAGGCGAAACCAGTCGATAAAAGAGTCGCTAACAGTCCATTAACAGTGTATTGAAAAGACAGATCGATTTTTGCAAGACATTTAACATAAATGCGTTACTTACAAAACCATTAGAAAGACCGTGTTTGTATAGTGAATATGCATTTATTCATCATCGTTTTATTATGTTAGAAGCGTCTTTATATTAGACGGATGTCGTCCGCGTGTTGGCGCTTCCGGTTACAAAGGTAATTGCCGTGTGCAGGACTACTCTCTTTTGCCTCTCAATTACTAGAGTGCAAGACTGGCCTGAGAGTGCATGCCTCGTCAAAACGAAACGCAATAAAGTAGAAATACTGCTTTCTTCCGACGTTCCCACAGTACTCTGAACTTGATCCTTTAACGTAAGGGACGACATCTCACATCCTGAATTCTTAACAGCTACACGTGCCTTTCAAGGGCTCTTGGTATACCCGGAGATAGTTTGATCGACTCCTTTCGGATATGGTTAATCATAAACGTTCAAGTAAATTGTCTTATCTCAGAGGACATTTTTCAGATCGCGTTCAGGAGGAAAGCGCATTTAATCGCTGCGCTACTGTTCTTTGTATTCTGACTTCCGGTGACTGCTCGCTCAACTTCCTTTTGATGCGGAGATCAAACAGACAGTTTATTGTTCCATGTAATGTGGTGGTTCAGTTGACAGTCATTTTCCTCTAGTAGAGCTCATAATAACAGGATGAAAAAACTGGAACAAGGCAACGCATTAGGTATACAATGGATTGTACTGGTAGTTGTGGGTGTTTATTATCCGTCGGCCATAAATTTTCATTGTTAGGCTTTTAGACCTTCTATGATGCGCCGATAAATAACGTTAGGGACACAGGAAACAACGATTATTTTGTTGAAATTAGAATGCAAGAAGCAAACATCTTTAGTTTTCATTTACTCCTCATTCCCTTCAGATAACTACGAGGGGACAGGATCATTATCTTTACGTTATTATGGCCTAATGGAAACTAACTGCAATGCTTTATTTACGATCCGATATGTTTATGAGCGTGGCGTTAAACAGTGGGTTGGCCTCGTTCTCGGAACATATTTATATTTCTTTCAAAGATTTCTGGTTACGACTCGATGGATTTTGTCGTTAAGCCTCTTTTCGGCGTCATCCCTTCAAGATAACTCGCGTTTATGGCGTAAGAATTAATGATGTTTTACATTAACGAGTAGATTACCAATGAGGCAGAAATAGATAAGGTTCGTTTTCGCTAACGTTGTGCAATGCTATTCCAACAAAGAAAAATATATGAAGATATATGCAGCGTGAAATTTAATAGTGCATTGAGGAAAAGAAAAGTCACTACCTAACGCCCCCGAAAATACGCTAACTTTTACTGGTGAATGCAAACATGTTCAGTGACAAATAGGACAGATGTCATTTTCTTAAATACTTTGAAAAACGCCATTTTACTATGGTAACAGGAGATTTGTCAGAAACTTTCAACTAGACACTAGAGGACATGTTGTCCAAGTTATCCAACATCACCACAGCCGCTGCCTGTATTGTTTTGCACTTGCCTAAACCCCAACCTTGTCAACACAAATACAATGTCGGTGCACATGAAAAGACCCATTATTTACATTCATTCTATAATTATAAAAAAATCGAAAAATTACAAAAGTGACCTAAAGGTCTGATCTTAACTTGACTTGTCTTCATATCAAACATCACTATCTTCTTCCCATCTTTAGTCACCGATCTTTAGTCACCGATGAACCTTTCAGTAAACAGACGAAGCATACAACGTACATGTATCAATTCACACCATCCAGCGAGACTTCAGAAAAAAGCTTTTAACGAATATGTGCAGAGCATATAGACAACAAGGTTCTGATCAATAAAAGTCTGTGTCTCTGGCTCGGCTGTAGCCAACAGACCATGTACACAAGAGCTGTGTCCAACATTGCTATAAAAGTCAACGAACAAAGGAGATTGTTTTTCTTTTTTGACATTATCATTGTATTGATTGCTTTGCCTTTTGTTCTCCCTATGCATAGTTCCTGGAGGGACATAGATAACCAATGTTGCCTTAGCAATTCGTCTGCAGAGAACATGATCTATATGAATACATGTACTGCTTTAGATGACCGCTTATTTAAGGGCTATGCCTTTGTGAATGATTTGTCTGATATTTAAACGCGATTATAACTGTATAGAAATCTTTTATGCATTACGTAAACATACAAATTATATTTATGCAAATGATTATTGACCGTCTTTGAGGAGATACAAAGAACAGATTGGCATCAACTGTTAGCATGAATTTCGTTTTTAGCAAGTTGTTTATTGTTATTTCAATCCATACCAACGTGTCATTGTACTGCACATGCAATGGCTCAGTTGACAGAATTGATTGCACTGGCTTAATCGAGATCTGTGAGAATTGATATATCAACAAGAACAATCCTTACTGCCACTGGCCTCTTTGAGGTCCCTATATATCATATAGCAATGGCGTGAATACCCTTCGAGTAATGTATTTAGAGTATGTTAATATATTTCAGCTTTACTTCCTCTCACGATAGCATTCTTTCCCGTGCTTTAATAGGTCCCTATTCTTCTTTAAATAGGTCCAGTAAAGCTATACGAGACAGTGTACCCCTCTGCTGTATAGAACAGAATGAATATAGAATAGAGTGATATAAAGCAACATAACATATGTAATCCACCAAACACAGTTTACCCAGTTAAAAAGACATTTCTGTCTAAACATAGCAATTCTAACAGTATCATGTTTACCATGAACAGTGCCAGGATATTTTCATTTATGAATGTCGGAAATCCGATTAAACGTGATCCATCCCGCTGATTTATCCCCAAACTTCCGACTCAGGCCGCGTCTTTCACTAATAAACATCGCGAGAACGTAAGCCGATTTACTCTTAATCTCTTATGAGGTGTCTCCCGCGGTAGGACAAGGGTCTAATAAAAACAGGGCAGTGGATTCCCCAGGGCTGGGACTCATATATTGATTTCATGTTTGTATCAGCGTGTACACCAGTTTCCACATGCCCATAAGTACATTATTCTTTTCAAGTTTTAATATGACCTCAGCGAGCTGTAAGTAAGAGCATGAATTGTGAGTATGCTTATCGTCGTTATTAGCAATATTCCAACAATATCATGACAGGGGAAAACAGAAATAGGCTTCTCACAATGTATCCTTGTTAACGAGTCGAATCCTGCCATTCAGCCTGACAAGAGAACGCTAAACCACAAGGCTACTGAAGAGCTCCAGAACAACAATAAATATTTATGCAATGGAACCAAGTGTGTATATTAACATAATCCGTGATTGGATGCAAATAGTGTTATTACATGTTCTGTGTCAAAACGAGAATAATTGTGTTTCTCCAACATGACTGTGCGGTGGAAACACCAATCCAATGTTCAAGACCATGTTTTAGAATATGATTTATATCAGCTTAATGCCTATAAAATATCATTTCTTTAACATGAGAAAGGGGATGAAAACTCGATCTTCCACTCTCCGGACAAACGCATTAACCACTAGGCCAAGAATGTTACCAGTTCCAACGGACTCAAAAGGACAACACATCAAACAATGACCAAAACAAAACTAACTACAACACAAAATGAGAATTTGAATTACATGTTTTTCAAGTTTATTTTAAGATATTTTAATTAAATTTATAATCAAACATGTCCATCTTCAACCAAATTTAACAATCACTTCTCAATATGAATCAGAATGTGTGCTTCTAAAACCTTAGAGAAAATAAAATATGTGTATTTTTGCGCTTGAGTATAATGATCTCCACATCTGTATATGGACAACGGTTTCAAGTTGTCAACACAGTCTCGTATAGTCACCACACAACAGAACCAATGTTTAACGCAAGCATAAAGATGAATTAGCTTTCAAAAGGAAAGGAAGTACCCTGAAGTGACATTGAGACTGTGCAGGGCAGATTGATGGTTGAGGATGGCTGGGGATGAGCTTCTCAGTTTGATAGTCACACTGGCTAGACGTGTCTTTGTCAATATGCCACACATGATGCCAGGAACTGAATGCCGGAGCAGGCCGTTCACTTGGAATGGCTTTCCTTATTCACAACAAACCCTCTTGTGCACTCGGGGAAAGTGGCCGTCGGTTTTCAACTTAATTCATGGGTAGACAATTTTAGTAGATGCAGATGTTTAAATGGCCTTAGTTGTAGGTTCCATAAAAGTGCCAGGTCCCGGGAAGGGTTGTGTACAGGTCTTAAAGCCGTTTTGAGATAATTACGATGGTCGTATTGTCTATTATAGGATACTTTCCATCTTGGTACGGTCTTGGCCAATGATTGAGTATTCACTTCCAATCGTCAGTAGCGACTTATATCTAAACTTAACACGTCAAAGCTAGAGACTCATCAGTCGCCCGTATTTGTCGAAACACAATCTTAATAAGGCGTGAGGGCAACATGATGATGGAAAGTACACAAATGCGTGATTGAAAAACACACTGTTGTAGCATATCTCGTTCTACCCATTGTAATCATTGCCATGCTGCGGTAGACGCTAATGAATGTGTAATCCTTACTGTATCATCACTAGGTTCGGTAGATGCTAATGAATGGGTAATCACAACCATTCGTATTATCACTAGGCGCGGTACAGACTGGTGAATGGGTAACCATTACTATTGGTATCATCACTAAGTGCGGTAGAGACTTCTGACTTGGTAATCACTACCATCTGCATCATCACTAGGGGCGGCAGAGTCTGGTGAATGGGTAATCGTTATCGTTGGCATCATGACACGGTGGCGTAGAGACTATTGAATGGTTACCGCTGTTGTTGCTGGGTAACCATTACCATTTGCATCATCACTAGGGGCGGTAGCCGCTAATAAATGGGTAATCAGTACTGTTGGTATCATCACTAGGAGTGGTAGAGGCTAATGAATGGGTAATCATTTCCACTGATATCACCACTAAGGTGCGGCAGAGGCTAATGAATGAGTAATCATTTCCACTGATATCACCACAAAGGTGCGATAGAGGCTAATGGATGGGTAACCTTTATCACTGTAATCATCAGCAATCCCAACATAATCGTTACAATGGTGCGGTAGTGTCAAATATGCTCGTTATCAAAGTCATTGTAATCTTCATGCCTGAAGTCAATATCTAAGGAATCATAACCATTTTTATCAGTACTGTCCTGCGGTAACGACCAAATGTATATGGGTGGTGATTAATTTTCTGTCCTACTGGCTAATATCTGAGTTATTATTGAGGCAGTACCCAGTGTCTGAGTATGAATTACCAAGGCGAGGCAATGAATGTGATGCCTCTACACGCGTTTAGTGTTAATCGCTGTATTAATCATCACGAAATATCGGTCCACGTGCGAAATATTCTTTTAGGGTCATCTGTGGTAATTGCTGTGAAGAAATAGTCATCACTGCATTAAGAGTTTATGACAGATCTTCAAGAAAGGCGTTGAAAGGTTGTGTACGTTTCACGTCATCACTATCATCACTGATATCGTGATATCAGCTGTTGTTGCAACCAATTTCTACTATAAGTCCAGCAAGCACAACAACGGTAATTTCAGTAGTGGAAAAATTACAATTAACCTGCAGACATTAATGAAGAATGTTTTTTTCGAAATACAGCTATCGATTTTGTGAAAGCATGTAATAATTGTCGAGAAATCCATCGATTTGATCATTCATTTTTTCCGAGTCACTTTCCGGTCCCAGTAACCTGTATTCGTTAATCTAAACATGCAATAACCCGTTCAGTATTTTAATTAAGTATCACAGGAGTAACGCACATGTGCAAATAGTCATGAAAAGGATCTTGACATTGTGTGACATCCTGTCGTCCTATCGTTTTGCAAGAAGGTGTCAGCATTTCAACTCTTACGCAATATGCTATTCATATATACTGTTCTAATACACATTTATCAGTAATATTGACGATTTCATACACACACACAGATGCACTATTACAAGCCCCTAGGCAGACATTCAAAAGCCATTTCATGTATTTACATTAGATTTGAGTACGGCTACAAACGAAATTGCAATCTCCAGATACGGATGCTGAAAAAGCAATCGGGCTGCAATATGCAGGCAAAGGGTGCAAAAACTCCACCAGATGTGCTTTTTGTCTATGGCCCCATCTGGACTGGTAATAGAAACGAGAGTGACATTGGTTCTTAGTTTGAACAAGGATTTCCATCTCTTAAAGCTGAGATGACATCTCCCATCGTCCCTTGTCATATCGTTCGAACATGACATACTTCATCACTGCTCAAGAAGAAGCTGTGATGAATGAACAACTTGAGTTGAGCGTGAGGACGATTCCAGTTCCATATCTTCTTCAGATATTACTGGCCTTGACACAGGACTCTCGCGATTACGTAAATTATTCAGTCCACGTTTACCGTTATGAAAGAATATGTCCTCGGTATCAAATGAATGCATGTTTACTGTGATAACATTCTCCTCCTTTGAAAGAATATGGACAGGTTATTACAAAATGACAATGTGAGGATATTGCAGCGACAGAGAAACCATTTATTGGACATCAAAGAAACGCATGGCAGGGTATTTGTGTACCAGGTTTATGGCAAAATTATGCGGCTTCCGCCATAGGATAATATCATCTAGATTACCGTAAATGCATAACGAATCAGTAGCAACGCATCAGCTAGAGGAATGTTGACCACTGTACTTCTCTTTAATGTTTGCGTAACTGAAAAACTTTAAACGTCATGAATATATTCAACTCCGCACACCAAACGCTGATGGTTATGTCAATTCAACCAATGTATTAAACTAAAGATTATTTTGTGCAAAACATGGATTTAACAAGTCTATTATCATGTAAGAAAATAAACAATCGTCCTCAGAGAATGGTCAAAGGACAGTGATATATCAATTTGATTCAAAAAGGGTGTAAGAAAAAATCTTGCTTCACCTAAACCTTTAAATTAGCCCTCCAGGGAGGCAGCGAGCGCCGTATGTGTTCAGGATCTAAGACAGTTCATCCACGTGACAAAAGACGTGGCAGAACCGATTTGTCACCGGTAAATTGTCTATGAAAAGACAGAGTCATGAGTTTCCGTTCTGAACTACTTCACCCGCGAACGATAGAGAACGCGAGATGTTAAAGATACAATTGTCTTGGGAAACCAAGATCCATACTCACGGAACCGTTTTACGTTCTGCTGGATGTGTTGTCTTTTGAAGATTCCATCTTATGTTCCTCTCTGTATCAAAGGTCATTATGAAGTATGTTGATACGTGCATCGGAATTAGAAATCAATGGGTAATGGATATTTCTCTGCATGAACATGCTCTCTTGATGAACAAAAATCCGAAATAATCCACCTATGGAACTACTTTTCTCAAAATTTATTCTACTGACTTAAAAAAGGCATCAGAAGTATTTAAGAATCTGCTGATCATATGCTACATTAGCACAAACCTATTAAACAACATCCTCTTAAATTATTTCTTTTCAAGCGGTAGGACACTCATATCCCAATTAACATCGCCTGAGGCAATGAGGCGATACTGTTTTCATTAAAGCTAATAGCGTCTACGATAAATTTCCCCCGTTTAATCTCGTGTTCCCACTTGCGATCATCCTTTCATGACTCATGAATCTGTTTGATCTTATCGCCAAAAGGTACAGCATTCAAATCTAATAAGGTAAACTTGGCTTTATAAAATCAGCTGCAAGGATAAAATGTTAAAAATATCAAAGCAGAGTGAAACAGCATAAAACTGAAACAAATGTATATCTTTACCAGTAAACACTTTACAACCGCTTCTTTTATGCTAAATCTCAGTATACCCGTATAGACAAGCTGTCTGTGATGTGCTCTGTGCATAATGGATTTTGTTTTCTTGTTTTTGTTGGTACTTTTTTACTGTTAATAAGAGCAATGCATTGTTTTACTTATTTCTGTGATCTTACAGCACCGTGTTTGAAACCTCAGTCGGTGTCTGATTAATGTTCACCTCACTGAAGGTTTTGTTTTGTAATTCTAATTTGTAATCCTATTTATTTTACAAAAATGACAATGAAGGCCAAAAGGCTCATGGGAAATAATATTCGAATATTCATCATTGCTTTTATATGAAAAGGAATGTCAGAAAGAATTATATTGATTTCATAGTTATTCGGTTTCCAAACGTCCACGTCAACAGAAATTGCATATGAGGAAAGAATGAAATAAAAATGAAGCATATCAATTGCTAAATATCCCAAAACGGGATCTTCTCCACTTTAACCACCAAAGTTTTGATGCCTGCGGATTTAATGTTTTGTGTGTACCTGGTCATGTCTTTCTGTCTCACAAAGTACTTATACCTGTTTTCTGGTGATGACCATGTGCAGCGAAGAAATAAGATTGATATTCGTTTAAGATGGGAGCACGTCCGTTTAAACAAGACGGATCTTTCTTGAATCAAAAGCGATGCTAAATAAACGCGTATATTTCACGTACACAACAGCCAAAGTAAAGTCTCGAATTCTGAGAATAGAGTAATAAGAAATACCAAACACAGAAGCTGGGAAGACTTAAAGACGTTAGACGACACTTGTAGAGAGAGGGTTACCAGCATCTAGATTGAAGAGAGGAAGAGGGTCATACATTGCAGTTCAGGACTTGGCTTGTGCCAGCAAAATCAGCTTACAAAAATGATGGGAAAATCATTTTGTCATAAATATTCTCCCGCTTATCTCTACCTAGAAGCTGTGCAAATTTTGATATTTTTTACATCTTTGTCCCTTAAATCTGCCACGTTGAAATGAGGAATTTATCGAAATGTATCATTTTCTAATCAAACGAGTACAGCACCAATGTTTTCCTTGTCGGTGGCAAGTTGTTTCAGCATGTGATTTATACACCGTATCAGTATAAATTGCTATGTAGTTTGTGAGCTGCTTGTTGGGGTGCCAAGTGTACTGATAGCACTCAACAGCATATTGTCATCAATCACCTGGGAGTTCCAGAATAGAGAGGTCTTAACGCCGATCAAGTAAAACAAATATTTGGAATATTGTGAATGAATGCCTCATGAATTGACGTCTTTTCATCAGTTAATCTAAATGTTTTTCTGTAGGTTATGGAATATTCATCTCCACAGAGTCATACAGAGAGCAATACGCGAAGTCCTCTTGAGAATACGTTACCCAATTTTTGCCAAGGAGTAATCTCACTGGTCAGTGCAACAAAGGGCATGTGCTCGCATTGCAATAATATTTGCCCAGCTCTTGTTTCGTTTTCCAAATCAGATTAGAAACCTCCCTCCATTAAAATGTATTTGGTTTCTACATTACACGCTGCAGACAATTCCGGAGATGAATTGTACAATGCAATGTGATGTCCTTCGTTGTGGCAGAGCATGGAAGTTACATAATCTGATGTTTATTGATGGATACACCACATTTCGATCATCCATCCGTATATTTACTGTAAGTGTTCATACGTAATGATACAGTTTGTATTCAAGATCGTCACAGTGAGACAACTGTCGGAATGTGCCCTCCCCCTCCCCCTCCCCCCCCCTCAATTTGTATTGTACAATGTGACGTGAACTCGAAACACACACGTACACGTAATGATTGTTTGTATATTTATCGGTATCTTTCAAATAAACTGACGGCTATAATAATTCATGTGCTTTATAACAGCTTATAAGCATTAGCTAACACCGACCTGATTAAGTTTGCAGTTTGTACATGTGTGTACATGGTCACTTTCATGTAGTTCACATGTCACATAATGTGTTTTACTAAGTATTTTACCTAAAACGACATATTGGAAAATATACTGCAATGATTTTATATTAACCTGCCTAGGCTGCCACACTGATTACAATACCTGTATCAAACCATTTATCTTTATACGTGACATCTGACGTTTGCAAAATTGTCACACTTGCGTGTCGGCCTTCCCGGAGCAATCAATCCTGTCTGTTGGCAGTGACAATTCATCCGCTCACATCTAACCAGTTTATTATATAAAAGCATTTAATCAGAACCTTTTCCGCATGGTTTCTCATTCATGCAAAGTCATCGTAAACCAGATTGGTTACCCTGACAACTGAGGTACACAAACATTGCCCCTTGATCAAAAATGATTATTTCAATGTTTTTTCTTCTGACTCTTTGAAATCTGTCAATCAGTTTCCATAACATCAGCGATAATATTCCGTTCAAGTTTGACTACTTCACTTTTGTATTGACGTTTGAAAATGACGTCTATCACATTTGATGTGTCATCAGACACAGCATCAGAATTTGGTATCAACAAAAGCAGTCATGACGTTTTGGGCTGTTTGGACATGTTGGGCTGTTTTCATAAAATAAATTGAGTTTAGTCGTGTTATGTATTTGCTGTGTGTGTATGTTGAAGTGAATCGTGTATGTAATACATGTACATGAATACTATTAAAATTATGCAATTTATTGTTTTCTTCGGGATAATGAATGATCGGTGTGTGATTTTGATGGCTGCGAATTGATTGTACTTGTGACAAGCTGCACTTCAGAAACCGTAACATATTGTTACTTATCAGTTACTGCGCACAAATAACATTAGGACTGCTCTAGTAGAGAAGGAAAAGTCTTTCCATGCTTTTAGCCGTGATCAGTCCCATTCACCAAGTGCAGATTATGGGCGTGGCTCGTTGTCACTGATTTGTTACTTGATAGGCAACTTGTTACTAATAACAAGAAAATGATTTCATCTATTAAATCGTTTATTGTATTACTTGGCAGACAACAGTGCTATATTTACTCGACCTGTATCAACAGTTACAATAACAGTATCACACGCAGAGTGTGTGTGTGTGTGTGTGTGTGTGTGCGTGCGCGCATGTGTGTGTGCGTGTTACAGTCAGTTTGTCAAACCTGTCATTTGACCAAGTAACTGAAACAAATACCAAAACAAATAGTCACACACATATAGATACATAGATAGATGGGGAGAGAGGGTTGAGGAAAGTTAAGCTTCCTTTAGACATCAGGTTCATTACAATTATGTAATTGTTCTTTATCAATGGACCGATTTAAGGAAATGAAGAGGGTTCTCTAGCGGTACTTTATGTCCATGTCAATGGTCATTGGACTGTCTTTCCAGCTGCTTACTCTGGTTTTGTATCATTATGTATCACAAGTACCCATAGGAAAATACAGTGCTTTTGTACCAGCCGCAAAAGGGTATTCCGGTTATGTATCACCATTAGTATCACAAAATGACAACTGCAATTCAGGGATACATAAAGTGTTTGATTGGCATTATACATATTGGTCAGCGAATATGAAAGCATGCAACATTATGATAATGACTTTTGTGAGTTTAACATTCAGCTGGATCCAATATATCAGAAAATGTTATCCACAATTTCACGTCTTCGTATCTGTCGTTCCAGATATATAAACATATGTTCAAGTTAAAATGTATTTCTATCATGTATATAAGGATGCACCATGGCTATATAACCATGAAAGAGGAAATTGTATACATTATTTCGAATATTGATTGACCCCCACAGTCATGAGGACTTTTCTTTAAAGTCAGCAAAAGAGTATGGCTTAAAATTACTTTCAGATAAATAAGCAGAATTTCTGCATTTCTTTAAGCCAACCTAATGTACTAGAATTAAATCGACTTCATTATTATCATTTCACAACCTTATTTTCTGCCCACTTCAATGTCGTTTTAGCGCTGCTGTCCCTAATGCTTTCTCCTGAATGACACTCTAAGAGGCTTTTACAAATCTTCTTTGTTTTGCTACAATCTAGCACCGTCACTGTCAACGTTTGCATTGATGGCGCAAAGATTGCGTGAGGTCATCCTTGCTGCTTTGTCTTCTCTTGCACGATGTGTCGACTTCGGTCGTTCTCGTCTTCAGCTAATTGTTATATGTCCTCGAGCGCGGCCATGCTCTCACGTTTTGCTTGACTCGAGAGATTGATGGAAGACGAATGGTAGAAACGAGTTTGTTTCGGCTGATTTTGTGTATGCACATTGAAAATAATAATAATCTGCTTGTTCAGAAAATATTTACATTATTGATGGCTACAGTCGATGTGAGATTTTATAGCAAAGTGATGGCTTAAAACATACTTGAAACATGCCATTATCGTTACCGAGGAATCTATAAACACCAGGGATTGATCTTCAGAGTTGAAAAGATGTAATGCTCATTTTTTTGGCAAACTCATGATATAAAATCTCTATCTTCTCTTTTTAATGTGTAATGAGAATAATATACAAAAAGACAGATCAACAACGACCGTTTACACTGTACATATAAAAACTTATTAAAGCTATTGAATAAATACCATCCAACATACATATAGCAAGAATATAGTACTGTAAGATACTGTAGCTAGCAGATATTTATATCCAAACCGTACAGATAAGTCTTGTTGATAATTCTTGTTGTGAAATACATTGTAAAATGATATATCTTTCTAAACATTAAGGTCCCTTAGGGTTCATCTCGTGGTGATGTGTTTTCTCCGAGATGTTAATATAGTCGATATTAGCTCCTATTCCGGTCGATAAATTGAAACACGAGAAGTCTGTTTGATTGCTTTGCTTCGCCGTTCTGACTCTGCGAGTATCAGTTAATATAGTCGGACCAAAGCATGATCACCATTTGTAGGAAGTCCTTAATCGGAAAACTCTTTTGTTGGGTCTTGGGTTGACTGTAGGGAATTGGTTTGCAATAAACTACAAAGTACGGGTTTTAATGGAAGTATCAGTGTGTTATGTATCGCTAATCTCCCAGTATCGCTGTCACTTATCACTGTCTACACCAGTCTCACGTTCTACGAAAGTACAATTACTACAGTACAATCATATTCTTACTCCATACGTACAACACACTATCAAAGTATATACAATGCCCAAAAGCTACGGACTGAAATACCTTTAGGAATAAGGTAATCTGAAATCAATATTGTGACTATTGTGACTATCAACAGGAGTGACTAGTAAAAGACCATGTAGTGTGTATTAAATATCCTAGGTTGAAATATGATTCTGTTTCTGTTGTAACTTAAAAATAAGTTCATTTGCGGAAGATTTCAGTTTTAAGTGATGGTATCATACGATGTTATGTTTCAAAGAGTAATGTGCTACATTTAAGCACTCAAAGGACTGGATCTGGTGAGATTAGTTTTACGCCGCTTTTGGCAATATCACGACAGGGGACATCAGAGATGGGCTTCACAAGTTGTACATTTGTGGGAAAGCGAACCTGGTTCTTCGGCGTGACGAGCGAACCCTTTAACCACTTGGCTACCTCTTCGAGTGATATTCAAATGAATTTGATGTGAATAAAATCAATAGTTAATTAACGATTGATATATTAATGCTTGATAATCAAAGCTCCAGAAAAGACGCATATTTGAGTATTTTACTCAAAAAAATCAAATTTACTAAATTACTTACAGAGTACGAGAAAACGCATACGAATCACTTAAAGCCCAATAGGTCTATAAGACCTGGCGTACTTTACTCAATTAACTAAATTGGCCTGCGTAGGATGCGTCGTGGCGCTCAAACTCTACAACAGCATTAGTTAATAGTATATGGTCTCATACCACAATTATTTCACCACTCTGTGCTGTCTACAGTGACATGCCATTCCACCATAATTAATATCGTTCATAGGGTCTTCTGTTGCATACAGACCAACCTGCGAGATTTTATTCTATCCAATGTCAACACTGGTCACCGGAAGTTTGGAGTGGAAACACGCTCAACAGCCTTGAACTTGGCGTATCATCACGGAAGGCTGGTGTCAACACCATGTGCCGAATGGGGGCCAAAAAAGGGCAATAAAGTGCAATGTCTGACCTTTCATTTAAGCTATCATAGGTCATCCAGGAAACATTAGCACAGAGAGAGCAGCCTATTTAAACAAGGCACTATATTCTCCTATTTTCGTTCTGGATGCATGGTAAAAGATAGTGTTGGGACTACCCAATAATGATAAGAAACTCTGTGTAAAGGTACTCAATTCTTTTGATTAGTGGGAGTACACAAAAAGCTAGTTACTCCTCAAAAAATGCAATTACTCATATATAAACAGGCATGGGAGTAAATACTCAACTCTGGTGCTTTGAGTTAATATTGATTAATAAGAAGAACGATAAATGCCATACGAAAATAATAGTTAACCTTACTTGTGATTAGATCGGAAATGACTATTACTAAATTTGGGGTCCATATAAAGATTCGGGAAATAAACATTGCAAATGCATGGACCTCGCCGTTGAAATGTCTCGCTCGCAACAGTACACTGTTGTCAGACTCCTCGGTGCCCTTGGTTTGATCCCCCCTGATATCCTGGCGCAGGTCAGGGAAGCACGGGTTCTCCATTCAGTATAACTCTTCATACACACTGAAATACTGAAGAAGGCAATGTATCCAAATTCTCCGGGCAGTTCTTGTTTCTGGACTGCTCCCTAAACACTATTTACCCTGTGCGTCTAAGGGGCAAGCCCTTCCACCCCACCCACCCCCACAGCTGATGAAGAGTTTAGCCGGTTTGACCATGATAGGACCACCTAACTCTCTTTGCTGCATTTCATCTTAATCTGTAAAACATAACCAGTACATTATTGACAAATACTTGCCTTCTCAGCTCCTCTGAGATCACACAACCCTAACTGTCCGTCATACATTTAACCATTTCTTCCTGCGGGGTACCCAGCTGATGATGGGTGACCAAAGGGTGACCAGAACCGACATAAATAACATTTTTCAATTTCAAACGGAACGATAAACACATTAAAATGTTTTCACCTTAATCATATTATTGTAGATAGGTGAAGATTGTTGCTATAATTGGCATTAGAATAGAGGATGCACATTATCGTATTCCAGAGGCGTAGACAGATGCTCATTATGTCAATCACTGGATTGTCTGGTCCAGATTTTGAATATTTACAGACCGTCGTTATATGGCTGGAACTGTGCTGAGAGCGGCATTAAACAGCAAACAATTAAATACATTATTCTTATCCATATGTAATTCTATTTTTGTCATGGTCTAAACATCCTGATTTTGTCTTTACAGGATGTTGGGGAAGCAGCAAGACGAGAAATCTCTTGTCAAATATGACGAACTAGATGAGGTTTATTCCGAGGAAGATGATCCGGAGAAGAAATCCAAACCCGCTTTCAAGTGTAGCTGCTGCAGATGCAACTGTGCCAAGAGATATCTTATTGCCATCCTCAGCAGCATCGGATTCATTTTATCATTTGGTATTCGGTGCAACTTGGGAGTTGCCATCTTGAAAATGACAAAAAACGAAAGTGTGGACTTGGATGGAGATGGAACAATAAGAAAAAATGAATCGGTAATCTGGTAGAGCAACTCATCGAGTAATCAAAAGCAGTATCAGAAACTTACTTGCAACATTGTTATCAAAAATAACAAGACGAATGATATTGACTGAAGACAAAATACTTGTTCGTGCAGTTCTAGCATCATCCTCGGTATTTCAGGGTATGATAGTGACATTATGATTACGCACCATGGGTTCAAAATTGCCATTAGCTTCCTTTCGTGACTGAGTCGTACAGCGCGATCCCAAGACTAGTTGTGAAAGGGAAACATTCTCATAAGCGACAGAAACGCTGTGTATAATTAAGACAAGAAACAAGGAGATGTGAAGTCGAAGCACATGGGGCATAGTGTTTATCTTTATAATGTGGCCGTATAAGACACTAGTTGATGGAGCATGTCAAGGTATATTCCAACATAAGTGAAATAAAGTTAATTGGGTGTGTCAGGTTTTAATAGCTTTGTTTTGACACAGTTGGCTTAAACTGCTAGAAGATGAGACTGATACTTTTATGTACCAATTCACCCTCAATTTGAATGACATGATAGAGATGTGACTGACATTTGTGACTGTGACTGACTCGATAACTCATAACTAACAATTATTTTATGTATCTCTGGTTTTAATCCAATGTTCTTTTTTCAGGAACCAGAGTTTAGTTGGACGCCAGAAACAGTGGGTGTTGTGGATAGCTCTTTTTTCTGGGGATACATAGTTACACAGGTGCCCGGAGGTTACCTGGCATCCAGATTCCCAGCCAACAGGTGAAACCCCTTTAATTACCCAACGTTACAACATGCCTGTGATAAGGGACGAAAGACAATCCTTGTGGTTGAAGCGTTTTGTCTCGTATTGTCTAATCCTTGGTTCAGATCCCCACGAGGGTACACTGTGTAATGACGGTGTGTCCAGTGTGAACTTTTTCGAGATTTGCAAAGGGCGACTTTCAAACCACGTTATTACGTGTGATAATGGGACTGAGTGCCCGTGTGATTCGACCGCAGATCTCTGGTGGGGAGTAGCATCACCACCGCCATCCGCAGATCCCACATCTAGACCCAGTAGTGATCCTTGATCACCAGCTTGCATATCCTAGTGTTTTAGAACACATGCCTCATTCGTCACTTTCAACTTCGGTCTTACATGTAATATGTTGACATACAGCGACGTTTTAAATCCCTCAGTGTGTTCACATTTTATGGTAGTGATTCCTATAGCAAATGCTTATTGATGGTTAATACACTATACAAACAATAACGGATTGAAATTTAGGTAAATACTGAAAACTTATTAATCTGTAATATGATAAGTAGTTCACCGTTAACTTCATAAGTTATCAAAACACTATCGTTTTACTCTTGACGCAGCAGGTCATTGGGTAATTGGACATCATATTTGATTGGTCAGTACAACCTGGACATGCCTTATTAATGATCATACATACATATGTATGCATAGTATTATATTATCAAATATCCCTGTGAACAGTATGTACAGTTCGTTCTCACAGTGATATTGCTGGTATATTACTAACATCGAGAAGACCACCACTCCCTTTTGCCTGTGTATCTATCAAATACATTTTCTGCACACATATAATTTGATATATTGTTTCCAGGTTATTTGGTTTGGCTATAGGACTATCGGCATGCCTGAATATGTTACTACCAGCAGCCGCTAAAGTACACTATGGTTTGGTTATATCAGTGCGTATCCTACAAGGATTAGTTGAGGTAAGTTGTTCTTTCGCTTATCAATCATACATACGTTAGACCTATGAAGATCCGGGCTAGAATTGATCTTCAGTAACCCAGGCTTTTCATAAGAGGCGACTAACAGCATCGGATAGTCAGGCTCGTTGATTTGGTCGACACATGTCATCATATCCCAACGACGCAGATCGATGTTCATGCTGTTGATCACTGGACTGTCTGGGCTAGACTCGATTATTACAGACCGCCACCCTATTGAAATATTGCTGAGTGCGGCGTAAACCTAACTAACTCACTCACTCACTATACATTCGTTACTTGTGTCAATATGATCATTATGAATGATATCAAAGGAGTATTTGTATTTACCAAATGAAAATGTGCACGATTGGTTCTATGTGTTTCAGGGTGTGACATATCCATCGTGCCATGGTATTTGGCGGCACTGGGCCCCACCCTTAGAACGGTCTATGCTAGCCACTATATCATTTTGTGGTAAGTACATTCCTATAATCATTTTGTGGTAAGTACATTCCTATATCATTTTGTGGTAAGTACATCCTATATCATTTTGTGGTAAGTACATCCTATATCATTTTGTGGTAAGTACATCCTATATCATTTTGTGGTAAGTACATTCCTATATCATTTTGTGGTAAGTACAT